>NW_019154087.1:5006788-5411031 GCF_002288905.1 Enhydra lutris kenyoni | reverse complement strand
AGGGCGCCTGGGTGGCTCAGTGGGTTAAAGCCTCTGCCTTCGGCTCGGGTCATGATCCCAGGGTCCAGGGATCGAGCCCCGCATCGGGCTCTCTGCTCAGCGGGGAACCTGCTTCCTCCTCTCTCTCTGCCTGCCTCTCCGCCTACTTGTGATCTCTGTCAAATAAATAAATAAAATCTTTAAAAAAAAATAATAACTCTCCATGTTGTTTAGTTTAAAAAAAAAAAAGGATGAAGAATGGTTATCTCTTAGAGAAACATATTGAATTATTTGTACATGAAGTTATATGATGGCTAGTATTTGCTTCAAAACAATCCAGGCATTATATGTGGGGGAACAAGATTGGCCCTATGGTGATAATAAATATCTTCATCCTACTTCTGTAAACGTTTGTAACTTTTAATAATGAAACGATAAAGTCTTCAAATACTAATTTCATTTAACCTGACCAACCTGATTTTTGAATACTAACCTGTGCTTTACTCCAGCACATTAGCCTTTTCTGTGTTTTTTAAAGATACACATTCATTTTTCTTTTAGCCACAATATGTTAGTTCATGACTTATTTGACAGGATTCAGCCTACCTGATGTGCAACTGCACATTCTATAGGATGCACTTGTACCTACATTTTAACAGTTATTTAGCCAGTGTTTTAACACTTAACTAACTCTGTTTCTTGAACAAGTCTTTTTTGGGGGTATATCTGGATGCGGTTCAATAGAAACTAAATTGAATTACAAACATTGCACAAATCATCTGTTTATTAATTGACCCAAATAAACTTTTATGAATACAAATAGCTTCAGATGAGAAAAAAAAAATGTCTGTTATATAAACAGTATTCAAGTTATATATTAATTCTAAAATATTTTATGTAGAGAGGGTACATTTCTATGGGCTATGGGTTTTTGATAGCTTTACTGAGATGACATCACATATAAAATTACATATATTTAAGGTGTAATATTGTATAAATTCTGTATATTTAGGGTATACAATTTGATGTTTTAATATGCATATACATTGTGAAATGATCAACACAATCACGTAATTAATGTATCTTTCATCTCAACATAGTTACCATTTGATTGTGTGTGTGTGTGTGTTTGAGTGTGTGTGTTAAGAAGATTTAGGATACATCCTCTTGGCAAATGTCAAGTATACAGTACAATATTGTTAATTATCATCACATGTTGTACATTAGATCTCCAAAAATTATTAATTCCACATAACTAAACTTTTAGTTTTACCCCCATACATACCACTGGCAAGCCTCTGGTAGCCACCATTCTACTCCCTGCTTTTATGTGTTCAACATTTTTAGATTCCATATTTAAGTGAGATCATGCATATTATCTTTCTGTGTCTGGCTTATTTCACTTAGTATAATGCCCTTCTAGTTCATCCATGTTGTCACAAATGGCCAGATTTCCTAACTTCAAACTTTTCTTGGACCGCTTCCTCACTTTTCTTAACCTTAATAGAACTGAAGAGAGTTAGGGCCTTGCTCTGGATTAGGCTTTGGCCAAATGAAATGTTGTGGCTGGTATTACCTTCTAATCAGGCCACTAAAACTTTTTTTGTGTTGGCAAAAAAGGTATTTTGTCTTCTTAGCAATGGTGTATTCACTGAAGTACCACTTTTAATTTCCTTCAAGAACTTTTTGTTTGCATTCACAACTTGGCTATTTGGTGCAAAAGACTTAGTTTTCAGCCTGTCTTGGCTTTTGACCTGCTGCCTTCCTCACTAATGTTTAATGTTTTCTAGCTTTTGATTTAAAGTGAGGTATGTGTAACTTGAAGACTTTGTTTCATTTGAGCCCATTATAGGGCTATTAATTGATTTAATTTCAAACTTGTTGTGTCTTAGGGAACAAGGAGGGGAAGGAGAAAGGCAAGGAAATAGCTAGTTGGTGGGGCAGTCAGACACACATTTATCAAATAAGCTGACAAATTGTCCCATATAGGGGACAACTATCCCATATAGGCATGGTTCATGGAACCCACCAATTAAAATAGTAAAATCAAAGATCACTGATCACAGATCACCACAATAAATAATAATGGAAAAGTTTAAAATACTAGGAGAATTACCAAAATATGACACAGAGACATGAACTGAGCAAATATTTGTTTATATATTTAGGTGCTCTAACATTTGGTGCACATATGTTTAAATTATTTCTTCCAACTGAATTACCCATTTATCTTTAAGTAATAACTTTTGTTTCTTGGGACAGTTTTGATTTAAAGTCTATTTCTTCTTACATAAGTATAGTCTACTTTGCTCTTCTTTGGTTTTTGAATGGAATACCTTTTTTTAAATCTCCTTTCAGTTTCTGTGTACCCTTATATCAAACTTCAGTTTCTTGTGGACAGCATTTCATTGGATATTACCCACTCATCTATTCAATGACTTTTGATTGGAAAATTTAATCCTTTTGAAGAGATTGTTGATAAATGAAGATTTACTATTGCCATTTTTTTAATTGTTTTTGTCTGTTTTGCAATTCTTTTATTCCTCCCTTAATCTCTTCTTTTATTATTTGATGATTTTTTTAACACTTTGTTTTGATTTCTTTCTTTTTATCATTTGCGTGTCCACTATGGTTCTTTCCTTCATGATTATTTGAGACTTGTGTAAGTTTTCTCATAAAATTATAACCATTTATTTTAATCTGATAACAATTTCAGTTTAATTGCATACAAAAACTCTGTACTTTTACCACACCCCTCCACACTTTCTTGAGTGTGTTCTTGAAGTCAGAGTTTACTTCTTTGTATATTATGCATCTGTTACCAAATTTTTGTGATTTTATTCTTTTTTTAAAATTTTTTATTTGTTATTCTTAAAATTTTCTTTTACCTTCTATATCAGAAATACAGCTAATTTTCATATCACATTACAATATTTAATTATTCTGCATTTAACTATATATCTACGTTTACCACTGAGATTTATACTTTCATATGCTTTCACATGGATGTTCAATGTGTCTTTTTTTCCATTTGAAGACATTCTTTAACCTTTTCTTGTAAGTAAGGCAATCTAATGGTGACAAAGTTCCTCAGTTTTTATTCTGAAAAACATTTTATCTCCCTTCATTTTTAAAGGATAGCTTTGTAGAATAAAGTTTTCTTTAGTTGACAATGTTTTTTCTTTCGGTACTTTGAATATACCATTCCATTCTCTCCTGCCCTGCAACTTTTATATTGAAAAATCTACTGACAATCTTGGAGAGGCTTTCCTTGTATGTAACAAGTTGCTTTCTCTTGTTGCTTTCAAAATTCTCTATCTTTGACTTTTGATAGTTTAATTATAGTGTGTCTTGGTGTTGACCTCTTTATATTCAACATCTTGGGGATTCCTGAATCTGGGTATCTATTTCTTTCCCCAGATTAGGGAAGTTTTTAGTTATTATTTTTTTTAAATAAGCTTTGTGTCCCTTTTTCTCTCTCTTCTCTTTCTAGGGTGCCTATAGTGGGTATATTGGTTCCTTTGATTGTGTCTTATTAATCGTGTAAGTATGCATCACTCTTTTTCATTCTTTTTTCTTTTTCTTCTTTGACTAGATAATTTCAAATGACCTACACTTGAGTTTACAGATTATTCTGCTTGATAAAGTCTGCTATTGAAGCTCTCTATTGCACTACTTAGTTCAGGTTTATATTCTTCAGCTCCAGAATTTGATTTTTTCATGTTTTCTATTTTTTTTTGTTGAACTGCCCATTTTGTTCTTATATTATTTCCTGATTTTATTAGATAATTTGTATTCCCTTGTAGCTTGCTAAGCTTCTATAGAACAATCATTTTGAAATCTTTGTCAAGCAATTCATGGATGGCCATTTCTTTGGTGTCAGTTACTGTAAGTTTATTGTATTTTTTGGTGGCATCAAACCTTGTGATTTATTGTGTTCCTTATATCCTTGCACTGATACCTGCACATTTGAAGAAGCCATCACCTCTTCCAGATTTTACGTACTAACTTCAGTAATGAAAGACCTTCACCTGAAGGGAGGGCTACAAAGGCACTGACTAGGGGACTATATAGGATTCAATGGTACAATGTCTGGTGGCATACAGGTTTCTAAATGTGTGGTGTGTGGTAGCTCTGGGTCTTGGGGTCATAGTGACTTGGTGGCTCAGAGTGCTATGGTCTACAATGTCAGCAACTCTGTAGCCCTTGGTGGCAAAAGCAGTGTGGTATACAAGTTGGCTGTGGGGGTCCTCAGCAACCCTCCAAGTCTACTGGTGAGCACACCTAGGTAGGCAACAGGGGTTCAAAACCAGTGGCATAAATATGTGTGGCTACTAAGGATAACTGTGAACGTGTGTTCAGTGGTGGGGACCAGTAGCTTGTATTTGGGCCAGGGCTGGTGGCAGGGACTGAGGCAAACTGGGAGTGCACACATGCTAGGCACAGTTTCCTGTGACTGAGGGACCTGCAGTAGTATTGGGTGACTGGCTCCAGAAAGGTGGCATCTTAGGCAGCTATAGTCTGCAAAGGCAAAAAAAATGTAGAACTTTCACTAGTAGAACTACAGAAAATCCATGGTGGTTGCAATGGCTATTCACTGGCATTGGCAAAGGTTTACTAGCAAAAGCTACTGGGATTTCTGTAGAATAGGTTGCTATGGTCCACAATGGTGAACATAGCAAAGTCTTCAGTGGTGAAAGCTACTGGATGTCCATGGCAGCCAAGAGGGCTGTGAGGTCCTCCGTGGCAAAATCTACTTGGGTTCTCTGCAGAGCAGGCCACTGGGCACCATGTTAAATCTGACATATGGCTGATACTGATAGTCTCCACCCTTCTTTGTTTTTAGCAGTTTCCAGACATCTCAGCTATGCCAATTTCCCCAGCAACCTGGGTGGGATAAATCAAAGCAGATTTTTCAGGCAGTACCCCCACAAGACTAGGATTGGTGGTCATTCATTCTGCTCTCCTCTTCCCTTGTCAGGGAAACTCATGGTGTTAAACTGTATCAGCATAGGGGATGGGATAATGCATGCAAAATGCTGTGCTTCTTACACTTTCTGTGTAGTATTCTTAGGGTTTTGTTTTGTTTTGTTTCCTCCACTGTGTTGCTGCAGCTCCTTAACTGGACTCCTGAGCTTTCCCAGAGCTATTTTCATTCATGAACAGCCAACTGTTTTCCATGAAATGAAGGCTTAGATCTCTACTCTGCCATCTTGCTGATGCCATGATCTGCTCTTGAAGATGTGTATGTGGCATTTTAAAGTAATTCCAATGAAACTTAGCTAATTTTAGTGGCTATTTCCCATTCTTCTCAGGCCCTGCTAACAAGAAATTATTTTCACTAACTGCAATCACACTGAAATCAGTTTTGATTGACAAAATAAAGTTTAAATTCATGTGGCATTCCTACTATATTCATATTAAAAGAACAAACTAAAAAGTCTATATTAAAATTTATAGAGTTGGTGTCTGTGTATTTCAGGAAGAGAACCACATTTTCTACCAAATTCTCTTGATATAAGCTCAAATAAAACTTAATAACTAATGAAGAAAACAAATTTTGTGTTCCGTGCCTTTAGCAACACAGAACAAATTTACATTATAAAATCAACTAAAAAATCAGTAATCTTAGTATTCCTAAATATCTCTATATTTTGTGTTTTGACTTTTTAAGTCATGTGTTTTGTATCATATAACAAAATGACTAGGCATTTATTTCTTGGACTATTTTAGACTTAAAGATCATTTTGTGCTAATTCCATTTGTATTGTTTACTGCCACAATAATATTTGCTACTACATAATGTAGAGCCTTGACAGAAAAACAATTAAAAAAATAAGAAAAATAACATAAAAACCTAAAAAAATAAGAAAAATCTTTGGATTTTTTCCATAATCATTCCAAAATGATTCCAATTACTTTGGAATCATTAAGCATAAAATCTAGAAAAGAAATGGGAAAATTAAGTTGTTGAAGATAAATTAATAGTGCTATTTCCTAATACATACTTTCAATATTCAATTTCTCAAATTATTATATTACACAGGAATGCTTCTCTCTGTTTCATCAAGTTGAAGTGCTCTTGAAATCATTTAATGCACTGCTTCTCTGAATACTTTCAGATGCTTTCAATTTCTTTAATGAAAACATACTGAATCTAGTATTCTTCTAAATTGACAAGGGAGAAGCAAGGAAAATAGTGAAAAAGGAAAACAACATGAAAGGAATTGGAAAAGCAAGGAAAATAGTGAAAAAGGAAAACAACATGAAAGGAACTGGAATGAGATAAACAGGTTGAGGAAAGGAACAACATAGTTGAGTATATGTAGATGTAGAATTTTATTATTTTTTAAGTACCTACTGAATTTCATGAGTATTATTTAGATTTTTCGTCTTAAGTTTTGTTTCTCATAAGATAGTGTGTTGCTGTATAGTAAGTACCTTTTGGTGAAAACTTTCTATTTGTATTTCTTTTGGAAATCTGAGTTTCTTAGTTTCACATACACTAGATAGTATGTTTGGATACAGACTGATGAAATCATAGCAATTTATTGACTCTGATTCCATGCACTATGCTTCGTTGCATGCCTGAAGATATGCTACACAACAAAGTAAATAACACATGCATGACAGTCTCAAGGACAGATGCTCATTGGGGAAAATTGTTCAACATCCAAGCCCTTCACTATACCCTAAAACACTGCTATACAAAACATAGTGTCAGGCGGATGGTGAAAGAAATGGATCAGCAAGACTCCATCAGCTGTGACATGTGGCATCAGGAGATGACTATTTATCACTGTTGTGTTGAACTCCTGACACTGTTTTCTGCTTTGGCTTAAAAATGTGATCCCTATATCTCCGATCTTTCCAACTTGCAAGGGGTTTTCAAACACTGCCAGATACTTTCATTGTGAGAAAATGCTGTGTTTTCAAATGAAATTGTCCTTAAGGGAAGACTGACCTGGGGAAACCTTTTGTAAATTATGTAATGGAAAGAAAATGAACCATCAGGGAAACTTTTTTTTTTTTTTTTTACTATCCCCTGCCCTATTGTGATAGTGATAGATTTTTTTTTCATGGTGGCATTACCTCCAGCATAGGTTAGATTGACAATTATCTTTGGAGATAAATTTGAATTATGATTATTTGGGGGCAAGAGGGAACTGTTTATATATTTGATTTACATTTTATTAGCATTTATAATTCCTTCTCACTATAACATAAATATGATTCTTTAATAAGTGCATATTTACATAAATAAGTTGGATCTCTTGAAGTTGGTCTATATTTAGTATATGATGTACTTCTTACTGCAATATCTAATTATTTTATTAAATTAAAAATAATATGAAACAATTCTTATACATATCTGTTCTACAAATAAAAAATTTCTTACTTTACAATTAATTATTGTTTTGTAATCAAGAATTTAGTGAAACTAAATCAGATTCAAATTCAATAGTCTCCTAAATTAGATATTTTATGTAGTTTCTAGTCATCATTTTTTCCCCATACATCTTACATACCTTAATAAACTCTATGGAACAAAAATAGTTTGTTAGACCAAATAAATAACTTCAGTGAAAGAAGATGGGATTACATAAATTAAGAAAAAACATATCAGAACATGGGAGGATAATTTAGAAGTGCAAATCAAACAAAAATACATAAATAACTCCAGATCTGAGATGCTGCATAGTATCCATGTAGCCTCTAGAAATCTCATAAAAGTTACTGTTAATAACATAATATGCACTATCTTTAAAGCATTACATTGAAATATTTTTAAATCTCTTGTGTTTCTAATTGTTTTATTTTACACCACTATGCAGGATGATACTTGATTCACAAAATTAATAGAATATTTGCAGTTTTTAATCGCTAATAATTATATAAATACTAGAATTCATTAAGATCAATAACTTGTAATGAATAATTTCACATAAATGAACAGGCAAGCATATATTTTTTTACTTAATACAAAGTACAGTTTTTTCAAAGATAATAGCAGTTAGAAACATGTGGATATAATTATAGAAATATGTATATTTAAATAATACGCTAAATAAATATTACTCAATAATTTACAGCTACTGATAAACATTTATACTTCAACTATAATTTATAAATTATGTCCAAAGTACAAAAATGTGAGTTCAAAACCCCCTGTGAAAAAAATTTATAGACTGATAGCAAAATACACAAAATCACAGTTCAAGTCAAAATAGTTTTGACAAAATTATACCAACATCTATAATCTCTTTTTTAGACCATAATGTTATTGTAGAAGTTAGTAAATAAAGCAAAAGAGAAATGTATTATATCTTTTTATACATATGTACATTTTTATACATATGTACATATGTGTATCTATAAAAAGGATTGCAAGAAAAGAAGTACTATTAGATATAACACTTAACAAAGGCTTAATTCACACATGCTTTCTTAATAAAATCAAGACATTCAAAACATCAGTAGCATTTTTGACAGAACTAGAATAAATAATAATAAAATGTATATGGAACTACGAAAGACCTCAAGTAGCCAAAGCAGTCTTGAGAAAGAAAAGCAAAACTGGAGGTATCACAATCCCAGATTCTAAGAAATACTACAAAGCTACGGTAATCAAAACAGTATTGTACTGGCACAAAAGTGACCATCAATAAATGGAACAGAAGAGAGAGTCCAGAAGTAAACTCACATATGGTCAATCTACAGCAAAGAAGGAAAGAATATACAATGGGGTAAAAGACAGTCTCCTCAATAAATGATGCTGAGAAAACTGGACAGTTACATGCAAAGATCAAACTGGACCACTTTCTCACACCAAATGCAAAAATAAATTGAAGATCTAAATATAAGACCTGAAGCCATAAAATTCCCATAAAACAACATGTACAGTAATTTCTTTGACCTCGGAATTAGCAATATTTTTCTAGTTATGTCTCCTGAGGCAAGGGAAACAAAAGCAAACATAAACTATTCGGCCTGTACTAATAAAAAGCAAAGGAAACAATCAACAAAACAAAAGACAACCTACTGAATGGAAAAATATATTTCCAAATGACATATCCAAAAACGGGTTAATATCTAAAATATATAAAGGACTTATACAACTCAACACTCAAAAAACAAATAATCCAATTAAAATATGGGCAAAAGACACAAAGAAAAATTTCTCCAGAGAAGACATACAGATGGCCAACAAACACATGAAAAGGTGCTCAACATCACTAATCATCAAAGAAATGCAAATCAAAACTACAATGAAGTATCATCTTTTTTTTTTAATTTTATTTTTTATAAACATATAATATATTTTTATCCCCAGGGGAAAAGTTTTGTGAATCGCCAGGTTTACACACTTCACAGCACTCACCATAGCACATACCCTCCCCAATGTCCATAATCCCATCCCCCCAGCCCCCCACCCCCATTAACCCTCAGTTTGTTTTGTGAGATTAAGAGTCACTTATGGTTTGTCTCCCTCCCAATCCCATCTGAAACAAAATGAAGTATCATCTTATACCTGTCACAATGGCTAGATTCAAAAAGATAAGAAAAAACAAGTTTTGGTGAGGATGTGGAGAAAAATGAACCCTTGTACACTGTTGTTAAGAATTTAAATCAGGTCACTGGGCCAAACAGTATGAAAGTTCCTCAAAATAGTAAAAATAGAAATATTATATGATCCAGTAATTCCATTATAGGGTATTTACCCAAAGAAAACAAAAACACTATAATTCAAAAAGATATAAGCATTCTATATTTATTGCAGCATTTTACAATAGCAAGATATGGAAGCAACATAAGTGTCCATCAACAGATGAATGGATAAAAATGTGGTATATATACACAATGGATTATTACTCAGCCATTAAGAAGGTGAAATTTTGGTACTTGTAAAAACAACAAATCAAACAGAAAAAGATAAAAACCTTATGATTTCACTTACATGTGGACTCTTAAAAACAAAACAAATGTATAAACAAACAAAAAGCAGAAATAGACCCATAAATACAGAGGACCAATTGATGGTTGCCAAAGGAGAGGGGCTGGGGGAATTGGCAAAATGCATAAAAGGGGAGTGTGAAAAAATCTTTAAGTATTTTTTGATGATTATTCCTTGTATATTTAGCATAGAAGTATAATCATAAAAGTAATGGATTTAGTGTTAGAAAGACTGGAATCAACTCCTTCCTGTAACTATTACAGAGAAACTTACTTAATTAGACTAAAGCTACATTTACCTATATGTAAAATGAGTACAATGGTATCTGCCATACCTCCTTTAGCATTTTTCTAAAGATCAAATAAACTGCTTCTAAAGAAGCACTATGTTAACTGCCAAATAATAAATATAAATTATTTTATTATCATATTCACTAATAATGTAATAAAATATTTATGTTAATATAAACTCTGGCATTTACACATTATAAATGTTAGTTTATTTCTGTAATTTTCAGTGCCTAGAAGCACAGATCATAGAAATTATTTTCTTAATTACTGTAATATATTAATAACCCCCCTTAAAATTATACAGCACACCAGTATTAAGTAAATATTCTAATTAAGTACAGTAAATGAGTATTTGTAATACATTAACCACTTATGTATCTTTTTTTCCCATGTTATCACTCGGAATTCTCAGCTAATTGACGTACTTTTTTCTTTAAGAAATAATATGTAGTTTTTACAGTTTATCAGTACAGCATTCTTCTGTTGGGCCAATTTACTGAAAATCATGGCATAGAGGGTGAAGAAAAGTTTAGACCTGGAACTACCATGAAGTATGATAGATTTTAAAATATATGTTGTTTGGAGAGGGATCATTGTAAACTGAAAAAATTAACAATAAAATGGGTCCCTGATAGAAGTAAATTGAATCCTTCCTCAGGCTTTCCAAGATTCACATAGTTAAAGCTATGCTAAAAAGAAGCTTACAATTATAATAGCCAAATAGCCAAAATTATAAAACACCATAAGCAAAAGTCAGCAAGCATAACACCAACAGAATCAGGCCACCAAGAACTTCAAATAGTTATCCTCTCAGATGAAATATAAAATAAGTATATTTAAAATAATTAATAAAAACATAATAATCTATTTAAAAACGTGGGAAAAAGGAATACCTCATAAAAAGATTGGAGATTTGGGAGTAAAACAGAAGCATAGCTTAGAACACGGGGAGACAAATAAATAGATAATAAGAAAAAAACATAAGGACACAATGAAGAAATCCAAATAAGATTTTGAAAATGATACACTACACAGAATACAGAGGCAAACTTTGAAAAGATAATGGTTGAGACATCAACACACTTAAGCAACAAGAACTGAATAAATGAAAAAGAATCTAAAGCTAAATTTATAGTAGTAAAAACTATAGAACCCCAAAAGAAAGGAGCACTTAAAAGTAACTAAAGAGAAAAGACAAATTACTAGAAAGAATTATAAAAATAAAATGACTCTCATAGAACAGTAGAAGTCAGGAAAAAAAGTGGAATAATACATTCAAAGTGCTGGAAAATAATTTTTGACAATTAACATACACTCAGAAAAATAAGATGAGAATGAAATTTAGGTACTTACAGGTAAACAAAAATTGAGACAATTTGCCATTAGCATAGTTACTCAAAGAACTACTAAAAAAGAACATAGGACTAAGAAAAAGAACAATATTTAAAAAGGAAAAAAAATCCATATCACTCATTAATATAAATGTAGAACACCAAAATAGCAATTTAAATTTCACACTATATCTAAAAATGGTAATTAAGGGGAACCTGGGTGGCTCAGTTGGTTAAGTGTCTGCCTTCAGCTCAGGTCATGATCCCAAGGTCCTGGGACAGAGCTCCACATTGGGCTCCCTGCTAAGAAGGGAACCTGCTTCTCCCTCTGCCCCTACCCCTGCTGATACTTGCTCTCTCTTTCTCTCTCTCTCTCTCTCTGTCAAGTAAGTAAATATATCTTTTAAAAAATGGTAATTAAAAATGACTACCTTTTAGGAATACAATGACTGATTTTAAGATAGAAATTCCAGAAATGGCCTTTACAACAATGGAATAGTAAAAAAGGGAAATATGATTATCCCATTAAATATACTTAAGACTTTGATAAAATTAAACACTTATTCATAAAAATAACTCTTAGTAAACTGATAATATAGGAAAATACTTTAACTTAATAAATTTGATAAATTTGATAATCATTCATAGTAAGAAACATTATAAGCTACCTTTTAAAAAAGGCACACTATTTCTGTTCAACATTATCATATACTGTAGGGATAAAACTCCACACCAGATTAACATAAGTGAAGATAGAAAATGATCAAAGGTACTAAAAACAGAACAGGCAACATAAAGAACAAAGTATAAAGTGACAGACCTGTATCTAATCATACCAGCAATTACATTAATTAGAAATGGACTAACTTTTCCAATTAATCATTTGATTAATTTGATATTAAAAAGCAAGATTAAAAAGCAAGACTCAGGGCACGTGGGTATCTCAATTAATTAAGCCAACTCTTGGTTTTGGCTCATGTCATGGTCTCAGGATCATGAGATCAAGACCCTGTCAGACCCCTCCGAGCATGAAGTCTGCTTGAGATTCTTTCCCCCTCCATCTCACCCCCTCTCTGCTGCTCCCCCTGCTCATACTTTCTCTTTCTCTCTCAAATAAATAAATAAAATCTTAAAAAAAAAAACACCCAACTATATGCTATGTGTCTTTCAATACAAAGACACAAAAAAGTTAAAAATAAAAGGCTAGAAAAAGATAAAGTATGCAAAAAGTAAAGCTAAGAAGTCTGGAATGTCAAAATAAACTCAGGTAAAAACAGACTTTATTATGAGAAGTACTACCAGATATTATAAAAGAATGTCCTGTAATAACAAAATGACAAAGTGCACATAACTAAACATGCAAACACGCAAAACAATATAAATCTAACTTACTATTGAAATATATAAATAAAAATATATAGAAAATATATATAATAAACTATATACATATGTGTATGTATGTATGTATGAATATAGTGAAGTACAAATATTGTGGCTGGTCACAATAAAATTTATGATAGTGTTCATTGCCAGGAGGAACAGAAAGGATGGGATGTGGAGGATGGAAATATAAAAGGCTTTCACTTTATTTTATAATAATTAATTTATTGACCAAAGATCTGAGGCTAACGGAACTCTTTTTTCATCTTGGCTAAATCTCAAAAGCAATATTAGATTAAAAGAAATAGGCAAGTTTTAAAAGAATACATAGAATACAATATAATTCATGTGAAGTTATAAAACTTATAATATGTGTATTCTTTATTAAATATACATATGTACAAAAAGTATGCAACGTTTGTCAAATGGTAAATACCAAATCCAAAAGAGATTCCCTCTGGACGGGATAAATTTGAGAATAGGAAAAGGTACAAAGGTAATTTCAATCATAAAAGCAATTGTTTATTCCTTAAAAATAATCCTAAAACATCTGGCAAACTCTATATGCCATTCAGATGTCACCAGCCTAGAAAAAGATGCATGAGCACTCAACATATTATTTCCTGTACTTTTCAATTTGCTTGTGGTATGTGTGTGTGCTTCTATTGTATTAGAATGAAAGGTAAAAACTAGTTTCACATTTCAGCTCTGTCAAGTCCTCACCAGGAATAGTACAGGCCACATGAACCTAATTTCTAGCTTCTGGGACAATTTGCATTTCTGTTTTGCTAGCCTCATAATCAAACAAAACATTATTAAGATTGAGAATAAACTAGAAAAACTACTCAAGGTCCATCAATGCTCCAAATATATGTTTTCCTCATCTAAAAATGCAAAACATCTGTTTGTGGTTCCACTTCTTCTAAGCATCAAAATCATTACTATATCTAATGCAGTTATTAATTTAAAGTAATCACCTCCTACAAAAAAGTCCAAGCATGACTTCTCTGGCAAATAAGTTAAAAAATTCTATTCAGTTGTTTCCAAAGCAAAATAGTTTGTTGTTCAGTTCATACTGCTAATTATTATCCTCATGATAATGGAAAAATCACATTACAGGAAAGAGGAAATCCCAGAATCACCATTATCCTGAGTAATTGAATTAAATGAAAATCAAATGTGCTACCAAATCAAGGAAGACTTTGACTGTAATATTATTAAATCAATCTTTTTCAATACAATATATATTTTATTCCCATTTTTATATTTTACCACCTAGAGATAAATGCTAATGTTCCAATCTGTTAACAGTCACTAAGATAGGTGTATTACTTATGCATTTACTCAACTCCACCATCATTTTGTTTCCCATTTTATGTTAAATAAAAGAGAGTCAAATCACATATACCTATACTATAAATTACCTATTTCATGCTCTGTATCTTTGTGGATGGTAGGTTCATGGGTGAATACATAGGTCAAAAAATCACCAGACTGGACATGTTGAACCCATAAATCCAAAAGAAAGTTCTCCTTGACTACCAACTGCCAAAGGAAATTTCTCTCCCAGAAGAACTCTGGTTATCAATTTACTTTGTATACTCCTAGATCATTTTAGACATATATGCATATTGTTTCCTTCCTCTCCCTCTCTATCCTCCTTTATCTCAGCCTCTCCCTTCCTCTCTCACTCTCTATTTCTCCCCCAGTCCCTCTCCCCCAGTCCCTCAGTCTCTATCTCTCCCCCTCTCCTCTTTCTCTCTCCTTCTCTCTAATTACATAAGTGGCATCATGTTCCAGGTATCAGCCTACAGTTTACAATTTTCACTATATCTTGAGGATATTTAACTGTCAATAGTATTCTGTGTTTTGTTTACCCACTCCTTTATTGACTATCTTGTTTATTCTTATGTTATATCATGATAAATAATATTTCAATACTTTGGTTGTACATGGCTCCTGGGGGACATACGAAGTGTTTCTCTAGAGTAAACATGAAAAAGCATTACTGGTTCTTGAGGTACATGAATATCAAATTTTAATAGATACTGCCAAATTACTCTCCAAAATGACTATAATAAGTTATACCCTTACCAACAGGGTATGGAATTGCATGTTTCCCTATGCTCTCAGAAATACTTATTTGTTTACTTATCAAACTAAAAGATTAAAAAGATAAACATGAATTTACCTCCAGTAAAATTGAGAACTTTTAAAAAATGTATTATTGGTATTTTCTATTTCTTATGTAAATAACCTGATCACAATTTTTGCTAATATTACATTACCTTGTTTTTTTTTTAATACTCCTTGGAGGAAATTTGTATATATTCTGAGTAATGTTTGTCAGTTATTAGGGTATTGTCATACCATATTTCCAATAATATCATATTGCCAGTATTAATAATACATAATTTCTCCAATTCTGTTATTTGTCATTTACCTTATCCTAGAATTCAAAAATGATTATGTAACTACATTTATCAATGTTTTATTTCTTTTAGGAAAAAAAAACTTCTTGCCCACTTAAGAACTTCCTTACCATAAGGTCAAAAACATTTCTGCTTTATTTTCTTCAAAAACATTTACAATATCACTTACTCATTGCCTTATTTATTTATACACTTTTATCTTTAATGCATCTGGTGCTTCTCTTTTACATGTATGAATAACTTGGGTAGGTGTTGGGAGACAATTCTCCATAGGTCTCTTATATCTGCATGTCATGTGAGCAAAGCAAAAACTTCACTTTGTCCCAGACTATCATCAAGAATGCTAGTATAGTGAATAGTCTTGGCATATGAAGATAATGCTTCTGTACAGAGCAAAGGACAAGCATGCTTACTGCCCATTATAAAAGAATAAGTTCCTTAAGAAATGGATCCCTCTCTGTTATGTAGCCCACTTTATGGCACATGGCCTTTTGCCCTCTTTGTGAAAACCAGTGAGAAATGGACACTGGGAACTGACACAAAAAACGACAACACTCTGGCCACTACCATTGAACTGAATAATAGATGCACTTCATCTCTGACCACAAAGTGTCCAAAGTCACTGAGGATACTGGATGTGACACTTCTAAGCCCCCATCTATGATTGTCTAGAGAACATGAACAGAATGATGTTAGAAGAGAACAGACTTAATAGTTCTACATTCAAATGAAATGCATATCTAAATAACGTAATTTATATTGATTTTGAATTCATTTCTAGAACAGAAGTAAAATAGAAAATTGAATAGGTAAATTTCCTTCTCAAAATATTATCTGTTACTCTGGTCACATCTTTTTCCTAATTTCTGCTTCTAATATGACATTGGTAAAAGGCTTTGGAAGATTAGAATGACTACATATTTCAATTATATCCCATTGTGCCTTGATTATATAAATGCTGCCTATTTAAAGGGTATTAATTTTTTTATTTTTTTATTTAAAGGGTATTAAATCTTTATCTTTGTCTCTATCATGCTCCAGTATTTATTTTGATTCTGCCTTGAAAATTTAAATGTGCTGAGATGACCAGTAATTGGACAATATTTGTGACTAAGCATTTAAAATTCCAATCCAAGAAGGAGTATTCTTGAGAAACTTCTGAGTAAAGACAGCATATAGTAATGGAAAAAAGAATAATAACCTTAATTCTAGTGTGTGCTACCACAAATGTAGGAGTTCATATGACATGCGTAACTAATCTTGTTTTTAAAGAGGGAGAGCCAAAAGCCATTTTTAATCATCAAATATTGATGGCCAGCCATGAACTAAGAATCCAAGCAGAAAACATGGCAAAAACTGACCTGATTTTGTTCAAAGAAGAAATAAGATTTCTAGAGGTTTCTTTTTAATCCTTTAATCACTGTCTTCCTGCACATCCCACTTCTTGGGAGTTGAGGAAGTTGAAACTTATTTTAACTGGGCAATGGAGTTAGGAGGGAAATTTTATAGGAAGCTAATTAAAATTATAAACATACAGTAGAAATCTGGGTATAACTGGTTCTACACATCATAGCCAAACACAACAAGGAAAGCTAAAGATTTTTTCCTTTACTTTAAGAGTAGGGGATGAAGAAAGTTGAGACAAAGAGACCTCATGGAAGCAAAAACAAGCATATGGAAAAAGTTACTTAAAACATAAATGCCAGACTATACCAGAATGTTCAACAAGCAACTTATTTTTGCAGTCAAAGACCAGAGAAACTGGAATGTAAATGAAACAAAAAAATGAAGATGAGAAAAACAAAATCAAGTCAATGAGCTTTTTGAATGCTTAACTCTTACATTTATGTAGAAGGAGAATTCTTTGACTTAGCAAAACTAAATTAAATATTCAATAATTTTAAAAACATCCTATGCATCATAAAATCCAGTGTACTGACTGACAGCATTTGAAGTGTGACTGCAAACATAGTGTCTTAAAGATTTGCAAGGCTTACTAGATGAATTAAAAATAAATACAGTTTTGATTCCTAAATCTTCAGCACTGGTAAGTATTTTAGTGTGCATCTTGATTGATTTTTTTAAATTTACATAAATAAAATGTACTCTTTATGGATTTTATATAGTTCTATGGCTTTGACAAACGCAAAAAGCTGAGTAACCACCAACAGAGTCACAATGCAGAATATATCCATTACTCCAAAAATTCCTTCATGACATCCTTTTGTCATCAACCTGGGATTGTTTTTTTTTGTTGTTGTTTGATTTGGTTTTTCTTTTTTTTTTTATTAACATATAATGTATTATTTGCTTCAGGGGTACAGGTCTGTGAATCATCAGGCTTACACATTTCATAGCATTCACCATAGCACATACTCCTCAGTGTCCATTACCAGCCACTCTATCCCTCCCCCCACCTCCCTCCAGCAACCTTCAGCTTGTTTCCTGAGATTAAGAGTCTCTTATGGTTTCTGTTCCTCCCCAGTCCCATACTGTTTCATTTGGGAGTGTTTTTGAAACTATATACTAACCCAGTTGTGTAGTTGGCCCTATTTCTAAATATTTCAGTTGTGTAAGAAAATAACATCCTTTTTTTTTTTTTTTTTTTTTTTTTTCCAGTTTGGTTCATGCTGTTTGCCCCTTGGAGCTAAAAAAAATTCCTAACTGATGTGAAACACAGAGAAGAATAATAAAATTATTATTTAGCCAACAAAAGAGGTTTTGGAAAATAAAATTTATTTTTGTGTACTGAAAGAACATTTGATAGCCTCAGGTAGCAGAACGGAGATCAAAATTTGAATAGGTATTAAAGAAAAAGTAGAATATAAATCTAGGATTTTGTGAGAATAATTAGAACATCCTTTGGAATTTGGATCTAAAGTATGTACCTTCTAAGATTAATGATCTATGATTTATAATTCTATGAAGAAATGATAAAAGAAGTTATAAAAGGCGAATTTAAAAGACTGAGTGAATAAGAAGTTCTCATAGAAAGAGCAAGTATCAAGGTGACTGAACACCATGGAAAAATATGAACAATATCAGAAAAAAAAAGTTAAGAGAAAGAATCAACAAGGGAATATGAGGACACCATGGTTGAAATAGTCCTGATATTTGTAGTTGTGAGACCTAGACTTCAATTTCATTTTTCCTATAACCTTTACTATGTGTTTATATGACAATGAGCAAATTATTTAAGTCTTCTGGTATCCCAACCAAAATATTAATAATAATAATAAAATTCTTAGTTACTTTGTGTAGTTTATTTTAAGACCAAATAAGATAACCCATTTGATAGAATATTTTTGAATTATGAAGCTTTTTCACAAACATATTATTTTTCCTTATACCTTTACTATAATAAGTGGAATATAAAGAATGGCTTAGATAGAAATATTGGAAATAGAAATATGTACCAAAAGCTTGGAATAACTGTCAAGATAGAAAACAAATTTTTGTTTGTTGTGTATAGGAATAAGAGCATTTTTTTAAAAAACTAAGGTTAGTTTTAAATGTATGTATAATGGTCTTTTTGTGCAGTCCAGGTTTAAGTGGAATTACAACACAGTGTTCAGTTCATCTTTCCACTATTCTCCCCAAATCCCCATTAGTCCCACGAGTAGTAAGATGGTATCAAACATCTCAGGAGGTTCATTTATATCCATCTTCCCTGAGAGCCAGGGTAGATTTTCACATAGTAGAAGAAAACTCTCCAGTTGGATGAGAATGTCCCTGGTAGTGAGAAGACTGTTCATGGATGACTGACAGGTCCCAGAGCGGTGCTCCAATCACAGCTATCATTCTTCTTGGAGGCAAGACAAACAAACATTTGGAAGAAGAATCTCCCTTCTCAACTAGGGAACTTAATTGTCCGAAAATATGTTAATAAAAGTCTATTAGCAAACCAGAGAGGAGGTTTGGTGTTCTATACCTGGGATCGTTTCCTATTCGGTGGCAAAATGAATAGGGTATTTTGTTTGGATTGGAGTTACATGAAACATGAATATCAGGAAAATTCATTAAAACTCTAGGTCTAAGAATACATATAATACTGTAGCTGAGCAACTATACAGATTTATATATCCAGGAAAAGGTAAATTGAGACAGGATATGTGATGAAAAATATGTGTATCCTCAAGAGTTGTACACAGAATCACTAGCAAACACACACACACACACACACACACACACACACACACACACATATCCAGGCTTCCCTGGAATATGTTTAGAAGAATGATGATGTTATAAAAGGCAACTATCCAAAAGGCCTAAAAAAGGAATTTTATAACTCACGAATCTAACATTGTGACACTGTAGTAACAGACACACAGGTTTTGATGAAGAAAATATAGAAGAAATCTATCACTAAGAGGCACAGAAAGCTCAAATAATGAGACACTAACAAAATATAACAAAGCAAACTAAAACAAACTGAGGGTTTGGGAGAGTGGAGGTGGGGTGAGCCTGGTGGTGGGTATTATGGAGGGCACATATTGCATGGAGTACTGGATATGGTGCATAAACAATGAATTTTAGAACACTGAAAAGAAATAATAAAAGAAAAGAAAGAAAAAAAAACACAAGTGAAACACTTAAATACGGTCACCTACTCAACGTTCCAGCACCCTTCCCATATAACACACATGTGCCCATGCATGCAGCTAGAGGTACAGGATCATCAATTTTGAGTAAAATAATAATGTGGTAGTGACATATTGCAGAACACATTCAAAAACAAGTTTTATTTTGTTTTGTTTAACTATAGAAGTTGTATTGTATATTTGTTTGCAAACACAATACATTCTGGTGACTTTACTGATTTGCTCAGATTTTACTTGAAAGTGTTGAAAGTCACTGTTTATTGAAACTCTGCTCAGTAGGCCAAGTCGGCCCTGAGACCAAAGAAAACAGCCATATCTGACTTCTGTAGATCTGTAGAATGAATGGGAAAAAGAGGCCCTTATTTCCTGATTTCCCCAGCACCAAACCAAAAATATTAAAACAGTTTCACAAATGGCTAGAACTCAAATTGTCTCAATGTCAGCAACCTATATGTACTCCAGAGATTACTCTGGTGTATATGACAAACGTGCTTATGATCAAGTCCTTCCCATCACTACTTTGCTGGCTATCTTTGCTAATGTTCTTCCAGGAAGAGCAAAGGAAAAATTCCAGTCATCTGGAACTGGAATCATCTGGGAGCGCTGAAGGACTCTGACAGAGTCAAAGCCACAACTTTCTGCAAGAATGACTGGTGTGAAATCAGAGTTAGTGTTACCCCTGTTTCTTTCAGTGTAGGGAACTGCATCTTTTAAATGTTACTCCCAACTCTCTCACTGGTATCTAAGCATAGACGCCAGCCAAGGAGAAAGTCTATTCATTGCCATTCTTCCACTTAGCATATAAGGCTTGGTCCAGAAATTGTTTGTCATCATCTTCTTCATTATTACTGTTATTGATTATTGTCTTGCTGACATGTTGCTCAAAACTACCTTTCTTCCTCTTTGTCAGTTTCCCAGCTATGATCAAAGCATGAATTCTTTTCCAAGAGGTTCTTCCATGCAGTGAAGTGACCTGGATCAAACAGTTCTCCAAGTTGATCCCATTCCTTTCATTAGAGAATGGTATTTAGAAACCAAAATGTGGAAGCTAACTTGTCTCACTGCTACTGAGGTTTTATTCCTTCTCAGTGAGCAAAGTTAGGGAACATTATGTATATCCATATACAGATAGTCCCAAATTTATAATGGTTTGACATGATTTTTCTCAACTTTATGACATTGTGAAAATGACAGGCATTCAGTAGCAATCACACTTCGAGTTTTGAATTTTGGTCTTTTCCTAGGCTAGCGACATGTGGTATGACACTCTCTCTCACAATGCTGAGCAGTGGCAGCCACCCAGTTACAAGGCAACCATGTGATCACAAGGGTAAACAACCAGATAGCATACATTATATATCCATATAACCAGGTCTGTTTTTCATTTTCAATATTATTCAAAGAAATCAATCAGTATTCAATAAATCACATAAATATTCAACATCTTGTATAAAATAGTTTTTCTGTTAGATGATTTTTCCCAACTGTAGATTAACATAAGCATGTTAAGCACATTTAAGGTAGGCTAGACTAAGCTACTATGTTTGGTAGGTTAGGTGTATTAAATACATTTTGACTTAGGATACTTTCAATTTATGATGGATTTATAACGATGTAACCCCATCATAAACTGAGGATGATCTATTGATCTATATACATATCTTTGTCAGTATTTCTAGACACACATATCTGATTCCAATCTAACCCCACAAAGTTGATTCTAGTATTTTCCTTTCATTTGTAACTTGTTTCTCTGATAGCGAAAAACCTAGTTTTCATTATCCACAATATGTTTGAATTCAGAATTGCTAATCCATAACCTTATGAAGAAAAATTTACCAACTATAGTACCATATTTGTATACATTCATTTTTATCTTTGGCTTTGAAGTATCAAGTCAAATTTCTGTTTTCTGAAGTTAATTAGATTACATTTTTCTTCCCTAACCCCTTTGTGTAATTATCTATAATATTACATTTATTATTTATTATTTTTATTCTAGTTTAGATTCTCCTCATGACCTGGTTCATTTTAGTTCTTTATTTGTATTTCACATATGTGAAATATAACCAATGTACTAAAAGTCAAACTAAGCAAAGCATATGCTTGGAATATCTCTCCGTCATCATTCCTCCCATATCATTCTCTCCTTCCCATTTTTTCCACCTATTTCAGCCATCCCTAACCAATCTCATCAATTTTTGAATTAAACTTCCTGTATTTATTTTTGTCGAATAATCACATATCTTTTTTTTCAGAAGCTAGGGTTTTTATTTAATAATTAAACCTATTTAATTTTTCTATTCTCTAGCTCCTTAATTTCAGCTTTTATCTCTGTTGTTTTCTTTTTGTGCTTTCTTTTGACTTACATTATTATTATTATTACAGTTTTAATTGAGTAATTAATTTGTAATATTTCATTTTACTATTGAAGTATTCCATGGTTGGAATTTTTTAATGCAACTCATATATTCTGTACTTTTTAAAAAATACTATAATTTGCATCTTTCCTTTAACCTATTAGTTTAATAAGCATTTTTCACATTTCTAGGCTAAAGAACTTTATTGGTTTATGATTTTATTAAAAATTTCTTGTTTTGTTTTATTGTGATTAAGGATCGTTGCTTATAATATTTCTATTTCATGGGATTTACTGAAGTTTCTGTGTATATATGTGAGTGTGACCTAATACATGTACATTTAGGTAATGTTACATAGACATACATAGACAAATACAGAGGTATTCTCTTATAAAGGTATAAAGTTTGATATATATCCACAGAATTTACCTTACTGATTAGGTTTTTTAGTAATTCCATCTTCTTACTTATTATGTATGCATTTAATCTAAAAGGGGGAAGCAGACCCTGATAACCAGAAACTCAATCTCAGTGTTGTAGCTCTCCTAGTATTCTCATCTAGGCTTGTTGTTCCACTATTGGACAAAACAACCTGATTCCTGACGAGGTCACTTTGTGACTATGAAGAAAACAAAAAAAAAGGACTATTTCCTAATTTGCCTAAGCACAGACTTAAAAAGAAAGTCATAATATTAGCCATAGATGGTAAATATTTCTCTTTCCATTTAATATGAGTGGCTTCTGCCCTTTTACCAGTTACTGCTGTAGCTTAACTCCTACTGCCCTCCTTCTAGATATTATTACAATAAACTATAATAAACTACAAGTAGAATTACCTCCACTTCCTGATAATATTTTCTATAAACTCTTCCCATATCATCTAAATAAGCTCCAATTTTAAAGTAAGTCTTTTCTAGTAACCCCTTATTGACATACTCTATGTTTCCCCATGGTGTGCAGTTTTCCCCAATGCAATGAGCATTAACTCAATTTACTAAGCTACAGGTTTTTCTGGTGGTCTTTGACAGGAGGGCTTCACTTGCCTTATTCTAAGAGTAGTATGTTAAAGTCTCATATTGTCTGTTTCTATCTCTGTAGTTTGTTTCATAGAAGTGGTTGCTCTGTTATTGGATGCATAAATATTTGTGTCATAACATCATTGTGATTTGTGATTTTTAATACAAGTGCCCTTATTGCCTTAAATAATTTTTGGCTTGTGTGCTTTATATCTGCTGAAAATAGGATTGCTATCCTG
This sequence comes from Enhydra lutris kenyoni, assembly GCF_002288905.1. NCBI lineage: Eukaryota > Metazoa > Chordata > Mammalia > Carnivora > Mustelidae > Enhydra > Enhydra lutris. Next base: position 5,387,445 of record NW_019154087.1, on the reverse strand, counting down.
TTATCTCATTGAGTCTTTCTTCATGAGCTAAATTGAAATCTTTTTTTTTTCTTTTAGTGAGTTAAGTATATATAACTGATATTTGACTTAATTTTGTCATAATATTTTATAAATACTGTGTATTATGCTTGTTATATTTCTTTCTCTACAAGATAAATATATCTATACACACAGTAACAGTATACACACACAGTATTAGGAAGGTTTGACTTTATGTTCTGGTGGATATATTTGTACACATATATTTTTGATGTCCTTAATCCACTGTTTCCTTATTTTACCTTTTATCTTTTACTGTCTAGTTTGTCAGCTTTTAATGGGATCCTTAATTCCCATCTGTTGCCCATCCAGCAATAAATGAGCTTATTGTACTTTCATTTTGTCTTTCCCTAATTCCCTATTTTTAAGCTGTACTTTTATACTTTGTTACAAGTAATATTTTCCCATTATTATTTCATCTTCATTTTTTATTTTAAGCTTTGATGTGTATTCCATATGTGTCTGTGTGTATGTGTGTGTATACTCCCTTTACTGTAGTATACTCCCATTTACTGTAGTATTAAAGGATGAAACCCATCTGCTAGTATATTTTAAAAGAAAAATTCATGTATATGTAGAACTTTCTATGTTTTGTATGTCAAAAAATTTTTCTAGAGCCTTGATGCTTTAAAGATAGGTTTAAGATAAAATTCTTGGTTAACATATTTTTGAGTTAAAAAAAAAATTCCTTCCCCATTGCTGCCTTGCTTTGTATGATGCTTTTGAAAATCATGACACCAGTCTAACTCTTTTGCTCTTTTTAATATTTGATTTTTACTTTATCTTTGAAATATAATAGTTTTATAAGAATACATACTGGAGCTGAACATTCCAATTTGATTTTCCCATGTACTTTATAGGACCTTCTCATTTGTAGATTCAGGAGTTATTTTTATTTCTGGAATTTTTTTTAGATTATAATTTTAAATATGAGTTCTGATAAATTATTCTATTCTCTTTTTCTTCAGAGATACCAATTTTATAAATGCTATCCTTCCTTTCTGTATCTTCCATTTTCTCTACTTTTTCTCTTATGTAAACTAATTTCCTAAATAAATAAATAAATACTATTTCTATCATATTTACATTCTCTCAATTATTTCTTCCCTAATTTAAATGTTCTCTTCACTTCTTCCATTTATGATTTATTTGGCCTGAAATTTTTAAATTTCTGATTCAAAATAGTTCTTTATATCCCTAAATATTTGTTCCAATATATTTAATTCAGTTTGGAATGTTGTCTTATAAGTTTCCTCTGCTTCATAATTTTAGGGTGGGAGTAAAATTTTAATCAATTGGATGTGTAGGATCACATTTTGTGATTTTTTTTTTTGTGAGAACTCTGTATGGATCTAGTTATTAGTTTCTTATGACACTGGTGAAAGAATTCTTAGTTCAATAACATCCTCTTCTATCAATCCAAATATTTAAGTGGATTTTTTTTTTTTCTGAGAAAGAGTAAAGCTGTGTATATTTCAATTATTTGGCTTGCTTTTATTTTGCAGGACCCAAGTTTCTCCCTTTGCTGCTTTTTCTCTTTGACACCCAGTTTCTAAAGAATGCTTCTTCCCTCCTATTTGTCTTTTATCTTCATCGAAAGCTATGCATCTTAGTCTATTTTATATCATTAATATTTTGAAGTCCCTTTTCTGTAGCTTGTCTTCGACTCACCAAGACCTTTTAAAAATACTTTCATACTGGAGTGCCTGGGTGGGTCAGCAGTTTAAGCATCCAACTCTTAGTTTCAGCACAGGTCAAGATCTGAGGGTGCTGAGATCCAGCCCCACATGGGGCTCTGCACTTGCAGAGTCAGCTTGGGATTCTCTTTCCCTTTCCTTCTGCCCCTCCTGCTCCTGCTTTCTCTCTCTCAAATAAATAAATAAATCTTAAAAAAATTTCATACTGAGGGTGGGCTAATTCTTTCTGATGATGGTTTCAAATCAGCTACAAGCCTGTGTCTAGCTCCATGCTCCCCATCCCTCACAATTAATCTCATTCAGTCTCATTCCTTGACTCCCACTACCACTTCTGCATGAAATCACCGGGATTTGGTTTTCTTTATCTACAATTATATTAAAGTTTGGGCATTCTGTCTTCAAGCTATGCTGAAAGTGCAATTTTCTGTAATTTTACTTTTTTCTTAATGTTATTCTATATTATTTTTGGAGGAAATATTGGGAGATACATAACTTGACTGCCCCTATTTTCTCGAATATTTACATTTCTACTTTAATCCTTGCCAGCCTATGATGACTTGCATGCAGAGAAAAATCTTTGAGAAAGGATAAGACATATTTACCAATTGGAAGTTACTGGTATACTTAACTGATGACAAATTATAATGAAATACATTTCAATGGGTTTTCTTAATACCTTGCTTTCAGCTTAATAAATGTTTATTATTATTATTATTATTATTAGTTGTTGTTGTTGTTTTTAATTTGGCTAATTTCTTTGGCATATAGGTTGGTTCCTGCTAGTATTAAAGATGGTGGGCTGCCTATTCAGTAATACTTTTTCTTCTTTCATGTCTGCTAAGTACTGAGTTTTGTTCTAGTCTTCATCTTTCCCCCATTTCAACTGTGGAAATAATGACTGCCTTAGGCTACACAGGATTATCCCACTCCTCTTGACTGCCTATGGAGACTTGAAAAGAATTCTGCTAGAGAGATCCAAGGAAAGTTGATGATAGATAGATAGATAGGTAGAGAGATGATAGATGGATAGATAGATAGATACAAGGAAAATACAATCCTTTTTCTGCCTCTGCATTTTAGAGTATGATGATGAAATATTTAGACCTACTGTGATCATGTTGTAACATAAAGTTAACTGACATCTTAATATTGAGTGAAAAGAACCAGGATTTTTGATTAGGTCATAAAAATACTAACTTAGAATTTTAACCAAACTTGAGTCTGCCTTACCTCCAGACTTTTTTGCCAAGTAATAAAGTCCTTATTGTTTAGGATAAGTTGAGCTAGTGTTTAACATCATTTGAAACTGATACTGCTAATAAATTTAATTCACCTTATAGTTGTGTTTTTTCTCAGGCTTCATCTTTTACCAGTGTAATAGTAGAAGGAAAAAACAGATCATCTATTGAAGCTTCTTTGGATAGGCATTACAAAAAACAAAACACACTACAGCCTAGATAAATGTTGATTTTAAAAGGAATATAAAACAAATAGAAAACATAAAATTTTGCCAAAAAACCACTAAGAAATTTTAGTAATTCATAAAATGTTTATTTTATTCTTAAAGAAATAACCCCCCCCAAAAAAAAACTGACTACATTCTTCTATTTTGACAAAATCTTTCCTTTCCCACAGTGATCAAAATTCCAAATTCATAACATATTAGTTGATAATTTCATTCTGTACACTAAATTGTTAGTTATATTATCAGTAGCATCTCTTTCACACCTTTGGTATATTCCCTATTTCAAGCTTCACTTAAACTATCTGGATTAATTTCATTAATCTCTATCAGAATGAACATTCTGCAAATTTTTATAACCCAGTATGTTCAAAAAGCCATATGAAAAAAGCAGGAAATAAAATAATACCACTCCTTGTTTAAAGGTTTATCAAATAGAAACTAAAATATCTGGGTTTTCATTCAACTTTAGTTAATCATGGTAACTTCATTTTATTGTAAATGTTTGCAGTTAGAGTCCACTAATAATGGCATTCCTTTATTTATTGAGATTAAGGATTTACTATATGCAAAATACTGAAATTCCTTTCTTTTCATTTTTTTGAAAGTTTTATCAACAAGGGGTGCTAGTGAACTAGGCAGGAAAATGGAAGGCAAATGAAAATAGTCTTTGAAGAGAAAAAAAAATAAAAGCTCATCTTTGTCCAATGCTTCAGAAAAATCAAAGGAAGAAGATTAAGAACTGACTATGGGGGAAGGTTGAGGAAGATGGTGGTGGGGTAGGATGACCCTATGCTTGCCTCATTCCAGGAACACAACTAAAAAGCTATCAAATCATCTTAAATACCCCAGAAACTGACATGAAGACTGGCAAAACAAACTCCACAACCAACAGTAGAGAAGAGACCACATCAAAGAAGGTAGAAATTTCAGAGATGCAGCTTAGGAGAGAAAGGAATAATGGCTGCTACAATATGGAGGAAGCCATGGTCACAGAGAAGGGTGAGGGATAAACTAGTACACAAGGGAGCACATAGGGCAAACAAATCCCCATAGCATTAGATGTGGAAAGCTAGAGGGCCTGAATTTTGTGAGTTCTAGCAACCAATGGGACTGAAAGCCTGAAGTTTTAAAGATCAGCAAGCTTGGCTCTGAGAGAACTCCAAGGATACTGGGGCCACTCTTGGAGAGAAAGCAGGGCAAAAAGACAGTGGACATAGAACCTGTAAATAGCACTCTAAAGGGTACCACCGGCATGTGTGGGGAGGGTGGTTGCTCATCTTGGACTATGTCCCAGAAAAGCAGCATTCATGGAGAGACCCCTCTAAGAACAAAGGAACTGGCAGGCACTATTTCCCTCCCCCACCCCATAGCATAAGCATAGGGAAACCTGTGGGAACCAATATTACACTATCTAACTTGCTTACACCAATCCTCACAACCACCGCACTCTAAAAGAACTGCCTTTTCTAGTCACACTTTCGTCAGTACCAGTGGTGGGCCTCCTCCTCCAGAAGATCAGCCCAAATCCCTGCCAACACCATGTTTCTTGACCTGGGAGTTTTACAAGACCTCAGTTCCAGTGGCAGCAGCAAGTTTCATTTCACAAGCGAACCAGAGCATAACTAGTTAAAACTCACCACAGTCAGGGCAAGGACAAAACATTGACCACAAGAGGCAAATGTAGCCTCTAGATGATGGTCTGAAAGATAAAGTGGCCAGGACACAACAGTAGAGTGCATGCGGTACACACTGGAAATATTCCTGGAAGTGCCAGATAGTGAGGGATAGGAGATACTACACTGCAGGGCACTACAGGACATATTCTTCATAAAACCATTACCCTCAAGAACAGGAGACATAGCTGAATTTCCTAACTCAAGAGAAACAGGCATAGAGACTTAGACAAAATGAAAAGACAGAGAATCTTACCAAAATGAAAGAACAGGATAAGGCCATGACTGGAGATCTAAGTAAAACAGAAGTAAAATACCTGATGGAAAATTCAAGTCAATGATCATAAGGATACTCACTGGACTTCAGAAAAGAGTGGGGGACATCATGAGACCATTAACACAGAGATAAGGAACTACATACAGAGATAAGGGGCTCAATAAAACAAGAAACATACTTGATAGAACAAACAGCAAGCTGTAAGAAGCAGAAAAATAAGTTAATAACCTAGAAGACAGAAAAATGTAAGGTAATCAAGCTGAACAGAAGAGAGAAAAAAAGAATTATGCAAAATAAGACTTAGGGGACTCAGTGATAAATATAACATTTGCATTATAGGAGTCAGAGAAGAAGAAGAGAGAGGAAAGGGGACAGAATTTATTTGAATAAATAATTGCTGAAAACTTACCTAATCTGGTAAGGAAACCTCCTGATCCAGGAGGTAGAGAACCCCCAACAATATCAAAGCAAAAGTAAATCTACGACAAAACATATCATGAATAAAATGGCAAAAATATAATGAATGATAAAGAAAAAATATTAAAAGTGGCAAGACAAAAGAAGACAGTTATATACAAAGGAAACCCCCAAAAGGTTACTAGCAGATTTTTCAGCAGAAACTTTCCAGGCCAGAAAGAAATGCCATGATATATTCAAAGTGTTGAGTAGTAAAACCTGCAGGCAAAATATACTCTATCCAGCAATACCATCATTCAGAGTTTTGAGACAAATAAAACTAAAGAAGTTCATGACCACAAAGCCAGTCCAGCAAGAAATATTAAAGGGGACTTTTTGAGGGGAAAGGAGAGACCAAAAGTGACAGTACAGTTAGGAAACAAACAAAAAAAAAAGAAAGAAAGAAAGAAAAAGAAAAAGAACTATAGGCCAATATCTCTGATGAACATAGATGCAAAATCCTCAACAAAATACCAGCAAACTAAATACAGCAATACATTTTTTTAAAAAATAATTCAACACAATCAAGTGAGATTTAACTCTGCTTTGCAAAGGTGGTCCAATATTTACATATAAATCAATGTGATATATCACATCAATAAGAGAAAGGATAAGAAGCATATAATCTTTTAAATATACACAGAAAAAGGATTTGACAGGGTACAACACCCATTCATGATAAAAATCCTCAACAAAGAAGGTTTAGAGAGAACATACCTCAACATAATAAAGGCCATACATGGAAAACCCACAGCTAACATCATCCTCAATGCAGAAACACTGATAGCTTTTCCCATTAGAGCAAGAAAAAGACAAGGGTTTCTATTCTCATCACTTTTATTCAACATAGTACTGGGTGTCCTACCCAAAGCACTAAGACAATAAAAAGATATAAAATCCTCCAAATTGGTAAGGAAGAATTAAAACAGTCACTATTTGCGGATGACATAATACTATATATAGAAAACTTGAAAGACTCCACAAAAAAACTTTTAGAACCAATAGACAAATTCTGTAAACACTCAGGATACAAAATCAACATACAGAAATCTGTCTCATTGTTATGCAAAAAAACGAAACAGCATAAATTGAAATTAAGAAAATAACCCCAATGGGGTGCCTGGGTGGCTCAGTGGGTTAAAGCCTCTGCCTTTGGCTCAGGTCATGATCGCAGGGTCCTGGGATCGATCCCCGCATCGAGCTCTCTGCTCAGCGGGAAGCCTGCTTCCTCCTCTCTCTGCCTGCCTCTCTGCCTACCTGTGACCTCTGTCAAATAAATAATGAAATTAAAAATAAATCAGGTGGTATCTAAAGTTTGGTCAAAGAGAAGTTATGGAAAAGAAAGATACTGAAGAAAGAAAGGGTCTAGGGTGATAATCGTATTATTGCTGGGGACCAGTAAAGACATGTTTGATTTTAACATTCACAACAGATGAATACAAGATACTTGAAATATGACAAAATACAGGTGTAGCAAATGAAGCTAACAGTGTTTCCATATAACCTACAGTAGGTATATGGGTATCAATGTACAATTCCTTTCTTGTCCTGAAGGAATGAGAATGCCATATTAAAAAATACATTTTCTTTTACTTCTTATATAAAGTTGTGATTCATAGAACAGATATATTCTCCAATGTGGACATATCATTTTATTCCCAGGCTCCTATTACCAACTTATCTATAAATATATCCAGGTCTCTTTTACCTTCCCTTTGCCGTCCATACTCTATATTTGATTTTTCAGATTTACATCTCATTTAAATTCTTTGTTCTAATTCCATATTCAGTGACCAGTTTCAGGCCACAAACTTATGAAAAATCTTATTTAAAATATTTACATAATTCAGGGGCGCCTGGGTGGCTTAGTCAGATAAGCCCCTGCCTTTGGTTCAGGTCATGATCTCAGGGTCCTGGGATGGAGGCCATCATCAGGCTCCCTGCTCAGTGGGGAGTCTGCTTTTCCCTCTCCCTCTGCCCCCTCCTCAACTCATGCTCTCTCTCTTGTGCTCTCTCTCCTGAATGAACAAATAAAATCTTAAAAATTAAAATAAAATATTTCCACAATTCAGTCTAGTTTCTTGAGCTTACATTCTACCAGACTGTCAGGTATTAATACTTTCAGTTACGGAACCCTCTTCCAATTCCCCAGATTTGTACCTAAATTCTTGAGAGATTAGTTAGTGTCATTTATCATTTATCAACTAGCCACACTGGCATGAGGTATACCACCATGCCCTGCATTTCTTGTTCAAGAGCCCTTGAAGTTGATGTTTAGTCACCTGTCTTTTCTAACCATGCAATCCTTAAAGACAAATCTTCAGTCACCTCTTATCCTACTTGTCAAAGGCCTGGAGCAGAAAAGGTTAGGGAAGATGAGGGGTGGGGAGACAAAAAAAAGGGAGAGGTCACGGAATTAAATGCTCTGCATCTTGCTTTTCTTCTCATGTCCCACCTCCTTCCCCAATCCTAAAGAATCCATCTAAATTCAATAATGGAGAGAATTTCTCTGCCTCAATATATATTTTTCCCTGTTATGTCTAAATCCATTCTGTATTCTTCAGTTTCCCTCAGGAGCTAAAATTTTGATACTCAAAACCCAGAAGAGATTTTTTTTTATCTGTTTTTTAAGTGACTAATTCCAAAATATCTCTTTTCTTTGGCCCAGGTCCAGAACTGCCAAGCTGCTATCCACACCACCATTATTATGCCCAGGTGTTACTGAAAATCGGGAGGAGAGAACACCCAAAGTTTCAGAACTATGTTCCTCCCTTACTAATGTGATAATGATGGCTCTACACTGCTGGGCTAAGAGGTGAGAAGCAGAATGCTGGAGTACAAATAGAAACAATAACACTGGGGATGACTACCCTGTGAAAAAGTTATGCAAGGAAGCAACACAAATGCAGGGTATATTTACACTTGCACATTTTACTGCTTTGAAATTGTTTCAATTGTACTGACAGAACACCAATAAAAAGAAGTGTTCTCAAAAGAGCAGAAATATCTATATCTATCTGTCTATCTATATTAATGTGTGTATATGTGTGTGTGTATATATATATACACACACACACACTTAATGAGGGTATGCTTTACAATAAAGTCAAGTCAGAAAAAACTATAATGCTTTCAGAATTTCAATCCCTGCTTTTAGTTCCAGCACATCTGCAGGAAAAATAAGTTTTGTGATTTCTTAGAGGCTTGTGGTTAACCTCACAGCATGGAATAAATTATCTACAATTCCATCCTTCATTAAAACACCCTTTCCATGAAACGTGTCAATGAAGTCAGAACCTGGCTGGCCATGGATCAACCAGAGCACTGACCATCCACTTATGTTTTTCCATTATATCCCTTAATTATAGCAAAATACAGTTATTCATTCCCAAGAGTTTTAAATTGTTTATGTCGTGCCCTAAATTAAGAACACCTATAATGTTTTAATTTGAACAGCGTGAATATATACATGTATCAAAGTAAAACGCCATACGACACATATAAACACAAATATCTTTGACCTCAATTGAGAGTGAATGGCTGAATGATTTAGTTTAATCATTTCTCATTCAAATTGCACAAACATATTCCTCTGAAGCATATTTAATAATATTTAGGAAAGTCTTTAACTCCTAGTCCTGCCCACAAAATCTGTAATATCTAAAGAGTGCTTAAGTTTGAGAGAAAACAAAGAAGAACGTCATTCCAAAAGTTGTTTCGGCAACATTCATCCCACATTTTCACTTCTGAGTACATGAAAATTACTCCTCTCCCATTCTCAGTTCCTCCCTCTCACCTTTTGCTCTTCATCAGCTTGGTAACAAGGAAGGAGTTTATACAAAACAGCATTCCACCCCATTTTTTTAAGTTCATCTCTCTACCACTGTGACATAATCAACCATAACGATCCCAAAATTTAAAACATAGCACCCCCTCAATTGAATACTTGGAGACATTTGTCAAAGGCCAGTGTTGAGACTGTAGCTGAAGACTACAGTTAGGAGTTATTATCTTCCAATAGCTGTTTGAGACAAACAGATATGTATACAGTAGGTTATAAAAGTAACAACAAAATTTATATCTGAATTGAAATAGAAACCCAAAATTAAATTGAATGTTTTTATAACTAAGAATTCCATGATGGGTCAGTGACTTTATTACCCTTCAAAACCTTTAAAATGGTTCATAGACCAATGTAAGGACAAAATAAAAACAGTTACAAAAGATATTTATATATCCTTTGGATGTTTGAAATATTCCAATGTCACTTCAAGCAGAGATCATAGAATCTAGTTACCCTTCCTCAAAAACAGGACAAACTTTTTCAGATACTTTAATTAAAGTGAATAACTATTAATAGCTATTAATAAATAAGCCCATCCACTTTACATAAATGACAATAAAAGCAAATTTGAATGATTTATTACTTTGAATAATTGTGTTAATACATGTGCCAGAAATAATTATTAGGGTGCCAAACCATATATAAAATTCAGGTGTTTTATTTTTAACTTAATAAATACCACTTATCTCTTTTACTCTCTATAATACTCTGGAGTTTATTAATATGGAGTTTTATAATATTTATGATGAAATTTCTAGTCATTAAGTGAAAATTTTTCTTAACTTCTTATGGATTCTACATCTGTACTTGGAGATACAGCTTGATGAAGAAAAATATTGGCTTTGTTGTAATGAGAACTAAGAATTCTACTTAATAAAAGATTTACTACCACACTGTAGGAAGGACTTCTAATACAACAAACATAATCAAATTGTGTCACAAACTATTTTCATACAGATTTTAAAACTTTCTGGAATTGATTCTAACCAAAAGAGTCCTGGGATTTTTTTTTTTTTTTTTTTTTTTTTTTTTTTTTTTTTTTTTTTTTTTTTTTTTTTTTTTTTCTTTTTTTTTGTATTTTTTTTCTTATATTTTTTTTTTTTTTTTTTTTTTTGGCATTGAGAGGAATCTTGGCTAAAGAGTACCATAATTTCACTACCTTCTCCTGTTCCACAGGCATTCTTGTCACTGATATATGAAAGAATCCTTGGATACACTCCTGTTGTTCACATTCTCTTTAGAGTAGGGATTAGGAGTCATCTACATTGATAACAGATTTATGTATTACATGCAACTTTCTTTACTAAACATTCTCTTTTTTTTCTCTTTAAATGATAGAAAACTTACAATAGTGTTTTTGATTAATTGTCCTTATGCTCAAGTAAATTCTTTTTCATAACTGCAGTTTTTATTCAAATAATGTTTCCAATATGATTTTGGAACTGAAACATATAAATGAGTTTATCTTTACTGCAAATGAGTTATAACTAGATTCAGGGAGAAAAAATAATAAATATTAGGCGTAATGGCTAAAATGGTAGGGTTTCTTTAATATTTTTAAAATTCCCTATGTTCACCAAGGGTTTAGTACAAAAGCAGTGAAGATGCAGATTAGGAAATTCTTTTTTCCTCTATAATTACAGAGTTGCCAATCAGACAAAAGTTTCAGAGTACTGCACATTTTAGATTAATGGTGGCATGTTGGTGGATCTAGGACTCCAGGCCTTCAAGAGTGCTGCTGTCCTCAGTAATTCTGAATCAAAGATGAACCTACCCTGGCTCAAGTGTTTTACCTAAGTCCTTTTTCATTCTTGACAGACTTCAAAGACTTGTACCTTCAAAAATTTAGTCTGATACACTGAGATATCCTTGTATTTGATCTTAGACCAGGTCTTATCATCTTACTCAGGCTCTAATATCATCATAACCCTAGACTGTTCTTGGTGAGAGCACATAATGAGTTAGCCCTTTTACTATCAAAATAACTTCTTGAAGCAAAAGGTTACCTAAGTGCTTCCTTCTACTTCAGTTACTTTACATTTTAGGATGGACAAAAATTATGTCATTAATATTTAAAGATTGAGACCATAAAGTCACACTCAGATTCTGATTCAAGAGGTGACAGGTAGGGTTCATGAGTTCATTATTTTAAAAAGGCCACTAGATGATTCTGATTAATGTGAAATATAGACTGGCCAATGCTTTGAACAGCACATGGGAAGCACAATATCTGTTCAGAACACAGAAGCTCATGTCTCTGTCAATATGCCACTTAAAGAAATAGTGGTGTAAGAGTTTCTATTAGGGCATTTCTAACCCAGAAGCTCTATTCTATGAAGCTCTGCAAAAATATACTATTTTGGCTTAGAAACTTATGAAAGAAATCAAGAGCATTTGGAAGGAAATTTTCATTTTTTTCCAAATGTTTCTTATAAGAATATATTTCTAATTTAAGACATTATAATGGTGTCTCTAAAACACAAGCTGGACAAGGGCAAAACAATTTCAATTATTATAACCATTATAATGATACATGCATTATACGGTTGTTTAAATTTCTTTGAGGGAAAAGTCCTCTTTCATAAATGATAGAAATCCTGTAGTTCTAGTGATAACTAAACTTTTGTCACAGTTGATCCTTTTTGTGTGGCTTGAACATGAACACTTTTCTTAGACACATTCTTGGGTTTTTGTCTTAACAGTCCCTAAGTGGATTCCATTTAACATTATACTGTTTTATTTTAATATGTTTCCAACAAGAAAAGTTTACAGCATGCACCCCCTTGGTCCCTTGAAATGAGTACATCTATAAGCACATGTAATATAATGAAGAAGACTGGTAGAGAAGTAGAAAGACAAAGGCTTTAGGATGATTAGGTGAGTCAGTAGCATTCTGAGATTACTTTTCCACTTCTAAATGGGGAGAGGAAGGAACAATAACACTTAAAGAAATATAGCAATAAACTATATAAGAGTGAAATGAAGTCTGGATGTGGAGATGCATTCAAAAGAAGGAACTACACAACAGTGAAGTACCATATCATCAAATATGAAGTTTTTGGAGAAAAAAAATTGGTTAGCAGAATATAGTAACTGTTCACAAGGTAAGGACAAGGACAATGGCTCTCAAAACTTTTGGTTTTAGGAATCCTTTTCATTCCTAAAAATGATTGAAAGCATTAGAATTTTATTTATGTAAACATATACCACATTAGAAATTTAAGGTGATACATTTAAAATTATTTATTTTAGAGCTTAAATTCCTACCTCCCTACCCCAAGTAGGGGCTGGATTTGGGAATCTTAGTAACTCACTTCCAAAAAAGAGTATAGAAATAGAAAAACAAGTAGCTTTATAATTGAAGTTGACAGGCACTACCTTAAACAACTGATCAAGGTTAACATAACAAGTGATAAATTATGTTGAGTTCCTGTGGTGAAAAGGGTACTTCATTTCAGTGTTGTCCCTCCACAAAACCCATAATCCCAGTCTAACCATAAGGAAACCCAAATTGAAGATTCTATAAAATACCTGACCTCTTCAAAATTGTCACACACACAAAATAAAGACTGAGAAATTGTCTCTAAAAATACACTAAATGCAATATGAAAGACCCTAGTGAGAAAATGGGTAAAATCTGAATCAAGTCTAAAGTGTAGTTAGCAGTAATGCACCAATACTAATCTCTCAGCTTAATAAATGTACATAGTATTAGGAAGTTAACATTATAAGAAACTGGGTGAAATACAGAAATTCTCTGTACTGCCTTCACAACTTCTAATTCTAAAAATATTCCAAAATAAAATGATTTTTTAAATGATTCAGTAGTCTAAAAATGAAAGCACCTAATCATATTGATGGATGCAGAAAAACATTTGACAAAATCCAATAACCATTCATGATTTTTAAAAACTCAGTAAACCAAAACAGAATAGAAATTTCTCAGTTCAATAAAGACCATCCACAAAAATCCTATAGCTAAAATTATACTTAATGGCAAGAAACTCAAAGCTTCCTACTAATATTAGGTACAAAGCAAAAATATCCTCTCTTATCACTCTTTTTCATTGTACTGAAGTCCTAGTTAATAGGAAAAGACCAAAAAAAAAAAAAAAGTTTATAAAGTCTATATGCTGGGAAGGAAGACATAAAAATGCCCTTGCTTCCAAATGCTGTTATTGTCTATATAGACAATCCAAAAGAATCAACAAAAACAAAATAAGAAAAAACCCTGAAACTAATAAGCAGTTATGGCAAAGTTGCAAGATACCAAGTTAACGTACAAAAGTCAATCGCTTTCCTATATACTACCAATGAACAAATGGATATTGGAATTAAAAATACAATACCATTTATACCAGCACTGAGAAAACTGAAATACTTAGGTATAAATCTACCAACATATGTATGGTATCTATATGAAAAAAACTATAAAACTCTGATGAACAAAATCAAAGAACTTAAAAAATGAAGAGATATTTTATGTTCATGGATAATAAGACTCAATATTGCAAGATGTCAGTTCTTCCAAAAATGATCTATAAATTCACTGCAATTCCAGTAAAAGTTCAAGCAAGTTATTTTTTGGATATCAACAAACTGATTCCTAAGTTTATATGAAGAGACACAAAACCCAAAATAAGCAACACAATATTGATGGAAAAGAACTAATTTGGGGGACTGACATTACCCAACTTTAAGACTTATTAAAAATGTACAGTAATTAGCGGGTGTAATATTGGTGAAAAAACAGACAAGTAGATTAAAGGAACAGAATATAGAGTCCAGAAATAGGCTCACATAAATATAGAAAACTGATCTTTGACAAAGAAGCAAAGGCAATACAGTAGAGCAAAGCTAGTCTCTTCATTAACGGCACTTGAGCAACTGGACATCCACATGCAAATTAAAAAAAAAAAAATGAGTCTAGACCCAGATCTTGCACTCCTCACAAAAAATGAACTCAAAATGGAGCATAGAACTAAATGCAAAACACAAAACTATAAAACTCTAGAAGATAACATAGGAGGTAACCTAGATGGCCCTGAGTATGGTGATGCCTTTACCATACAAAACCAAAGACACAATCTATGGAAGAAATAATTGATAACCTGCACTTGATTATAATTAAAAACTTCTTTCTGTGAAAGACAATGTCAAGAAAAACAGAAGAAAGCCACAATTAAACAAAAATACTTTCTGATCATATATCTAATGAGAATTAGTAGCCATAATATATGAAGAACTCCTACAACTCAACAACAAAAATAACCCAATTTAAAAAAAAAATGGTCAAAATCTTGACTAGAGATTTCTTCAAAGATGACATACAAATGATTCACAAACATATGAAAAGATGCCCAACATCACTGATCCTCAGAGAAATGCAAATCAAAGCAACAAGATATTATTTCACATCTAATTAGGATGCCTACTACCAAAAACAAGATAAAACAAATGAAAATAAAACAAGTGCTGGTAAAGATATAGAAAAATTATAACCATTGAGCAACATTGGTGATATTGTGAAACAGTCCAACCACTATAAAAACCAGTATTGTGTTCTTCAAAAAATTAAAAAAAGAACTACCAAATGATCCTATAATCCAACTTCTGGGGTATATCCAAAAGAGTTGAAAGTGATTCAAAAAATTCTATAATCCCCCCATCAGAAAAAGAAAAAAAAATTCTACAACCCAAAAAGAATTGAAAGCAGGGTCTATAAGAGATACTTGCACACTTATGTTTATAGCAGCACCATTCACAATATCCAAGAGGTGGAAGCAACCCAAATGTTTGTCAACAGATCAACAGATAACTAAAATGTGGTATATTCACAAAACAACATTATCCACCCTTAAAAAGGGAGGAAATCCTGTCACATACTACAACATGGGTAAATCTTGAGTACATTATGCTAAATGAAATAAACCAGTTAAAAAAGACAATATGATTCTGCTTTTAGGAGGTATCTAAAACAGTTAAATTCATTAAAACAGAAAATAGAATGCTGGTTACCAGGAGGTGAGAGGAAGGAGAAGAGGAAAGTTATTGTTTAACGAATATAGGGTTTCAGATTTGCAAGATGAAATGCTACATAGATCTGTTCCACAAAATGTAAATATACTTAAAACTAATGAACTATATAATTAAGTTAAGGTGGTAAATTTTATGTTATGTGTTTTTTTTAACCACAAAAAAATTAGTGAACTTTGAAACAAGATCAATAAACTTTTCATGCTCTGTGGTCTAGCATGCCTTTCAATGGACCTTTTATCTGTGCATGATTTAATAACAGCATATACTAATCATTTAAAAAATACTTGTTCAAATAAATAAATAGTACTTGTTCACTGAGATATGCAGATAATACAAATGTTGGTATGTCAAGAAATCATATTCATTAATCACCATTAATCTTACCAGAATTTTTTTTTCTTTGTTAGTATTGGGAAACTGTCAAACTCACACTGTTAAGGACAAACTTCCCAAAATTCTCATTCTTGGTTTTATATTTGATACCAAATTGATATCAAATATCATTTTTTTTTTGTAGTGGAAGGCTGATTTTGCTCATTTTCAGGAAAATATTTGTCAAATATCTTTGGCCCCAAATTATAATTGTCTATTAGTTATTCTTTCAGTAAAATTCTTGTACCTTGAAAAATGGGCCAGTTCAGCAAACAATTCAAATAATTCTCACAAATTCTGTTCCCCAAAGTAATCACTGCACTTTGGTATACAGGAAAAGTTCTTTATGCATATTTTTCATAGAATACTATAAAAGTGAACTAATAGGCCACATACTAAAAAAATTAGTAAGTTTAATTCTTCATCAAGGATGTTCCTAAATGAAACAGCCATCTAATTTTAATGTGGGGGCATGGCAGTAAAGAATATAATGACTACTATAATTTGGTGTCACTGTCTTAGTTCATATCAAGGGATAATCAGTTTTACTCACTATTGATTCAGTACCATCAGTGCAAGTTTTCTCAGAAAAAATCACGAGTTGAAAAACTTATTCAACAATTTAAATAATATGCTTCATAGTAAATATTACTTTAAAAAAATCCACCCTCGAATTATACTGTAATTAACAAATGTCTTGCTGCTACCATTTTTAAGGAAAACCTATCCAAGGAGCCCAGATTCCCTTTCTCCAATCACTTCTGTCTGCCCCATATCAAAGCCATGAGACCAGTCAATTAAAAAGAAACGTTTCTGAAGAAACACAGAGCCATTTGATTAATAAACATTGGGAGGGTGCATAAAACAAAAAGTAAATTTCAAAATATCCAATCTCAGTTGAAAATTTTATAATCAAACCATATTATGGAGTCATGTTTCTCTTTCAAGCTATTTCTTAGAACACTTCGTCTATTTTCTTTAGTTTGCTCTTTAGAGCTAAAATGTATATATGTTGCTTAGAAAAAATATATATATATATATAACATTAATTGATATCTCCCAATTAGAAGTCTATGAGCTACACAGAAATGAGAGATATTGCAATTCTTGAATAACATTTGGCCGAATCTTTAAAAAAATGAGTCATGAAATGGAAAGGAGGCAAAACCTGTATCAAGTCTGTTTGTCCAGCATGCTTCAGCACTCTTCTAATACCCCAGTGGGTTTTTCTTGCAGACTTAAGTAATTCTATAGAGATTGTTCTTACCATCATTTTTCCATTCCTTATTACTGACTTATAGGATACATCCATTTTGTATTCTCTTCCCCCATGAATGTTGAATGAATTCCTTTCACTCCTTTCTCCATGTCCACAGTGAAATAATCAAAATCCTATGGGATTCGAGAGAAAATGGAAAAAACAATTTTTAAATATTAAAAAAATGGATATTTAAGTACCACTAGTGTTTGTTGTTAAGCAAGCACATAAGAGATCTCCTTCGTGACTAATTACAGTTAAAAATCAGGGTCGCCTGGGTGGCTCAGTGGGTTAAGCCTCTGCCTTCGGCTCAGGTCATGATCTCAGGGTCCTGGGAATGAGTCTGCATCAGGCTCTCTTGCTCTCTCTACTTCCCCCCAATCCCCGCCTGCCTCTTTGCCTACTTGTGATCTCTGTCTGTCAAATAAATAAATAAAATCTTTAAAAAAACAAAGGTATAACCCTACATATAAGATATTAGTTGTTTTTATGTTGGCAAATAAATCGTTAATTCAGTGAGTTATTATACTGTCAGGCTCTGGCAGTGTCATAATTTCCTTTACTTTTATCATTTATTCAGAAGACATTTAGCAAAGTCAAATGTTCAAGGTGATGTTATTTTCTCAACACTCATGTATGCTTTCTCAACTGATATACAATAATAGTTTAGTCTATAAGATGTCTAAATGAGTTTTACATCAATAGTTGGAAATGCTACCCAGCAATCGCACTACTGGGTATTTACCCTAAAGATACAAATGTAGTGATCCAAAGGGGCACGTGCACCCGAATGTTTATAGCAACAATGTCCACAATAGCCAAACTATGGAAAGAACCTAGATGTCCATAAACAGATGAATGGATAAAGAAGATGTGATATATATATATATATATATATATACTATGCAGCCATCAAAAGAAGTGAAATCTTGCCATTTGCAATGACGTGGATGGAAATAGAGGGTATTATGCTAAGCAAAATAAGTCAATCAGAGAAAGACAATTATCATATGATCTCCCTGATATGAAGAAATTTGAGAGGCAATGTGGGGGATTTGGGGGTAGGAAAGGAAAAAAATGAAACAAGATGGGATCAGGAGGGAGACAAACCATAAGAGACTCTTAATCTCACAAAACAAACTGAGGGTTGCCAGGGGGAAGGGGATAGGAAGAGGGTGGTTCGGTTATGGACATTGGGGAGGGTATATGCTTTGGTGAGTGCTGTGAAGTGTATAAACCTGGCGATTCACAGTCCTATACCCCTTGGGCTAATAATACATTATATGTTAATAAAAAATAAAAAATATAAATTACTCAGAAAAAAATAGTTGGAAATGCTATAACAAAGTGTTTTTTTTTTAAGAGTTCCCCATGTCTATATTTCATTTTATTACTTTTCTTTAACTCTGACTTCCCTCAAAGTGATGTTAGAGTGACAAAATTATCATATGTCATATAGCCTCTGGAAAAGTCCACTGTATAATTTTGAGGAAAAGAGAATGACAGGTGACATCAGTGAAAATGATGGATTAGGTAGTTGCAAGGGCTGTCTCTCCATAAAAACATCAAAAAAACAAAACTGTCAGAACCAACTTTGTTAGAATTCTTTTTTTTTTTTTTTTTTTTTTTTTTTTTTGGTGGAACAAGAACTAAGTTTAAGGTTTACAGCAACCAAGAAAATCCTAAATCAAGAAAAAGGCAATGTAAAAAGGGTAGGCACATACACCCATATACATAGCACCATTATTCACCATAGTTAAAAATATAAAAGCAACTCAAGTGACCAACTATAAAAATGGATAAACAAAATGTAGTGCATATATACCAAAGAATGTTATTCAGCCTTAAAAGTAAAGACTTCTGACTCATGATACAATCTGAATAAACATTAATGACACAATGTTAGGAGAAATAAGTCAGTTATAAATTCAGAGAGATAACTTCATAGAGACAGAAAGTAGAATGATGGTTGCCAGAGGCCAGAGGAAGGGGAAAATGGGGAATTACTGTTTAATGGGTATGGAGGTTTAATTCTGCAAGATGAAAAAAGTTGTGAGGATGGATGGTAGTAATGGTTGCACAACACTGTGGAAAGGAACATTAAAATGCATACTGAAATGCACACTTAAAATTTATGAAAATGGCAAATTTTATATTACATGCTTTTTACTATGATTTTAAAAATAAAAAGACAATATTTTGAGAGCAATGTTAGAAAATAGACTGAAGAGGGACGCCTGGGTGGCTCAGTTGGTTAAGCAGCTGCCTTCGGCTCAGGTCATGATCCCAGCGTCCTGGGATCGAGTCCCGCATCGGGCCCCTTGTTCTGTGGGGAGCCTGCTTCTCCCTCTGCCTCTGCCTGCCTCTCTGTCTGCCTGTGCTCGCTCTCTCTCTTATTCTGACAAATAAATAAATAAAATCTTTAAAAAAAAAAAAAGAAAAAGAAAATAGACTGAAGCAAAAAAGCAAAGTATGCCTCACAATGATAAAAGAATAATCAAATTTTTTAGACATTGAATCAAGTTATTAAAACTAAAGATAATAAGAAAAAACATTAAAAATTATTTCAGCAAGGGTATTTAATCATATAGATGGACCATATGACAAGATTGTGGAATTTGTATAAGAAATAAGAGAAATATTAAAATATTATAAGTTTCTTAAGTATATTTTTACAAAAATGGTATATGTAAAAATATTATTTAAAGCAAAGAATCATTGCATACTAAAGGTTACTGTAAAACAAAAACAAAAACAAAAAAACAAAAAACAAAACATGAGGTAACCTTTGTGGCATTTTCATTTGACCTTGCACTCTTTTTGTTGGCCTGGCAGCAGTCTTGAAGATGTCAGACAACATTCCCATTCCTCATTCAAAGTTCTAGAGAGCAGAGAAGACCTTACTCTCAAAGAACTGGGTTTGTCTCTTATAACCTAATTAAGGAATAATGAAGGACTGACCTAAGGTACTTTGTTCTACCTAACTCAAAATCATTCAGTTTGGCAAAGTAACAAGCATTCCTCAAAAACACTGTAAGACATATGAACAACCCACAGTAAAAGAAATTACAATTGAAGGAAATAACAGCAGGATGTCTTGTAAAGAAAATCTGTAGAGAGTGATATTATTTATTTATTTATTCATTTATTTATTGGAAATTAGGGCATTCTAAATCACCCATGTACAATAGAGGAATTTAGAAAGTCACATACATGCCCAAAGCAGAATGCATACTGTTATGGACTGTATATTGTGTCCTCCCCAAATTCTTATATTGAAATCCTAACTTCCAATGTCATGGTATTAAGAGACGGGAGCACTGGGAAGTGGTCAGATCATGAGAACAGAGCCTGTAGAAATGGGCATTAGTAATCTTATAAAAGAGACCCCAGAGAGCTTTCCAGTCTTCTTTCCATCATGTGAGGATAAAGTAAAAACACAGGCTTCTACAAATGAGGAAGTGGGCACTCAGTTTTCACTGAATCTTCTAGTGTTTTGGTCTTGGACTCCCTAAGCCTACAGAACTACAAGAAATAAATGTTTCTTGTTTAAGTCACCCAGGCTATGGTATTTTTGTTATGATAACCCAAGTGAACTAAGACACAAACTCAGAAATGACTTAAGAAGTTCCTAAGCTTTTAGCTCTGACTCATCTTTAGGCTCAGTGCAAATAAGAAGTGAAAGACTAAGAGTGTAAACAACCTGGTAATGTATTAAAGCAATCTCTCTCTCTCACACACACACACACACACACACAATCAGCAAAGACAGGAAGTAATTCAGGCT
The DNA here is from genome assembly GCF_002288905.1 of Enhydra lutris kenyoni. Classification (NCBI taxonomy): domain Eukaryota; kingdom Metazoa; phylum Chordata; class Mammalia; order Carnivora; family Mustelidae; genus Enhydra; species Enhydra lutris. The sequence goes on along the minus strand of NW_019154087.1, from coordinate 5,366,538 downwards.
TCTATTCTTTCCTTCCTTCCTTCCTTCTTTCATTCCTTTCTTCCTTTCTCTCTGCCTCTATCTCTCTTGGCCTCTGTCTCCCCTCACTCTCTTGCTCTCATTCTCTTTCTCATAAACCCACATGACAAAGAATAATGACTTTAAAAAAAATAGTTCAGAAAGTCACTAGGCACACAAACAAGCTAAAGCACACAGCATAGAACAAAACAAACCTTGAGTAAGGCAAAGTATTTGATTTTACCACATTGTAATTTCCAAAATGTCAAAATTTTAACAAAGAATTATGAAAAATGAAAAGAAACAAAAAGTATGGGGTGTGTGAGTGTGTGTGTGTGTGTGTGTGTGTGTGTGTGTATAGATAGATAGATAGATAGATATATTTCTTCCTGAGAAAGCACAGTTATTACACTTACCAAATAAAGAGTATCAAAATTACTAAAAGGAACTAAGCAAATCCTGGAGCTAAAAACTACAATAAACTTAAATGAAAACTCACTAAAAGGTTTCAATTGTAGATTTCTACAGGTAGAAGAAAAAAAATCAGCTTGAATTGAAACTATCCAATTTGAGATCAGAAAGAGGGAAAAACAAACAAACAAAAAAACGAAGAAAAGCACATGAACCCTAAGGGACTTGTGAGATACTGTGAAATGGACTTTACATCCATGAAAATCCCAGAAGGAAAAGAAAGAAAGAGATAGAGGCAGAAAGGATATTTGAAGAAATAATGGCTAATTTTTCCCAAATTTGATAAAAGACATGAATCTAAACATTCAAGAAGTTTAGTGAACTCCAAAATAAACACAAGGAGATCCACACTGTGACACATTATCATTAAATTGTCAAAAGCCAAAGATAAAGACAGAATATTGAAAGCAGTAAGAAAGAAACATCTTATACAAGAAATTATCATTAAGATTATAAGCAGATTTCTAATCAGAAATCATGAAGGCCAGAAGGGAGTAGGACATTTGTAAAGCGCAGAAAGAAAAAGTCAATGATTATATATCCAGCAAAACCATCATTCAAAATGAAGAAAAAGTTAAGACATTTCCAGATAAACAAGAGCTAGGGGAGTTTGTCAACAATAAAATTTGCGCCCCCCCAAAAATGCTAAAGGGAATCCCTCAGACTGAAACGATAGCATGTTAGACTAAAAACTGTTACCAATAAAATAAAATAAAATAAATTTAAAAATTAAATAGAATTAATACCAATTCTTCTCAAAATGTTCTAGAAAGTAGAAGAAGGAACATTTCCTAATTCATTCTATGAGGCCAGTACCATCCTGATATCAAAATCAGAAAAAAAAAAAAAAAACCCACAAGAAAACTACAAATATTCCTTCTAAATATTGATGCAAAAATTATTAACAAAATAGTAGCAAAGTGAGTCCAACAGCATGTTAAAAGTTTTATACACCAGAACCAAGTGAGATTTATCCCAGGAACACAGAGTGGCTCAACATAAGAAAATCAATCAATGTAATACACCACATTAACAACAACAACAAAATGACTATTTCAGTTGATAGTTGACAGTAAAAACCATTTCTATCATTCATGATAGAAAATACTCAGAAAACTAGAATAAAAGGGAACTTTGTCAACATGACAAAAGGCATTTGTGAAAATACCATTGTTAATATCATATTCAAAGGTGAAAAACCTTTTTCCCCTATTACTAGGAAGAAGACAAGGATGCCCACTTTTAGGATTGTTATTTAACACTGTGCTAGAAGTTATAGACAGGACAATCAGGCAAGAAAAAAAAGATAAGAACCATCCAGATTGAAAAAGAAGAAACAAATCTATCTCTATTCACAAATGACATGATGTTACATATAGAAAGTCCCAAATAATACACACACACAAACACACACACACACACACACCCTAAAAACTAGTTTTCTTCTTCCATGCCTTCTGTCCCTGACCACTAGGTCTCCTTAGTTTCCCATCACCCACTACCAACTCTGTGGATACACAATAACATCACTAACCTTTGTTCTTCACCTTCAGCCTTGAAAAGTGTTATTGCTCTCCTCTGAACCCTCTGAGATGACAGACAACTTGAATGTAGTAGAGATGGTCTCTTACGCTCAGGCACCCCCGTGTCAGTGTTCGTGCAAGCCTGTGAATGTGCGCAACTGCAATTTTGATCTATAGATACTCTTGACTTGTAGAAATTTGTAGATCTGACTCAATAACAAGTACCTCATTTCAAAGACACTCCAAAATTTCGAGGGATGCATTTTATGCTCCCTTCTTGTATTCTCTACAGCAGGAGTGCCACAATTCTGGACACACTAAAACTCTCCCAAAAGCATTCTTTCTAATTCCCCTTCAGAAAACAGCACCATTTTGCCTTTGTGGTTTCCATAGCCCAGCAAGAGGGCCACTGGGCAACTGGGGAATAAAATGCTTATCTTCCCTCTTGGGAACTTTCAATCTTTCAATGATTTTCTAAGAGGCCTCATCACAGGCCAACTGAGGAGTAGATCACTCCCTTCCTTTCTTCCCACAGGAAAAGAAGAGAATCCACTTTCACCATAAGCATTCTTCAGTACAAAGCTAAACACCTGAATCTGTAGTCCTCTAGTTACACTGACTGAGTGATAGATACATTGATGGTGACATTGGTGGGGGAATGGTGGTAGAACAGAGCCTACACTGGCATTTTCTGGGGAAAGAGCTGGTCTCAACTACTACTGGGCTTCTTAAGAATAGATGACATTTACAACCTTTCATCCTTAGCCAGAGTGCAATTCACATACACAAATGACTACCTCTTGACATGGTGCTACAACTATTTTATAGGTATGTGGGGAAGTGATAGCAACACTAATAATTCTGCAATATGAATTTCGAGAAACGTCTCTGATATTCTTGATTTAGAACTGGAAATTCCAAATAATACTTTTTCTGCAAAACTTAATACATTTAATCCAATCAATATTTTCTCCTTCCAAGTAAACATTATGTAAATTTTTATCTTTAAATTAAAATTGTGCATTATTTTAAAACCTAAAATATCAGGGCACCTGGCTGGCTCAGTCATTAAGCATCTGCCTTCAGCTCAGGTCATGATCCCAGGGCTCTGGGATCAAGCTCCACATCAGGTTTCCTACTCAGTGGGAAGCCTGCTTCTCCCTCTCTCACTCCCTCTGCTTGTGTTCCCTCTCTCCTTGTGTCTCTCTCTGTCAAATAAATAAATAAAATATTTAAAAAATAAAAATAAAAAATAAATAAAACCTAAAATATGAAGACAGGTTTGAAATGAATTTCTTTGGCCCTCTTCTAAAATAAAATTCATTTAAAGAACCTAGTTTATCCACAATGGCTTTAACTTACTGTAGTCACTACAATATGTACAACCTTTGTACATATCTAGTTTTTATTAATGATAAATAGATTTAGTGCCTTATTTGCATAATCATGCTATATGACTATGACTTGTAGGAAATAAAGTGAAGCCCTAAGATCATCATTTCATGTTTCTTCTTTAGTTATATTATTTATTGAAATATTCTGACTCATGAAATTACTAAATTATGCCCTAATTATGGAAAATGCATTTTAATTATTAAATCAAGTTAGAAATGAGTGATATTTCCCCTAAATTTCATTGTTAAATGGAGAGAGTGAAGCACTATTAGGAAAACTAATAATAGACTAGTATGCTTTTGTTGCTTACAGTGATACTTAGTATCAATGTCCAGGAGATATTATTCTAGTTGTACTCTATGTGAATGAAATTGTGCCACAAAGACTGCCATTCTCATAGATTCTATGACAAACACGATATGAATTGTGTCCCCAAGCACTGTGCCACTTGGCAGCTATGCTCAGAAAATCTTTTCTTAAAAATTAATTTTATCAAAGCTAACAATGATAAACAAAGAGATGGGAATTTGAATTTGAAAGAATAAATGTGAAGCCAGTAATGAGACAACTTACTGGTCAATAATAAAGTTAGAGGAAAGTGAATTATTCATCCTTTTCTGTATGATCATGTACCATTAAGCACATAATATGTAAACAAAATCATACTGGATTACTACAAAGGACCATCTCTGAATTACATCAAATTAGGCCCATCACTCAAATCTCCATGCCTTCAGTGAGCCTCTTCCACTAAGACTAGAAATGAAAAATAACAACAGAGACAGAAATGGGGAAAAGGCTAAGGGATTTGGCGTGCATGTCGCAGAAGGTAGGGGAAAGTCTCATCACCAAATGACACCTAAAAAGAAGGTCTTTTCTGCTCTTCTACACACAATTAATCCTTGCCAAAATACCAGGTCTTCTTAACATAATAGCAATAGCACAATGGAAATTTTCCCATGTGCCAGGTACTGAACTTAAGTATTTATATACCTGACATTTATCTATGTCTTCGTTTAAAAAAAAAAAAAACAAAAAGTGAAATAAATCAAGCAGAGAGAGTCAATTATCATATGGTTTCACTTATTTGTGGAGCATAACAAATAGCATGGAGGACAAGGGGAGTTAGAGAGGAGAAGGGAGTTGGGGGAAATTGGAAGGGGAGGTGAACCATGAGAGACTATGGACTCTGAAAAACAATCTGAGGGGTTTGAAGGGGCGGGGGGTGGGAGGTTGGGGGAACCAGGTGGTGGGTATTAGAGAGGGCATGGATTGCATGGAGCACTGGGTGTGGTGCAAAAACAATGAATACTGTTATGCTGAAAATAAATAAATTAATTAAAAAAAACAAAAAACAAAACAAAACAAAAAACAAAAAACCAACAACTCTGATGTAAAGACACTTCTATGGCTCAGTTGGTTAAGTGACTGCCTTCAGCTCAGGTCATGACCCCAGGGTCCTGGGATCGAGCCCAGTATTGGGAATCCCTGCTCAGCAGGAGTCTGTTTCTCCCTCTCCCTCTGCTCTTCCCCCTGTTCATGCCCATGCTCTCTCTCTCAAATAAATGTTTAAAAATTAAAAAAAAAAAGAAAAAGAAAAAAGAAACCCATGATGTAGTCATGTTTCTTGGCTTAAAGATGAAAAAGTTAAGGTTTGTAAAGGTTTAAACATGTTCAAAGTCATAGTCCTGGCAAGTGAACTCAAGAATCTATCTAACTGTAAAAGCTATAGATACTTAACCAAAATTTAATTCCATCTTCCCATACTATCCTTTCTTCTCCTAATCCACTTATGTGTTCCATTCATTCACTGAACCTTTTTCAGCACTGGCTCAGTGCTAGTTACTCTGTGAAAGGGATGCAAAATTGAGTAAGTGATAGTTAGCTTCCATTCTGCAAGAATTCACAATCTAGAAGAAAAAAAAAATACATACCAGGATATAAAAGTATGGTGTTACAGGTAGGAAGAAATATATGGGTGCATGAGGAAGCAACAGGAAATCTCAAGATACAAGAGTAATAAATGTTTCTCACAGGATGAGATTTAAGTTCTCTTTGTAATACTTCTCCAGGTCTCTTTTAAGTCTTAGTGTAACCTCTACATATAAAAGTTTAACCTTGACCATTTAGAATATACAAATTAGCAAATCCGTCCTGCACTAGGCTTTAGTAAGTAGGCTTCTCCAACCAGAGAAATGGCCATTACTTCCAGTTCTAGAGATAATAAAAAATATCTCAGTAAAAGATGAAAAAAAATAGAGATTTTTTTTGGTTTGTCCCAACTTTTGTTCTTTGAACAAATAACACATGCAATCTCTTTCACGTCTTCCTCATTCCCAATCAACTTGTGATATCAACCAAGACTATGATAGTGATAGGCCATCCCAAATTTTTACAGATGTCTTTAATGCAGCAAATAGCGAACTATACCATTCTCTCTTCCCTTAAGAGTGAATTGGTAGTGTGAACTGTAAAACATGCTCAAACTAAATGACATTCATCTTGAATGGCTGCCAACAATTCAGGGCATATACACACCATATGCACACACCAAAAAACTGAGGTCAGGAACCAGGTCTATTTACTAATTCATAAGTGGAATCAACTTCCTTTTCTTGGCTTCATTCTAGTGGCTGATGCTTGATCCACCATCACTGAGCCCCGGCATGGACCATGCCTATATTAGATACTCAGAATATTCCTGTTGCACATATTACTTTTTATTAAAATAATAACCCTGCTCTTGCTTAACAAAAAAAGATGGTTGCTTTTGCTTTTATAAAAAACTTAAAAAGTATACAAAGGACAGAAGAAATTTTAGGTTTTAGAACCTAAACTATTACCTGCATAGTAAAAATTAAAAGAAATGCAGTATGAATTTATATAGTGCCAAATATGGATCTCCAAATGAATATTAAGTAAATATTAAGGAAACAATATTAAGGAAAGAATGAAAACTCACCAAAAAAGTAGATATAATTCCATTCCACATAGAAGAAACAACACATAAAAGGCATGAAGGTTAAAAAAAAAGAAAAAAAAAAGCCTTGATCAGGAAACTTACATATTTTTTTGTGACTAAAATCTCTATAGTGAAAACATAAAAGACAATATTACAACAGAAGTAAAAAGAACATATTATAAAGTATCTCCTTTGAAAAAAATCTGTACTTTACTTTCTACAAGTGTAATCCCAAATACTATTCTATAAATAGAACTTTTAATCTATAAATGCCCAATGTAAATTTCCAAGAGGTAAATACATAACGCAGTTTCCCAAATATACTATGTTCCCAAATATACCACCTGATACTAGGCAACATCTTAAAATTGGTAAATTTTGTGGCAGTGTTGCTTTTTAACCTTCTCCCCACCAAATAAATAAGCTATTGGTTTGTTTTTTTAAATAGATTGTGTCTCATAAAATCTATGGAACTGTGAGGAGTGCCTGGGTGGCTCAGTGGGTTAAGCCTCTGCCTTCGGCTCAGGTCATGGTCTCAGGGTCCTGAGATCCAGCCCCGCATCAGTTCTCTGCTCTGCAAGGAGCCTGCTTCCCCCTCTCTCTCTGCCTGCCTCTCCCTACTTGTGATCTCTTTCTGTCAAATAAATAAATAAAATCTTTTTTTAAAAAATCTATGGAACTGGGTAAAAAAGAAAGAATACAATATTTGGCTATGCAATTCTTCCCCTATCAAACTCCTATTAATAACTTACAGAACTAGTGTTCTTTGACACAGTTTAGAACAAAGTACTATAGGCATTCATCAGTGTCAAGTTTTGTTTATTTGGCAGGGAGGAGAGTTCAACTTTTACCTCCAAGGGCTAACTTTAACACTGACAAAAGGAAAAAAAAAATGATGAGATTGAGCAATAGAGCCCCTAAGAATTTCTCCAGAATCCATGTACCCTTTTTAGGAAGACTCAATTAAACATCATCAGCTGATGAAGCATTGTCTCACAAATGCAACCATATTATAAAAATAATAACAAATGAAAAACCAAACTCCTGGTTTTCATGTTTACATCTAGTTGGAAGGAAGTAATTTCTTCCAGGTCTCATTTTTCTTCCCACAGGGATTTTGAAAATAATGTATGTATTTATGCTGAGGAAGAATTAAGGAAAAGAAAACTTGTTTTAATTATTTGAATTATATTATTTTTAAATTGAAGATAATTAAACTCAAGACAAAATTTATGTATAACTTTATAAATTAATTACATAGGTTGTGTCCTGGGTTATGCATTAAGATGATAACCCTGAAGCTAGGAAGACCTTAAAAATTTTCACATCACAGACTATAAATGAATCTATAACCTTTGCTGCATTGACAATAATATAAAACCCGGGTGATATGAAAAGGAAGGCCTTATGATTAGATGGCATCCTTAGAGAATTTACTGTCTTATGAAAATAATCAATCTGGAATTGATTCTGGATAGTTTAACCAGTATTTATCCTGGGACATGAGGGTTTTAAATATAAAAATATGGTTGTAGACTTGGGGAAGCAAGTTTAATTCATTATAGTATTTATCGTTAAGACAATAAAGTGTGTTGTTTTTCTTATAAAGATCCTTTCAGTTTGAAACTGATCTTTTTTCTCTATGTTGATCTATATTTTACTACATCAGAGAGTCACACTCTCTTCCACAACTTGAATATTCTGAACTGGGCACACAGACAAAGTCTAAGGATAGATAATCACAAAGCCCATGATATGACACATTTGGCTGCCAATCATTTTAAAGCTATGTCTGACAGCTCTGTCAAAATCCATTTCAAACAATCTATGAGTAGATATATTCAACAAGTTCACTGTGTATTTCACAAAGGAATACTGATAAGTGGTGATAAATTTCTGGAAGACTTTGAACTCAGTTCAGGACTGATTCCTCTTAACATCTTTCCTTCTGCTTACACCTTCAAACTACAGATGTGGACGAACAGAGCAGACTGGAGGAAAGGTCAGTAGAGTCAAAAACAGGATCTCTCAAAGTGAGCTTGCACCTAAGATGTTTGTCAGAGTGTTCACTGATAGGCCCAGCAGAATATCATGTTAGCAAGTGTCCTCTTGCGATTGCTTTTCTTGACATATAAACTAATATCACGGTCACTAAGAACTGTTCTTCATATCTTACTAATCAAAAAGGATAGTTACTAAATGTAGTTGAGATCCAGTTCTTAACCAAAATAATGGACAACTAAATATGGACCTACTAAATAAGTAAAATAATTATCAAAGTAAAGTGGCACATGAATGTATGTAAACTAGGATGAGTATAGAGCAATGTAATGGAATAGCCATGTGGATTTGCTGAATATGAAGCAGACATAATTTGATATCAGAGAAAATATGAAGATAGCTATTTGCAATTTCAAAGAAGAAAAACACAAAATTGACAAGTAGAAAATGATGATAACCTTGACAATAATATGATATTTTGAAAGTTACAACCAGTGGTAGTAAGAACAAATATTCCCCTTTGAATATGACAAGGTGAAGCTAGTAGCTCTACTATGAAAAAAGTGGCACTATCTTCTATACAAATATGCATGGAATTAGAAGAAAACCTGGAAATTTTCTTCAAATTCAGCTGCTATAATTTCCCTAAAAGAATGCCTCGGTATGAATGGAGAGAACAGGAGAAGTCATGTGATGGCTAGTGGGTTATCTTTCAATAGATTTGAAATATATAGCAGGATCTTTAAATTATCTTTTGGGAGTAAAATATTAAAAAAAAGTATATATACAAGCAAATTATTGAAACTTTTTTTCTGGCATTATCTTAGACTCAATTTTTATCAGTAACATACACAAAAATTAATTCTATTTTTATGACATTCTAGAATAAAAACTGTATATTATCCAGCTTATATATGCTCTTTACTGATGAAATATGTAACTAAAGGACTGTAAGCCATTTCAAAACTATATACAGTCCACAAAGACTAATAATTGCCATCACTGGAGTCATCCTAAAAAATATGCAATAGAATTGAAAAGCAGTGTAAAGGAGCAGACTGTGATTAAGCTTATAGTACCGTAAAACATCTAGCTTGAAGGTGAAAATACATTTAAACAAATAAGTTCTGGCAGGGTAGTTTAAAAGAAAATAGTTTATTTCATATTCCTACCTTTTATTTCTAAACCAGAAAAAAAAAAAAGAGAACTTTTACTCTCTGGCTCAAATCCTTTGCAATGAGATGGGATAAAAACAAAGTTTAACTTTTAAATTGTATCCTTTTTGTTAATTCTGTGAGTTGATTCCTAGCATAGCTGGCCATCAGCTCTTTTGCTCTATATTTCTTTTTCTACTGCCTTTTCTTAGCTTTACATGGTCAAGATCTGGTTTTCCTTGCAAGTAGCCTGAGAGATTTAAGTTTTGTCATGGTTCACAAAACCAGAAAGCTAACATCAAAATCTTCTTACCCTGAACAGATTGCATACAGGTTAGGAACTTTAAACATAATAATCAGCAATATGTTTTCAGTTCTGGAGGGGCTGCAATGAAGTCTGCAGTCAATGACACAGTCTTGTCTCGTCTGTCACTGTGGGTAATGGTGCAGAAAAAAACAATATATGATGCATGACAGATGAAGAGTGAGGACTGAGAATCAAAACAGACAGAGCGCTTTGTTCACAGAGCAACTGAGCTACAGTAATCAATTTACCTATGACCAAGTGAGTGTGAGGATGGTGAAAATTCCAGGGACCGACTGCATTCCCATCTTGAGAATCATAGGATCCTGCTGACAAATAGAGCACGAAAACAGGAGAATGCCTATCACTCCCAGCCTGAGGATCTAGAACTCTTCATCAGCAGGCGCCTGGGTCCTCCCAAAGAAAAGGGGCTTTCTTCAGGCAAGAAAACATTTACTCTAAGAAAACATTTACTTCATCCAGTGTCAGATTGCAATTATGCTCAACATTTCCAGACATGGGGATTGAGTTTAAATATGCCCTCTCAAAGTGGAACCTTAGCTAAAACATAGGGCCTGTTTGGCATATACTCTCCCTAATAAAGCCCAATATGGTATCCTCCATCCTCACACTCTCATGCTGTAGGAAGTTAAAAAAAAAAAAAAAAAGATTGTCAATTTTTCTCATTCAAATCAATGTTCCAAACCATTTTTAGAAGCTTACTAGTCTGAGGGAAAGGTACGCAAGTTCGTCTTGTTTTGTTTTGTTTTAAAGATTTTATTTATTTACTTGACAGAGAGAGATCACAAGGGGGCAGAGAGGCAGTAGGGATGGGGGGGTACAGGGTACAGGGAAGCAAGCTCCCTGATGAGCAGAGAGCCTGATGCAGGACTGGATTCCAGGACCCTGAGATCATGACCTGAGCCAAAGGCAGAGGCTTAACCCACTAAGCTACCCAGGCACCCCAAAAGGTATGTAAATATTACTCCAATTTAACAACTTAAACCCTCAAACTGAAGCAAAATTATCAGAGACCTTTTAGTGAATAAACACTCATGTGAAGGACTGTCTTCCACACTCCAAAATTACTCTAAGGAGTAGACTTTTTTTTAAGGGGGAGGGGAGTAATTATGAGGTTGTAGAAAAATCTATACTCATTTAGCAAATCTCCTTAAATCATCAAAGTCTCCCTTTTGTTGAATTATTTGACGGTACTAGAAAAGAACTTTGGAATATGAAATTGATTTTTAAATTCAATAGTCCTCACACTTCTATATAAATGACCTGAGTAGCATGTCACCCCAGAATCACAACAAAGTTAGAATAAATTTAACAGACAAAAGATGAAAATAAAAATAGTTCTGCATTAAATAAGATACTAGTTAATCACAATGCAGATTACTACAAGACCTTAAAATGGAGTAAGAACAGCTGGTGATCATGAAATAGCTTCATCTCCAATTATTTAAAACATATTTATAGAACGCTTACTCTCTCTTATGTCCGAAGAAAACAAGGTGAACAAAATATTAATTACATTGTGTCTGCTTTCTCTTTCATTCTCTTATTCCTCACTTCATCTTTCCCTTCAAGATTTGAGAAGAGTAAATGAAACAAGATGGGATTGGGAGGGAGACAAACCATAAGTGACTCTTAATCTCACAAAACAAACTGAGGGTTAATGGGGGGAGGGGGGTTGAGGGGGTGGGATTATGGACATTGGGGAGGGTATGTGCTATGGTGAGTGCTGTGAAGTGTGTAAACCTGGCGATTCACAGACCTGTACCCCTGGGGATAAAAATATATTATATGTTTATAAAAAATAAAATTAAAAAAAAAAAAAAGATTTGCCATCTTACATGGGAAAGACTTAGAGACATAAGCAGGCACATTCAGTAAAATATGTCAAGTTTTATAATAAAGATATGCATAGTGTTCTTACTCCTTGGGAATTAGCGAAGTCTTCCAGAATATGTCATTTGGCCTATATAATAAAGCCTCGGAGAGAACAAGGGATGGAAGACAAGATGGGGTAGGGAGAAAGTGATTCACAAAATTAACGTACATGAGGATCAGTTTGATTGCATGGCAAGTAATCACTTAGAACTTTGGTATAATGTTAAGTCAGTATCCTGAACACTCATAACATGAGAGACTTAGAAGTAATATTCAATTTTCAATAGCTAGTGAGGGCTAGGAAGAGAGAGAATATATGACTTCCCCTCCTCCATCTTAAGTTATCATAAATAGAAGTAAATATCAAGTCACTGAATACTATTTTTCAAACTGGTAAACTATGACTTTTATATACTCCTTTTGCGATCCCTTTAATCTCAAAAAGCTAGGCTTTCAAACTCTAGTAACTTATAAGCTTTTAATCACATTCATTTGATTGGTTAATAATTAATAGTATCTCATGGCACAAAACTGCTACTTTGTTGGTTTTTAATATCATATCTACACACCTGTGTGAAATGAAGGACTAATTACTGTGTTTATTAACATTATTTTTAGAGGTAGAACTGATAGAAAAATATAGCAATAAATTTAATTCAGTATGATTAAAGTAAAATTGTCTTAAATTTGAAGCACATGAAAGGTGCCTGAGTGGCTCAGTCAGTTAAGAGACCAACTCTTGGTTTCACCTCAGGTCATGATCTCAGGGTCATGAGATGGAGCCCCACATCAGGCTCTGTGGGTAACATGGAGTCTGCTTGGGACTTGCTCTCCCTCACCCTCTCTTTTTCTTCTTCTTCTTCTTCTTCTTCTTCTTCTTCTTCTTCTTCTTCTTCTTCCTCTTCCTCTTCCTCTTCCTCTTCTTCTTCTTCTTCTCTCTCCCTCTCTCTAAAATAAGTAAATAACTTTTTACATGCCAAAAAAAAAAAAAAAAGTAAGTTAATCACATGAGCAGCTGGAGAAAATGATCTTACAGAAAATGCTCTCACTTGATTTTGAAAAATACATATATACAAAATAGTGCAATTCTCTACTGAATCCGTATTTCTTTATGTTTCATCCTACTTCTCTTCAGCATCTCTTCCATTATTCCTTTCTCCTCATACCTTAGCAATTTATCCTACATGTGTGTCTGTTTATTCTAAAGGCTATAAAAATACAAATTATATTTCTCAATGATCTTTTGTAAATTAACAAATAGCTAGATGAATTGTAGGGTAAATATAGCTATACACTAGAAGATGTGAAGCTTTGTGAGAAACTTCAGAAAAAATGTTTTTCACACTAAAATAATATGGAGAATGTTTCACATGCAAATAGACCAAGGAAAAAAACACAAGAGTAGTCATACCTGTAAAAGAAAAAATGTACTATACTAGAGGACCTTAATCTTTAGGGATTTATACTTTTGGTAAGGAAAACATTACATATTATGTAATTTTAGGGAGTAAATTTTACATTAAAAAATCATTTAAAATGTCATAGAATCTACTCATTTCAGTGAAGTCATTCTTTGAAGATTTATTAATCTTTCCAGTTACATGGGTCCATTTTGTAAGGTTTTTTTAAAAAATTCAAATACTATTCCTCAGTCACTAAATAGAATTTCAGTGAAAAAGTTCAAGTCCTTCTAAAAGATGAGAAATTTGTCCCTATATAAAACAAATGGAAAATTCACAAATAATATATGAGTCATAAATATGTCACAATATGAATGTATTAATTTTAAAAATCTTAAGATTGCTTACAGAAGATTTTAAGGTATGAGAAACTGGATTAAAATAATAATAATTTATATTGATACATTTTCTCTATTATTTTCCTCTTATTTCCAAAACAAAGCTTTAAATTCCTCATGAGTTAAAACTACTGCCTTCAGGGACCACCATGATGTCCATCAAACAGAATACTAGGAAAATATCAGGAACATACAAGGTTCTCATAAGTGTTGTTTATTTAGAGAGTAGTTTATATATCATTGTTAGCTGCCTTACACTTGATACTGTATAAAATATTTAAAATAAATACAACTTCACTTAAAACTTATTTTGCATGCATTTCGACATAGTATGAGTCATATCATTTAGAAATTGCTTAAGCAAAAAGATTGAATTTGAGCCATTTAGTTGGTTGGGGACCATAACATCTATTTTTAGTTTGACTCAACCTTTCGTTACTCAGACTGTTTTGGTTTTGGGTAAATACAGCCCAAAATGTTCATTCTGAATAAAGACTTTATAGAAATTAAGATCTTCACTGTGAAGCCAACAGGAATATTTTCTGATGTTTTATATTTTGGAGGAGTTATACATTTATTTTTACCAGGATTACAAATCAGACTAAGAGAAAGTTATCAAAGCTGTTTAGAGATATGTTTGTAAAGAGTTAAGTTACTTTCCAATACTAATTAGTTTATAATGACTGAAATGGTATTTGCAGTTGATGGTATAGATTCACTTTTCTTAGGTGAAAAGAAACAAGAGACCCTCTTTTTTATTTTTTAATTTGTGTAAATGGGCATTTATTTTTTTATTTAAATTCAATTAGCCAACAAATAATACATCATTAGTTTTTTACTTAATGTTCAATGATTTGGAAGTTGTGTATAACACCCAGTGCTCATTATATCACATGCACCCCTCTTTTATAAGCAATACACTCTTACAAGGCTTATAAAACTAAACTTCAGGTTCCCTCAAAGTCCACATTCAAGCCAGCAAATGTATAAAGACAAATTCCAAGATCTTTCTATTTCAACTTTTGGTCTGGTCCTCAAAAAATAACTGAAATCTTTTTTTTTTTTTTTAAGATTTTGTTTATTTATTTGACAGAGAGAGATCACAAGTAGGCAGAGAGAGAGAGGAAAGCAGGCTTCCTGCTAAGCAGAGAGCCTGATACGGGACTGGATCCCAGGACCCTGAGATCATGACCTGAGCTGAAGGCAGCAGCTTAACCCACTGAGCCACCCAGGTGCCCCCTGAAATCTTTTTATTTAAAATTCCCATGTCCTTCCTAATGACAAATTTAAGTCCAACATAATAATAGTAGATTGGCATGTTTACAAATTAGTATTTTTGGCTGAGAATAAACTAGACCATATGGATGCAGATATTCTAAACACCCAATTTGTTCCATATTTTTTGAGTTTACAAGTCAAGAGACCTAGCTATAGGCTCAACTTTTAACATTTAACTGCCTTGTGACTGTTCGGAAGTCTTTTAATCAATCTATGCCCCAATTTCATCATCTTGGTAAGCAAAGGTTTTGAGGAATAACATGTGTACATGAGATGACGGCATATTCAAATGATTTTTACCTGTAGAAGGATTGCTTCAAGGGAGAGAGGATGGTTTTCACATCTGAGAAACTGAGAAGGATGACACTGAGAGGTTACAGAACTTGCTGCAGTAACTCCCACACGCTGTTCAGAGGCAGAGAAAGCAGAGCATGGGAAGTGTGGCATGGAGACACAAGCAGGCAGGACCAGTGGGGCAGGGAGAGCAGTGAGAACATCTGGAGGAACTGGCCTGTGGGAGTTAGGAAAAACACAACTTCAACTGTGTTCCGCTTGCTTCTGCTGTGAGTCTGGTGAGTCTCAGCTATCATCTATAATCAGGACCATCGAGGGGTGGAATTACAGAATAAAGATAAAGAAGTTGAACACAATAATAAAAATGAGGCCTAAAGAAAGAGAGCAAAGTAAGGTGAAAAAGGAAAATCGTGTCTGTAGGTCTAGCTCCTTCATCATTTGCAAAACTACAGGATGAAACAAAAGAAAGAAGAGTGAAAGTAAGAACATCTAAGAGACTTTTGCAAGGGAAAGAGGACCATGAAGAGCACCTTCAGGAAGCTGCACTTCAAAGGGATGAAAGCAGCTGTTTAGCAAGCGCTATGTGATGGAACCCATTAATGTCATGTGAATTCAAAGAAAACACAAGATTAATAGCAGGTGATAATAACATTTTGCCAAGTACTGTAGTTAGCTTTATCATAAGGTTAGTATTAATCATCTAAATCATATTGTGATGATTTTGACGAGTTTATTAATCAGATCTCAGATAAAGAGTATATTTTTTTAGGAATAATCAGTGAAGATAAAGAAATTAAAACTTGATTAAAGAAACTGTCTGAAAACAGCACAGAAGTGCAGGCAAGGTTGAGACTTTTAGTCAAAGGAAGACAAACCATGGGAAGCGACTTTGGGATTGAATTCACTGAAAATTATTGTCTAGGACAATGCCTGATTCATGATAGATACATAATAAATGTTTGTTGACTCACCTTACTGACATATAAAACTTAATATTTTATTCACACCATTTGATATGGCTCCCATTCTGCCTCATTTCTGGAGTCACAAGCAGACTCTGTCCAGTTCTCTAGAGAGAGCCAGAGGTCTATAACAGACGTGCAGTGGCAATAGGCAGGAATGGGAAGGCAGAGATTGAGCCGCACATCCTGGAAAATGGAGAAAAAAAAATTTTTTTAAGGGCAGTTGCCATACAGAGGTCAGGATCAAAGAGTGCCCTGAATGGAAGAAGATTGGTGCTAGTGTCTGGATACTGTACCACCAAGTTATAGATCCCAGGCTATATTGTCAAGAGCAAGAAAAGGTCATATATGAAGTAGGCAAGGCCCAGTCCCATTAAGGCACACATCTAGGCGAGGATTTGAATAGAAAGAATGTTTGGTTAGCCAGGACAAGGCAAAACAGCAATAATGAGAACTATGCAAGTGTCAGACAGGGACAAGCAGGAAAGTTTTATGTTCAGTCAAATAGAATTGAGCTAAAACTACTTCAACTCTTCCTTTTAAAGCCAGAATTTATCCTTATGGCAGAAGTAGAACTGAGATTGCACATTGCAATCAATTGGTACTGGCTATGAAAGTGGAAGTCTGAAATTCTAGGAATTAGTCCTGACAAATTAGATATTAATGTTTTGTGTCTTTAAAAATGACTCCTTGGAAATATAGGGGGTAAAACTCATATTTGACACTGGAAAAATACAGTATTATCAATGCAAAGTACTTTATGATTTTATTGGGTTTTAGAGATGAGAGCAGACAGAGATGGCCAGTTGAAGTCAGGGTTCAAACTAACTTAACACAGTAAGACTGCAAACTAAAGAAATGTGAGGATTTAAAAAAAAGGGGGGGTATTGCTGATGTCACTAGGGCAAACATTTCAATGATGTTGTACAATATGATGCCAATGAATTTGCCATATGGGAAGCATCCAGGTATTTGCAGTTCAAAATAGTTAAATTCAAATTCCTAGAAGGACTCTTCTAGGAATTTAGTGGACACAATTTCACAGAAAGCAGAATCTGTAAAAGATAGATGATTGTGCAAGGATCAGGTGGGGAAAGGATTACTGAGAAGGAAAATTAGAGGACCCTGATTGGTGACAAGAGCACTGAGATGAAAGTACCTGGTCAATAAGGTTCACCTCCAAGTGGCAAATGGCCAGGAATAATACACTAAATACATTATGTCACAAAGGGACACTATTGTAGGTGACTCCAAAGGATGATGACTTTTCTACTTTGAAGGGTTTAGGGAGTCAGCACCATGCTAACTATAAGCTACCACAATAAACATAGGGAACTATTCTGTACCTTGGTGATTTTTCCCTCTGATAACTCCACACACAGGGGTCTCTTCTCTTAGACAGTCAAAGTTCAGATCTAATGTGATAACAACCAAGATCTAGCAGAAGCTAGAGATAATGGTGGGACAAACAGGAAGAGCAGGGCAATGGGACCACAGAGAAGACCAAAAGCAGACACAATGATCCTGATGAGTTCAAAATCTTAAGTTGAGGGGCACCTGGATGGCTCAGTAGGAGAAGAGGATGACTCTTGATCTCAGGATTGTGGATTTGAGCCCCAAGTTGGGTGTGGAGATTACCTAAATAAATAAACTTAAAAAAAATAAAATCTTGGTTGAATGTTGGATTCATCGTTCTAGAATTTTTGTGTTTCATAACTTGTTGCATGCATTCTTTTGTGTATTTTCAAAAACTAAGTAATAAATTTGAAAATAAAAGAAAATTTAAAAAGAGTAGAAAATAAACATGTGGACTTTAGAGTTAATGAAAGATGAAAAGAAAGGAAATAATTAAGTATAAACACAACCATATTTTTCCTAAGACATCACTGTTTCTACCTATTGTCTCAGTGTAATCATTAACAAAGTAATAGTGTCCTCTTTGTTTCAAAAGTGTCCCATTTTGAACATTTGTTACCAAGATTCCTGCCCATCAGGAACTGTGGCTTTGATAGATTTCACTGTCATGATTAGGTTATGTTGTATGGTACATTTGGCTTTATGAGAAAGAGACTGTCTCAGATGGATCCAACTTAATCAAGTGAGCCCTTGAAAGGGACGGGGCTCTTCCTGAAAAAGAGACTTAAAGTGTGACAAGAATATGATACAAGGGAGATTTTCCATTCCTTGTAAAACAGAGGGAAGTCACATGACAAGAAATACAGTCAGACTCTAGGGAGTTGAAAGTGATTCTGGCTGATGTATAAAAGGAAATTGGGAACTCAGTCCTACAACCACAAGGACCTGAATTCTACCACAACTGTGTTATCTCAGAAGAGTTCCAGATGCGTTTCAGTGCTAGCCAACATCTTGGTTTCAGCTTTGTAAAACCTGGAGTACACTGTGCCCAGACTTCTGACCTACAAAAGTAGGAGCTAATAAAGTATCTAACTCCACACACAGGGATCTCTTCTCTTAGACAGTCTGTGGTAATTTGTCTGTGGTAATTTGTTACATAGCAATTAAACTCAGTTAACCCTAGGAACACTTGAATATTCAAATTTTAGTTTCAAGCTATATGGTACAAGAAAAGTTACCAAAAAAGAAGTTTAAAAAAATGTTGAGTTTAAACAAAAAGCACAGAGTTCAAAATTATGATCAAGTGCTAAAACAATATTAATGAACCTGTCAAAATAATAGATATACAAGGAGCAGGAGTTTTCTGAAAACTGAAAACTCTTAGACCAAAGCTGGTGATAAACAGCCACATGCTTTACTTGCAAAATTTGAAACTTCAGGTTTGTGATTTGTGGTTTATGTATTTAACAAGAAGTATTTCCATTTGGTCACCAAAAATTCCAAGTTAGCCATACATTCAGCCTGTGATAACTTGAAAAAATAATAATAAAGTGAAGTTACAATAAAGTGGTATAAGTACAGTATATTAGTAGAAGTTCATGTTGTAAATATGGTTATATTTATATTCATGCTTATACTCCTAAATACATGGATATAACTAAACAAAATAAGGGGAGTTATTGCTTATAAACAAAACTGATAATATAGTCCTATTAGTCAAATACTTCTGTAGGTTTGCTATTATAGCTGCATGAAGATAGTTATTCAAAAGAAAAAATCAAATGCTATGTGAAAAGTACTTAATGTATTTTTTTAGTCTCTCTCTGAAGACTCTTGTCTATGTGTATGACTCCTCTTGAACCTGAGTGGGGGACTTCGTGATTGGCTCAGCCAATAGAGTATAACACTGTAACACAACGTGAAATGCAAGGCTGGTTGAGAAAAAAAATGAAATATATCTTCACTTTGTTTGCTTGAGACCTTCCTGAGCTCTTGGAACCTACCCTTCCATGCTGTGAGGAATCCCAAGCAGCCTGTGGAGAGGCTTATCTGTAGAAGACCCAAGCACCTCAGTCAACAGCCACCACCAACTAGCCAGATAGTAAGGGAGTCACCTTGAAAGGAGGTATTCTAGTCACTAGTTAAGCTATCCAATAGAGCAAATATTTTTCATTTCTACCAAACACCGCGCAGAATACAGATTAATGAGTAAAATAAATGATTGTTGTTTTAAGCCATTAAGTTTTAGGGTTGTTTTATAATAATAAATAATTGGAACATCATCCTTAAGGATGCAGTTCAAAATTCATGTGTTCCTTATAACATTCCTAAAGTTCTAAGGCAAACTAGGTTTTTTTTTCCTTTCTCTTTGTTATTCTTCCAGTTGGTTTATATCTCTTTTGCAATATCTAAAACATAGTCTTTTATTTCACCTTTTGAATAACTGTCTTTCTCTTAGGACTATGAGATCCTTAAATGTAGTAACTGTTTCTATGTCTATCTATCTGGTGCATGAGTCAATAAAAGGAACATAAAAATAGATACATAGTAAATGCTTATTTATTGAAATATAAGCTGCATTAATGAAGGAATTAGAGAAAAGATAGCAATGATAATTTGATTGTTGTGTTGAAATGGCCATTGCTTTTGTTTGCCAGGAGGTTTTCCTCACTGGTCCTCCCTTCTGTTTTAACAGATTCCACTCCTTTAGACACAAAAAACACAAAGCCTGTTCAATTATAAAGCGATCCCCCCAACCTGTGATCACAGGTCAGAGGATGGAAACTTGATCCAAGTTTATTTGAGTTTCTCAGACTCTTTCTTCTAGTTATCTGAAATGAGTGGAGACAGTACCACTGAGAGTTATTATAAAATAGTGCTAAGTCAGTTCCCTAGCTCAGGGGTCAGCAAAATTTTCGTGTAAAGGCCCAGATAGCAAATATTTTCAGTTTTGCAGGCAACAGGGTGACTGTCACTACAAATTCTTTGTGGAGTGAAAGCAGCCATAGACAATACATAAATAAATGGGTGGGACTATGTTTCAATAACACTTTATTTACGGACACTGAAATTTAAATTTTACATAGGTTTTATGTGCCACAAAACAGTATAGTATTCTATTTATCTTTTTCAACCATTCAAAAATATAAAACAAATGAAATAAACCCTTCTTACATTGCAGGCTGTGCAAAACAGGCAATGGTGCTCGGTGTTTGGTGTATGCCATGCAGACTATCGTTTTCAGATTGTGGATGGAGACAGAAGCTCCACTAAAGTCCCGGTTCTGAGTCCCCCAAGCTGCCTGACTCTGCTCCATGAGTTTCAATTTCCAGTAATCACTCTGAGCATGTTAGCACCTGAGGTACCTTTTAACTAATCCTTTTATTTACTTACTTGTTTATTGCCAGTTTATTTGTTGGAGTTGACCCATTCTTGTACGTGTGTTCAAAAGGCACCAATGCGCATTTAGTTTAACAATTCCAAGATTTTTTTTTAATTAATTTTTATAACTCAGCAGCAGGAAAAGACTAAACATGTGCAAGGAAGAAAATAACTCTCCTAATTTAAAAGAAAACCATGGCTCGAGATATACTATGTGAAAATAGCTTCACTATTTTACTATTTCACTTGACTATAAGAATACTGAAAGTAACAACTATGTCTAATGATTTGTATCCCCAAGTTCTCAAAAAATGATGAATGGATAAAATTTGGAAATAGAAAGCTTAGTAAAAAATGAAAGAAATCAGCTCCTGAGTGAGGCTTTTAAATCAAATTGTTAGAGCAAGCCTTCAGGTATGAATACATTGACTAGGTCCCTATGCTACTTCACGCAACTCAAAGTTGAAAAATAATTCCAGACAATAAATTTAAATAGAATTTGACCTAATAGTGCCTGTATTACCACACTAAGTAATTACATGAAAAGTGTTTTAGCCAACTTGTTTTTTGTGGCGCATCTGTGAAAGCACATGAACAATTCAATTGGCATGTGACTGTTCTATCTTGTGGTTCCACTATTTATATAAACCAGGAATAAGCTATCCAGCTGCACATAGACAACTAGCCACTAAACAAATGGCATGAGAATAAATTGTTAATATGTTGTCTCCCAAAACAATTGTGCATATCCATTCATACATACACAAATTTTCTGGGTAGGAGATTGAGACTTCACAGTACCATCCAAAATAGTAATATAAGTCCTTTTGGATATCTATGGTAATTATGAACTGGTTGTAATTATTAAAATTAATGTTAGTACTTTCATTTTAGAAAACCCCTCAACTGGTAACAGCATACTACCTAAATAACAAGTATCAGGGAGTTGTTTAGCTCTGACGAATGTCTGTCCTGTTTGCTATTTGCTGTGAGTCACATGTGGGTGATGTGATATTTCATTTCAACCTTTTTTATTTCCTGTCACTGATTTTAAGTCAACAACAAAAGTCTATTAGAAACATAAGTGACAGGGGCGCCTGGGTGGCTCAGTGGGTTAAGCCGCTGCCTTCGGCTCAGGTTATGATCTCAGAGTCCTGGGATCGAGCCCCACATCGGGCTCTCTGCTCAGCGGGGAGCCTGCTTCCTCCTCTCTCTCTGCCTGCCTCTCTGCCTGCTTGTGATCTCTCTGTCAAATAAATAAATAAAATCTTTATAAAAAAAAAAAAAAAAAAAAAGAAAGAAACATAAGTGACACTCGAGTACACCCAATTCTTTTAGGTCAATCCTCTGCCCCTACTAGAGTCTAGATTTTTTTTTTCCATTTATGATATTTTTATGCTCATGACTCATCTCTTCTTATACTTTTACATAAATAGATTTTGTCTTCTGAAGGCATGAATTATGCCCCCTTCTTAAATATTCCCAGGAGCCCCGAGTTGGTTTATCATCTTCTTCACAGCTATGGGATGACTGAATCTAACACAGTATTTTAAAGCTTTAATTTTAATTACAAAATGCATGTATGCCTGGGCACACACACACACACAGAACTGCCTTTAAGAAAAAATGAGATCGTAAGGCCCCCTTTAAGCTTCTCTGGAAGATCATTTAAATGGCTGTCATTTCTATTTTTTCAGCATGTTCATCAAATTAGGAAAGTATTCGAGTGAGAAAATTAAATCCTTATTTATCTTCATACTTTCAAAACAGCCACAGGCAGCTTTAAATGACTTTACATTTCTCTTAAAAATATGCACTGAAAAAAATATGCACAAGAACATTTTCAACTGAAATTTTCTGTAGTTGTTAAGTCAAAATTGGACTATGCATATTTATTTAGACAATTTTTTATTTTATTCACATTAAATCACATTAAAGGGATTAAAATAAAAACAGGCATAGCTGTGCTTAGCAATGCCTATATTATGAGCAACTTACATGGGAAAATCCTAAACATACAAATAATAATTTTTAAAATTTCTCTTACTTATTCTGTCACTCTAAAGTCACTCTGCTTCTATATCTTGCTATATCTAGGGACTCTGAGAACACAATTATGTCACTTTCTTGGCCTGTCCTGCAAATTCTCTAACCAATCATTAAATTATTTTCCCCTCTTTCTTCATCAAAGAAATGCAATGTGTACACAGAAGTTTAGTGGATTTCCCATTCCATCCATCATTATTCACAACTCAGTGTGTGCTACCCTAGATACATATACACTTATAACACGGACAAAGCCATATATATTAGTTAAATTAATTTTTGCAATGTATTAATAAAAGTACCTGCACATTCAGTCAAGCATTTGACTACCCAGTGGTTCTATTAGGTATAGATCTGGGATATGTTACCCAGTTGCATATATTCTGTTTATGACTATGTCATATATAGATATATAGTATTTACATAAAGTCAATATAATGTGAGAAATGAGTGGGTGGGCTCCAGAGCCAACCTTTCCAGGTTGAGATCCTAATACCACGAATTCTTAAGTGTGTGAAATTAGAAAGATTTTAAATTACTTTATGCTTCGGTGTACTCCATAGTGAAATGGGATAATAACCCCACCTACCTTACTGTATGAGGATTAGTGAATTTCATATGTGGGAAACACATAGAACAGGATCTGGAACATGGTTTGTACCTTATGAAAGTTTTTCTTATTGTCCTTTTTTACTCCTTAATTTTTTTACTCTAGGTTTTCCAGTTCTCTCAATTACCTTAAGAAGACCTCATTATTCTATATTTCAGATAGGTATATAGACAGATCTAGATCTGTATATAAAGAAATAAATGGTCCATGCTTTCCTGGGAACTATTTAAGAAAACCTCAAATAAACTGGGCCTAACGTGCCTTTTTAAAAGCCCTACTATCCATCTACTTATTTATCATCCCATATTTCTTGAATTCAAAATAGCAATGCTTTTTATTAATTCATTTATTTTTAAGTATATTAAAACAAGTTGTTTCTCTACTTTATATAGAGTACTTTATTCACATTATGAGTTTAGTTAGAGTAGCCCAGATAATTTTTGATCCTTGATAAAAAATAAATAAATAAATAAAATGTTTCCACTTTCCATGTGAAGGGGAAACCCAGGTAAGAATTTAACACCAATGGCACTGGAACTGACCCCCACACCTCAGTAATTTTTATCAGCTTTTCTTTCTCTTTACTACTGACTCTTGGTTCAACTGGGTTCAACACATCCCACACGGAACAAATCATCAGCAATCACACTTTCCCTACACACCTGTCCCTAATTCCAGGTTTCACTCTAGACTCAGATGGCACAGCCTAAATGAGGACTATCTTTAAGTCCTTCCTTCTCCTCATTCCTCAAACCCCCCAAATCACTAAGCTCCATTGAGTCCTCCCCTAAGTACCTATCACATCCTTTCATTTGGCTTCATCACCACTGCCGAGACACTAGACCAGGGCTCCCACATGAACCTCCAAAAGTTTCCCTAACTGACCTCTTTATATCCAGGCTTTTTTCCCTTCAACTCATTCTTCATTACAGCAATGTGAGTTTTCAAAAATGCTTCTTGTTTCTCCACAGATTATAAACTTTCAGAAGCTTTCTATTACTCTTGGAATGACAGTCAGAACATTTGACAAGAATGACTGCATCAGCAGGGCCCTTTCCCTCTCTAGTCACATGCACTCATGGCCCTGCCAACTGATTTTTTTCTATTTCTCCCCACATACAGTTAACTCTTTATTCTCTGCTGCTGCTGGCAGCTCACCGTAGTTCACCCTCTTTGCCACCGAATCCCATTTTAATCTAGCTGTCTCTTAGTCATCTTTCCTTTCTTTCTTTTTTTTAAGATTTTATTTATTTATTTGACAGAGAGAGAGAGATCACAAGTAGGCAGAGAGGCAGGTGGGGGGCGCGGGGAGCAGGCTCCCCACTGAGCAGAGAGCCCGATGCTGGGCTCAATCCCAAAACCCTGAGATTACGACCTGAGCCAAAGGCAGAGGCTTAACCCACTCAGCCACCCAGGTGCCCCTCCTTTCTTAATTTAAATGGCTTGTGTTCTAAACAGAACTCCTCTGCACATGTTGGGTAACTTTGAAGCATTTTTTATTTCCACTTTCAGATCACTTGTTATTCCTTCTAGTATTTTTTTGTTTAAAGAAACTATTCCCTGATCTCTCCACCCA
This sequence comes from Enhydra lutris kenyoni, assembly GCF_002288905.1. NCBI lineage: Eukaryota > Metazoa > Chordata > Mammalia > Carnivora > Mustelidae > Enhydra > Enhydra lutris. Next base: position 5,341,534 of record NW_019154087.1, on the reverse strand, counting down.
TCACCCTCCCCACCTACTGTAAGCTTTTTGAGGCTAAGACAAGGCTAAGGTTTTTAGAAGTAAAGGCTAAGCCTTTAAGGCTTTACTTAAAGGCTTTAGCCTTTAAGTAAAGGCTAAAGCCTTTAGAGGCTAAGATATTTTACAAGTAAACACATAATTAAGTTCAGTCCCTTGTATATGGAATAAGGTATGGCACAAGAATGAAGAACAATAAACACCTGTTACATTTAGTGTACTTGTCAGCCTCTTAAGTTTCCATGGATGGACAGTATACAACTGCAAAAAGTCAGACAGGAAAATGTGAAGGAGAGTCATTAAGTGAATATGAAATCTCAATATATTCTTGGAACAAAGCAAATAAATAAATGGGTGCCTTCTAACAACACAGAGAGAAAGAAAACTGTGTCCCAGGATATGCTGTGAGGCGCTGTATCTGAGATGAGTCTATATCCTTATAACCCTGGAGAAGATCCCACCTCACGGTCAGCTAATATGATGGAGGGATGTCGAGAGTAGGACTGGCTGAACATATAAGAAACTGTTGGTTCAGTCTCATTTCATTATTTAAGCAGCAGACAAAACAGTATTTATCCCCAGGTTTAAAAAAAAAAAAAGTATCTTTTCTATAAATTTTTTTTTTTTTTTTTTTTTTTTAACATGGAGGAACCTCTGGCTTTTAGAAGTGGCATGTTACTCCAGAGTTGTATGTAGGGCCCACAACCTTAAAGTTAGCATCCCACCCTCTCATTTAAAATAGAACCTTACCATGGACTGAATTCACCCAGGAACATAAAATTCCTCACCAATGATTCTTCTTCCTCAGGTGTCCTATCAAGAAAAGAGCAGAGGAATTCCAGAGCCACCTAGAAAAAAAAAAAAAAAATCAGTTCGGTTCTTCAACTTTCAGTATAAAAGGACAACTAGGATCTTCAAACATGAGGATGGTTTGAAATAGGAAGTCAAAAAACAAAACAAAACAAAACAAAATATTGATCTCAAGAGAATCAGTATAATTCAGGAAAAAAAAAAGAAAATGTTTAAAAATTCCTTAACAGGGACGCCTGGGTGGCTCAGTCGGTAAGCGTCTGCCTTTGGCTCAGGTCATGATCCCATGGTCCTGGAATCAAGTCCCACATTAGGCTCCTTGTCCAGCAGGAAGCCTGCTTCTCTCTCTGCCTCTGCCTGCCACTCTGCCTGCTTGTGCTTTCTCTCCAACAAATAAATTAATAAAATCTTAAAAAAAATTCCTTAAGAGATTTGTTATAGAGATATAAGAAAAAAATTCCATTTGAAAAGCAGGATCAGGAAGTTATGAAAAAGAAACAAAAAGAAAACAAAGAATTTCAGGAAATTAAAATATATAACTGCTAAACAATTTAGTAGAAAGTCTATCATGTAAAATGCATTAAATGTCTCAGAATATATTATAAAAGAGATGAGAAATATGAGAGAAAATATACAACATAGAAGATCAATCTAAAAGGGTCAATCCCAACTAAAAATAAATCCATGAAAAGGAATTAGAGAAAAAGATGTTATACATGTTCATATAAAAACATGAAACAATTTCAAAAGGGTACCCAGTGAGTACCATGTGCTAAATTAATAAAATATCTACGCCTAGATGCATCTTTGTGAAATTTCAGAATTCTAAGGAAAAATAAAAGATCTTAAGAGTGTCCAGAGAAAGAAAAAGTATCACATACAAAGGCACAAAAGTAAAACTAGAGTAACCAAATCAAAATCTGCATAGTAAAATTCAAATGCAGGGGGAATAATAAAGAGGAATTTTGGATTCCCAGTAATGTACACCGGATGGAAGTCTTGGAAATGTGAAAACTTACACATGCACTTAAAGGTCAAACAGCTTTAAGTGAGTCACTTTGTGGACAATATTCCATCATTTTAGTTACAAATAAACTATCAGGCGTTTTCTAGTTCCCAAGCATTATTTCCACTCAGCCATCTTCTTTCCAATATATAATCAGGTACTGGAATCAACTGTTGTTCTCACATCAATAATTCTTTTGTATTGTGGAGCAGTCCTGAATGGATTAATCCAACACAAGAAACTCAGTATCATTCCCTGTCAGTTTATGGTAACCCATTGATTCAAGGACAGTGTCAAATATGAGCATATAAAAATTTAGACACATAAAATTTTAGGACATGTAGCCTTGTTATTAGGAAAGAGACAAGAAAAAGGTGGCTGCTCTCTTTATCTGGCCATTAGCCAACATGGACAGAAGGCCCAGAGAGTCTGTAGCCATGTAGGTGCTAGCCTCGGAAACAAGTCAATGCACAGAGAATAGAATGAGGAGCATCATGGTAAAAGAGACCAGAAACCACACTGAAGCCCACCCTACCTGGAGACTTCAAGTCATACTGATAAGTTCCTTCATTATTTTAAGCCAATTTGAGCTGACTATTCTCTTATTGTTAGGTGAGCTGCTGCAGGATTCTTAGGTAGAAGGAAGTATGTAGCATCTGCTCCATACTCTATATTCTGGATGCTCTGACCTTTCTGAGCCATAGGCCATGAGCCCTCCTGTTGGTACGTATGGAGACAAAGCTTGATTGGTCAGTCATCACAAGTCCTATACTAGTGCCCCTATTCAAGTCCATGGTCTCTCCTGTACTCATACTCTGCAGCTCCTTTATTAGTGCTTCATCCTTCAAAAACAATTGGATTCTCTCAACACTCCTTTCCTGTTCCTGCAAAGTGCACCAAAACTGTGTTATGCCCAACCAACCACACGCAGGCCTAAACAACTTGGAGTGATAGCTCAGGTCCTTCTATCAGGACACTTTTATTATTGAGACTACTCTGTTGTTTCTATGCTATGTTGCAGAAAACAAGCATAAAATTCAATATGCAAAAATTTGATGTACCAACATGTGATCAAGGATATGTCTCTTTTCCTCTCCCCTTCTCGTTCTTATTTTGTTTTTACCCTTTACCCAGTCTTCTAAAACTCAAATGAATTTACACTTCCAATCAAAGAGGATATTATCTTAAAACACATTATTTTTCACTATAGTTTATCCTTAAATTCTAAGCTCTAAAATAAAAAAACTTACTCTGGTTATATAAATAAAAACTTAAAATTTAGAAAGCCTTTTTTCTAAGGCTTTCAAAATAAATGTTTTATCATACATTGAGAAAGTATAATTTGAACTGAGCAAAGATCACTATTTTCTAGACTGAATTGCTCTCCCATTGAATTGGATCTCATTGATTATTGAGCCATCAGAGAAAAAGGAACAGGGATTACCCAGAGCAGAGATGCATTAGTTTAATAATATAAAAGTATTGTTCTGCTACATCAGTATCAGTTTTCTCACAAGAAAAGTGCTAAAAAATAATTAAGCAATAATTTCATTGTTTAAAGGAAAGTGATTTGAACCTAGAATTCTACACCCAACAAACTGAAATCAACTGGAAGACAGAATAAAGAAATGTGCATAAATCAAGGGCTAAGAAAATGTATCTGCCATCTTTTCTTGAATGGTACTTAAAAATATATTTATCAGGCACTTGGGTGGTTCAGTTGGTTAAGCTTCTGACTTTTGATCTCAGCTCAGGTCTTGGTCTCAGGCTTATAAGTTCAAGCCCCCTATTGGACTTAAAAAAACTTTTTTTTAATTTGTCAAGAAAAAATTAAGTGGTGCCTGGATGGCACAGTCAGTTGAGTGACCCACTCTTGGTTTCAGCTCAGGTCATGATCTCAGGATCAAGGGACTCTCTCCTTCTGTCCCTCCCCTCTATGTTCGTGTGTGTACCCTCACTCTCTCTCTCTAAAATAAATAAATAAATCTTTTTTTAAAAAGTTAAGAAAAATGTATTTATCAAATTTATTTAAAAAAAAGAAACAAGAATCCAAGAAAATACAACTTTAAAAGAGAAAGGCAATGTGAAAAATCTGAATCTCATCAGTACCTACCCACCTTCGTTATATAACCCATACCCAAAAACTGTCAAGCTTTGGAACATAGACATAGTCTTAATAATTTTGTGGTATACTTTTAGCAAAACAATTCTGAAATTGGATGGAGGAAAAAGATGTTTAGGGATAGAATACATTGGCTTTAATCATATATATTATTCACACAACAGTCTTTTACAAGTATACATTTTCTTCCATGCTCTCTACTATTCCTATTTTTTGCAATAATTTATGCTTAATGCATTGATCATAAAGGTCTTTTTAAAAAAGTTAACCCTGAGATTCGGCAGCATTAAGGCAAATGGTTTCATTTCAGAGGAAACTAGAGGGGAGAGATCAGTCACTACAGAATTAAAGGGTTCAGTCATACATAAGCTCTATAAGTCATTAGTATGTGTCTTAATTCCTTTTTTGTGTACAACAGTTTGAGGTTGCAAAGCACTTCCACTAAAATTGTTTTAGTGAATAAATGCAACTTTGTGGTTTTTGGGTTTTTTGCTTCGTATGATAGCCATAAGTTTGTCTTACCTGAACCTGACCTAAGCTAATAGACATCAATCATCTTTTGTGAATTAAATTATAATAAAATACACTAGGAAGATAGGCTACTGAAATTAGTCATATATAAAATAAAATCTTATTATAATGCTCATATTGACTCATATAATGCACTATTTCCAAAACTTCCATACTTCACTTATCTTTATCATTTTGTCATACCATCACACAATCTTATCATCAATAACATAGCATGTTTCTTTCTAATGGTCTACTTTTTTTAAAGACTTATTTATTTTAGAGAGAGAGAGAGAGCCCTTGTGACCAGGGGGAGGGGCAGAGGGAGAGGAAAAGAAGCAGACTCCCTGCTGAGGGTGGAGCCCAACTCTAGGCTGGAGCCCAAGACCCTAAGATCATGACCTGAGCCAAAATCAGGAGTCAGATGCTTAACCAACTGAGCCACCCAGACCCCCATAATGGTCTACTTTTTAAAGATATCCTTCTGTCTCTCCTGAAATCAAGATTTGAATGTATTTTTCTAATTCACATAAAACAGTTAAAAAATAAAAAGATTGTTCTTGTGGCTACCCCTAATATTAGTTTCATGTTCTATCAATAATATATTTATTTCCCCTTGGGAAATGCTATTTTAATAATATCTGTTGTATGCTATATATTATTAAATATTGTATTTTCTCTTAATAAATAGGTATACATTTATCAATTCATATTAAAAAGAAGTCATGAATGAATACAAAAATATAGGTGGAGGGTGTGGTCAACAACATGTTTTGTCTTTAGATATAGTTACATAGAAATAAATATCTGTCAAAGGTATATGTGATATCCAAGATGTGCATAAAAATAAGAAAAATAAACTAAACTCTCTTTCTTTCTCCTCTCTTTCTTTCTTTCTTTCTGGATTAGGCTTTTGCTGAATGTTTGATTCTGTACAACTTTTAGACTTATAAAGAATCTGTCCTTTCTAGATCAGACTTTAAGTAGGTCTATTCACATTTTTTTCAATCAAGATACAATTTCAAAGTTCAGTTTACTCTTAAAGAAAAACAGCATTATTCTTTTAAGCCCCATTACTTTATTAGACTGATTCCTCCTAACTTGATAAATCAAATGATAAAAGACTACAATAAAAACATTTATGACATAAGGAATTTTCCGGACTCTATTTATTGGCTAACATATTTCACTAACAAAATTGAATAAATTCCATAAGTTCATTCTGTTATAAACCTATAAAGATACCAGGAAGAAAACCTATGTGCAAGGATGACAAATGGTCCTAATGTTTGCAGTAGCCAGATGATTTATTAGTTTAAGCAAAGGGTACTTATGAATATTTCAAAAGATAACCAAATAACCCAATAAATAAATAAATATAAATAAAGGCTGAACTCATCCAATATATTTCAGGTTTGTTTTCAGGTTTTTTTTTTTTTTTTTTTTTTTTTTTTTGGTTTTGCTTTATCCTGTTGGGTAACAGTTGTTAAAAATAAATTCAAAAGAGTAGTGCCAAAAACAGACACATAGATCAATGGGACAGAATAGAGAGCCCAGAAATAGACCCTCAACTCTATGGTCAACTAACCTTTGACAAAGCAGGAAAGAATGTCCAATGGAAAAGACAGTCTCTTCAACAAACGGTGTTGGGAAAATTGGACAGTCACATGTACAGAAATGAAACTGGACCATTTCCTTATACCACACACAAAAATAGACTCCAAATGGATGAAAGACCTCAATGTGAGACAGGAATCCATCAAAATCCTTGAGGAGAACACAGACAGGAACCTCTTCGACCTCAGCCACAGCAATTCTTCCTAGAAACATCACCAAAGGCAAGGGAAGCAAGGGCAAAAATGATCTATTGGGACTTCATCAAGATCAAAAGCTTTTGCACAGCAAAGGAAACAGTTAACAAAACCAAAAGACAACTGACAGAATGGGAGAAGATATTTACAAAGGACATATCAGATAAAATGCTAGTATCCAAAATCTATAAAGAACTTATCAAACTCAACACCCAAAGAACAAATAATCCAATCAAGAAATGGGCAGAGGACATGAACAGACATTTCTGCAAAAAAGACATCCAGATGGCCAACAGACACATGAAAAAGTACTCCGCATCACTCAGCATCAGGGAAATACAAATCAAAACCATAATGAGATACCACCTCACAACAGTCAGAATGGCTAAAATTAAGTCAGGAAACAACAGATGCTGGCAAGGATGCAGAGAAAAGGGAACCCTCCTACATGGTTGGTGGTAATGCAAGCTGGTGCAACCACTCTGGAAAACATCATGGAGGTTCCTCAAAAAGTTGAAACTAGAGCTACCCTACAACCCATCAATCACACTACTGGGTATTTACCCTAAAGATACAAATATAGTGATCCAAAGGGGCACATGTACCCAAATGTTTATAGCAGCAATGTCTACAATAGCCAAACTATGGAAAGAACCTAGATGTCCATCAACAGATGAATGGATAAAGAAGATGTGGTATATATATATACAATGGAATACTATGCAGTCATCAAAAGAAATGAAATCTTGCCATTTGCAATGACGTGAATGGAACTAGAGGGTATTATGCTGAATGAAATAAGCCAATCAGAGAAAGACAATTATCATATGATCTCCCTGATATGAAGAATTTGAGAGGCAATGTCGGGGGCTTGGGGAGTAGGGAAGGAAAAAATGAAACAAGATGGAATCAGGAGGGAGACAAAGCATAAGAGACTCTTAATCTCACAAAATAAATAGGGTTGCCAGGGGGAGGGGAGTAGGGAGAGGGTGGTTGGGTTATGGACATTGGGGAGGATCTGTGCTATGGTGAGTACTGTGAAGTGTGTAAGCCTGACGATTCAGAGACCTGTACCCCTGGGTCAAATAATACGTTATATGCTAATAAAAAATAAAAAATTAAAATAAACATATAGTATGTTGCATACGTGAAAGAAGCAAATTTGAGAAAGCTGCATTCTGTATAATTCCAACCATGTGACATTCTAGAAGGGTGACAACTATGGAAACAGTAAAAAGTTCAATGGTTGCAGGACATAGTAGGGATAAAGAGATAAATAGGCAGATCACAGATTTTTAGGGCAGTGAAACTATTCTACATGATGTTATCAGGGTGGTTATATGTCATTATACATTGTCAGAAATTCACAGAATATACAAAAGCAAGAGTGAACCCTTATATAAACTATGGACATTGGATAATAATGTTGTGTCCTTGTAGATTCTTCAGTCATAACAAATACACCTCTGTGGTGTGGAACTCTACATTTTCTACTCAGTTCTGCTGTATCTCAATTGAAAATCAAATTGCCCCCCAAAATAAAATTTTTCAAAAAATTTAAAGATTATTTTCAGCACTATACAAATTAAATAGGGCTTGCCGAAGTACATATAACTCCCTAACAGGAAGCTAGGCAGTAGGAATAAAATGAACCATTTATTAAGAAAAAAATAAATAATTATTGGTAAACTTCAGTGTTTTCCAAGGTACTCATCAAAGAAATTTTCTCTTAGGAAATAATTTTGAGAAGCTCTACCATATTCTGTCTTAGAAAACAACAGTGTATGTTTGCTAAATACGTCCTGAAATAAAGAAACCCATTTAAATTTGTTTAATGCAGTGCTTATGTATTCAGCAAACCCGTATATGACATTCTCTTCACAAGGGGTACTCTTCTAGGCATTTTTTCAAATATTAACTCTTGATTAAACGTCTCACAAGAATTAACTCAATTGGGGGCACCTGGGTGGCCCAGTTGTTAAGCATTGCCTTCAGCTCAGATCATGATCCCAGGATCCTAGGATCGAGCCCCCGCAATAGGCTCCAGGCTCAGTGGGAAGCCTGCTTCTCCCACTCCCAATCCCCCTGCTTGTATTCCCTCTCTCACTGTCTCTCTTTCTCTCTCTCTCTGTCAAATAAATAAATAAAATCTTAAAAAAAAATTAACTCAGTTGAAATCCCCATAAGAACTATGGGGGGGCACTATTATTATAATTTCCATTTTACGAATGAGAAAACTGAGTCACAAAGAAATTAAGTAAATTATGCAAGTCAGCAGCTAATAATCTGTGGCTAGGATTCATCAAATGTATAAGCATGGAGTCAGTTTCTAATATAAAATTATGAAAATAAAATGCAATTAGTACTCTGAAACACTTTCGAAAGTAGTGCTAGATCACGTTTTCCTTTTCAAAAACATTTCCTTTGGATTTTCTCTTTTGGAAGTACAATCACCCTAGAGATAGGTAGCACAGAAATACTTTACAAATACTAAATGGGTTTTCCAAGATTTCAGAGGTAAGTAAGTGATGAAGTTAAAGTCTCAGTTTTGGTTTACTGAACTCTGAAGTCTGTTCTCTTTGCAGTGTGTTCTGCTAAAAAAAAAAAAAAAAAAAAGTGAGATTTTTCCACTCTACAAGTGAAGATGGCCAAGAAAGAGGTGAGGGGATGATGTACTTTAAGACTAGAAGGAATCTGAAGGCCAAATATAAAATTGTAAGGAGGCTTACTTCCAGGCTAAGGTACTGGACCTGATTGAATAAAAGAAAATGGCGAATTAGTGAGGAGTCTTTTGTTGATTAGGAAACAATGAAGGGAGTTCTCTATAAAGGTGAATCCACACAATATGAACAATGCTTGGAACACAGAAGGAATGGAATCTGGGAGAACCAGACAATTATTAAATTAGCTGTGTGGTCTAAAATAAAGGGTTGTCTGATTAACTCATTTTATGCCCCTCAATTATACACAAGAAGGTTTATATGAGTAACATTAGAGTTAAACACATTTACATAAAACTGGAGTAATTTTCTCTCAATTTACTGTTTTTATACATCTCTATTATCCTATTTCCTCTACAGTCAGAGTGAAGTTCCTTCTCAGCTTCTCTCAGGGAGAGAAGAGTAATTGCTCTTTTAGACTGGAGAGATTACTGCTACCCTACTGCACAAAATGGGGAAGCATGTGCTATAAATCTACAAAGAATCCTTTGCTAACTTCTATATGTCTTTTATCTGCATTTTACAGCAAGTCCTTCTTTCTCTTTCAAGTCATCTGGGCTTTTTTCAGCTTAAAACCAACAAATTCAAAAGAACCTATCTTAAGGCAATTATATAGTGCTGTTTTCACATGATTAGGTCAATCTGACAAATACACAAAACTGAAACAGAACTCCAAACCATGCTGCTCACAAGGACATGCATATAGCCTTAAAGGATTTTTCAAAGTTGTGACAAGAACATGAAGCAGGAATCTCTGCAAAAAAAAAAAAAAAAAAAAGGCAAATCTGAGGAATAGAAAGTCAATTTTGACCATGACATATATATGCATATCCTTCTTAACGTGATTTTTAATATTGGATAACCAACCCAAAACAACAACATATGTTCCCCTCTTTGGGTATGAGTTCATTCAGTCTCAGAGAAAATGATCTCATGGGCTCACATACTTACCCATAGACTTGCAGAACCCATAGGACTGTTTTCAGGCAGGCCATCCTGCAAACAGGGTCAAGGCATTACAAGGATCCCCATCTTGGGTTGGGGGTAGGGTGCACATTTTGAGCCCATTCCTGCTGGCTCTGTCAGTTAATATACTGCAGTCTGCATGAAGTTTCTATTCTCGTTTCCATTCTGTTGCTTTCAATGTTTTTGGAATCAGTTGAAGTTGAAACATCTTGGAAGTAAAGTTTGGTTTTCTGAACCCCCTGGTTTCAATTATTTTTAAATCTGACGCACAAACACTGCTTTTAAAGATATGTGACTAAAGTGCCAAATAAGGATCTTTTGATTTTTTGAAATACATGTGGTTGAAATTTGAGACCTGGCAGCTGCCAAGCTGCAGTTCACAGAATAGAATACTGGCACAAGAAAACGAGCTGTTGTTCAGAGGATAATGTTAGAAGGAACTGTCCTACAGAAGGAAAATGTAAATTTTCATGATTTAGCTTATGCTTGTGGGACAATTCTATAATCCTTTGTTAAACATGTAAAAGTTGAAATGCTGACTCTCCTGTTGTTCATTCAGGTTCTCAGCTATAAGTTTCTCCTATTTATAAGCTCGACATAGAGTGATTCCTTATAATACTATTTTTTAAAAATACATTTACAAGATACCAAGACCCATTCATAGTAATTCAAACAGTCCCATATTTTTAAGTATAACCTATAGGTAATAGGTATTGATTTCTTTAAGAGGAAAGTACAGTAATTTAATAGACCCTTCTGGTGCAACTGGAACTGTGGTAAGATCATTTAGGCTAAAATGTTATTTGGGGGGAAAGGATCAAAGTATAATTTACCTGTTTGTGGCAGGTATTATAACCAAGTGCCTCTAATAACTTATACTAGAGCATTCACGGTAGAAGTCACTGTAGTTCATCATCTAGTATTTTAGCTAATGCTAAACATAAAAAGGAAAATCAATGGTACTATCATTTTTGACTAGGTAATGGTAGATGCCACATCTGGTAAAATATACCAGAAACTTTTATATCAACTGGAAAGATATAAAAGTTGAAACTAGATTAAGTTGCCAAAGTAGACCATGAAGAAATAGTAAAATCATATAAGAAAACTAACATGCAATAAAATCAAATAGGGGCAAATTTTAAGAACTGTAACAGGAATGGAAAAAGTACTATTTAAATATTTCCAAAGTATATTACCAAATTCTTAGAATTGGTTACCTCAGACAAATAGGACTAGAAGAGTAAAGCTATAATTTTATTATTTTTTATAATTCTGTACTGTCTAAATTACTTGTATAATAAGTTACTTTACAGTAACAAAAGAATATATGGAGAAAGATAACAGGTCTCTTTGGTAACTTATGTTAACTATGCAGTTAAAGAACATCAAATCTACAGGTAAAATGCAAAAACAAGTCAAATAAGCATAAGCATATAAAGTGTAAGCACTATAGAGCTGAATATCCAGATAAATTATTTTTTATTATTCATTCAGATGCTCTAATAGTATAAGGCACAACCCCAAAATCATTATTTACATGTACGAAAGAAGGACAAAATAGACACATATCATGTGACTTAAATTCATGTGTATTAGTGTAGTAATCATATGGGAAATCACTGAAGAAAATAGCTAAGTGTGGTGAGAACATTTTATGAATAATATATGTTTATGAGAGAGCCTGGACTAGAAAGTATCTTTTTTTTTCTAAATGTTCTTAAAAGTGTTCCAGAAAAAAAAAAATTAGTATTTCAGAAATGTTTATTTGGAAACTAGTTGAAGTTTGGTAAACTTAAGACAATGATAGATTCCAATTAGATGTTTGAAAAGAGACATGAAAGTAGACACTGATAAATGGTACAAAGAAACTCATATGAGGACTGAAAAAAATAATACCATGATTGAAGTCTAAGGCATTCACGCTGTAGGAAAGTCCACTCTCCTCCAGATGCCTTATTTGGCGTTCTTTATGAATACCTATAGATGCATGAATCATGTTGAAAGAGATTGTGTACCTCTTCTTTTGACCTATTTTTAATTCTCTCCCTAAATATACAACTGGGCCAGGGAGAACATGGGTTTAAGAAGGTGAAAGTGAAAGCAGACCATCACAAATGCCTTCCTTGACTTTCTGAAGTTTAAGGATTTGATGCAGTAGTATAATTTGTGGTATCAATCTTGTTAAATCACTGTTCTGTAAGAGGAGCTGTTATTATTCCATTACAGGAAACAGAGTGTCTTTGTTTTGTAAGTTGGCTAGGTTTATCTAGTAATGCATGCACATTGTGCTGTTTCCCACCAAATTGTGCTACAACTTAAGCAGATCCACATGCAGGTGACTTCTTCCCACTGAGGACCATAGGCTATGAGCAAAGATTTCTAAGCCCTCTCACATAATGGTGTTCATGGCTCAGTCTTCTATTGCTTCATTTTCATGAACTATATTTAAGGTCATAGTTTTTGCTCCTATTTACTACACAGATATACGCAAATACTGTAATATATGCAGATTAGCTCTGCTTCATGCAGATAGTACAAATTTACATGCTCTAACTCCACTGGCACCTACAACAGTATTTGTTCCCCTTTGGGGCTGAAATAAAGGAATTAATAAATAATTCTGGGTTTTACAGGCAAAAACATACATATATTTATTTTTTTCTAGCTGCAGAGAGTAAAACATAAGAAAATTATCTCTTCTATTCCCCAAATAAAGAAATGATAGAACATGATTTATTTTTATTTAAAATATGGAGATAAATTTATGAATTGAACAGGTATATATCCATGAAGCAGAAAAAGATAACTTAGAAGAAGGAAAAGCAATTGAATTGAATGTAGCCCATGAACGTAGAGCCAAATGCAGGCTAAGAGGTCATGGTCTAGACCTGCATAAACCTGGAAGCCAAATCTGTGCCTTCTTCCTATGAAAGGGGTTAGAAATAAACTACCAGACTAGAGCCCAGCATAAATGCAAAGTTAGGGGTGTGTGGCATGGATATTGGCCACTACACAGGCCAATAATTTTAAGCCAAACAGCTACCATGTTCAAGAGCCGTACCTTATAAGCCCAGGACAGAAACAAACATAAAACAATTATATAGACCATCATAAAACAATTATATAGACCATCAAAATTTATACAAGATAAATTTATAAACAAGATTCACAAAGAACAAAAGTACATGAATTGCTGATGCAACAATTTATTGAGCATCTTCTATATGCAAGGAGCTCTGCCAGTGCTAGAGAACCAACAGTGAAAAACAAATAGTTACAAATCATGCCCTCATAGAGCACACATTATGCACAGGTGGAGTAAAAGCAAACACACAAACAAATATGTAAGAGGGTTTACTGCCTTCAGCAGAAGAGAATTTGAACCCAGGAAATCAAGCTAATCAAGTAATGTAAAGATATTAAGAGAAGAAGGTTTAAATATCTCAAAGAGATAAAAAGAAAAAAGATTTTAAGAAAGAATAATATGTGATGATGAAACAACAGACAGGGAAAAAAACAAATTAGGAACTTTAGAATTTAAGAAATAGAGTCATTTGGGACATTTTAAAACCTATAGGTTAAATCTTAGCTTAAAGAAAATTAAAAACCAAATCAGTGAGTAGTAAAAACAAGACTAATGGAGTCTTTCAGAAACTAACGGGGTAGGGGAGAAGGAGGGTAATCAAGAGACATGAGAAACAGTTTGAAGGCCATATATACCTGCCTCACTCCAGAAAGATAAACAAACAAACAAACAACAACAACAAAAACAGAAAAGACCACAAAAATGTAATATCTAAAGATCAAAGAGCTGAGATTTTCCCAGAACTATTGATATCACTCTTCAGGGTTAAAAAAAAAGAAAAAAATCTGCCACATGGGTAATCCAAATCTCTATACATCACAATGAAATTTGTTACTCTTTGCAACAAAGAAACATTTTTAAATTTTCCAGAAAAAGACTAAATTTTCTATAAGAAAACTTTACCAATCAGATTGATGTCTGACTTCTTATTGACAGAAATATGTGACAGAAGTCAGATAATTAATATATTTAGATAGCTCTAGGAAAATTACCTTGTATTTCATTATATGCCCAGACAGACTATCACTTATCTAGAGTTAAAGTGAATTAAAGACATTTTTAGAAATCAAGAACACAGAAATTTTCATCAGTCTCTCACTGAAAAATTATAAAGGGGCTATTTCAGCATGAAGAAATTGACTACATAGTAAGCCATAAAAATAAATTCCAAATAATTGATATTCCAAGACTCTCTTCTCTCATCACAGTCCCATGAAGTTAAAAGATAGAAATCAACAGAGCTAAAACAAAAAAGGATAAAAACATCACATACTTGAACACCACAAAAATGACATTCAAGTAATGCAGTAATGCATGAAATAAGAAGAGAAAATTACATTGCCCAGGACCTCCAAAACTGATTACAGTTTGAGCACTAGCATTGATAGCAGGCATGACTTTTTAAAATGCTTCTAAAGTTAAAAATTAATGGCTGTATAGTATTCTATTACATATATATATATGTACCATATCTTCTTGCCATTTGCAATGACAAGGATGGAACTAGAGAGTATTATGCTAAGCAAAATAAGTCAATCAGAGAAAGACAATTATCATGTGATCTCTCTGATATGAGGAATTTGAGAGGCAGGGCAGGGCGGGGGAAGGGAGGAAGAAAATGAAACAAGATGGCACCAGAGAGGACACCAAACCGTAAGAGACTCTTAATCTCAGGAAACAAACTCAGGGTTGCTAGGAGGTGGGTGGGGAGGAAGAGGGGCTGGGTTATGGGCTTTGGGGAGGGTATGTGCTATGGTGAGTGAATTGTGTAAGACTGGTGATTCACGGACCCATACCTCTGAAGCAAATAATACATTATATGTTTAAAATAAAATAAATAAAATAAAATAAAATAAAATAAAAAGTGGACTTAGAGGGTCCTAGGGGTTGAGCTAAGATTGCCTTTTGCCCTTAGCAAAGTATCAACATTGAGTCAGTTGAGTCCCTAGAGGAATGTTATTCTTCCTGTTTCAAGGACTTGTCAGTGGACTATAGGTAGTAAAGAAATTTAATAATTTTTCCTCTGCCTTTGTTTCCCACATCAAAAAGACAAATATTATGTAATTCCACTTAAATTAGATATCTAAAGTTAAAATCATAGAGATAAAAAAAATAGAATAGTGGTTGCCAGGGAGTGGGATGAGAGGTAAATGGAATTTTGTTGTTTAATGGGTATAGAGTTTTAGCTTGAGGAGATAAAAATGTTCTGGAAATGGATAGTATGATGGTTGCACAACAATGTGGATATACTTAATACCAATAACTGTATACTTTAAAAGGGTTAAACACTATAAAATAAAGTTAAAAATTAAGTATATTGGTTTACATTAAATTTTAGTAGATATTCACAAGCAGGTTCAACGAAGTTCTCTGCTATTCTTAATACACACATACACAGATACACATAGGCAAGTGTATGTGGGTAAAATTTTGAATATTATTGAATTCCTTTTCTGCATCTATTGTGATGATCAACAATTCTACTAATAGAGTAAAAAGATATCAGTGATGAGGTAGTAAATATTGATGTCAAATCTTCCTTGCATAAACAGTATTAATTTTGATGCAATCTTAAAATAACTTCACAAATACAGACATTTCAATGTGATGGCCAACATTAGTATTTGTAAAATGCCATTTGCTCTTTTTACTATATTTTTTTGATTTACTGAAGAAAAATAAAACTCAGGATAAATATTCAAACAGTACAGTTAATACAGTGAAAGGTACTTCTCTAGTCCTCATTTTCCTCCCCAGGAGGACACTCTTAAGTTACTCTGCATCATTCCAGAACTGTCCATATAACTATATATTTTTCATTTTAACATAATTTCACATAAATTTTAATACTATAATGGGAAATGATGTTTCTAGTTGGAAGTATATTTGAGATTTTTTAAGGTAGTGGTTTTATAATATTCCAAGGTATAGGTATAGCATAAGTAAATAAAAGACATTAAGGTAATTTCCAGTTATGCTATCATAAACAGGGCTGCAGAAAATATCTTTGTAGAAATGTCCTTGCATACATGTACAAGATATGCATGATGAATTCCTAGAAGCAAAATTGCTAGGTCAAAGTAATATACATTTATATTTTTATAGATATGACAAGCTGCCATTAAAAGAGATTAAAATAATTTCAACTTCACCACCTTTTAATGAGAACTGTGACTTCTCCATTCAATATATTTACATACTGTATATCATCAGGTATTTTAGTCTATAAGAAAATAAGTGTGAATCAAGTTCTTATTATCTTAATTTTTATTTCTTTAATTATGAGCAACATTATGTAGTTCAATGTGATGATAATTCATTTGCACTTCTTTTTGGTAAACTGGTTATCCAATATTAAAAATTATAACCCAAACTATATGCATATATATTTCATGGTCACAGCTGATTTTCCACTCCTCAGATGTGCCCTTTTTTGAAGGGGTGGAGGAATTCTTGCATCATGTTCTTGTCACCTTGAAAATTCTATTGAGGTTGTGCTGTATCTTTCTGAGCAGCATAATGTGGAGTTCCGTTTCAGGTTTGAGTATTTCTCAAGTTGACCTACACATGAAAAAACACCACATAATTGCCTTAAGAGTCATTCTTTTGGGGACAACTTGTTGGCTCAGTCATTTGAGTGTCTGACTCTTGATTTCAGCTCAGGTCATGATCTTGGGGTCCTGGGATCAAACCCCAAATAGGGCTCCACACTCAGTGGGGAGTCTACTTGAGATTCTCTCTCTCTCTTCTCCTTCTGCCCCCTCTCCCTCTCTCTCTAACAAATAAAGCTTTAAAAAAAGAGAAGAGTTATTCTTTTGTGTGATGCAGATACAGTACCTATAACAATTGGCAAAGGATTCCTTGTAGATTTATAGCACATACTTCCGCATCCCCTTTTAGGGTAATAGTGTAGCAATAGTCCTTTCTTCCTAGAGAGAAACCAGGAAGGAACTTCACTGCCTGTTCATGTCTTCTATATAACTTTCCAATATGTTATAGGCCTTTTTCTTATTGATTTGTCATGCACATAACTAATCAATAAGAATATATATTACAAAAAATATATATTAAAATTTAAAAAAAAAAGAAGCAGCAGGAAGATAGGAGGAAGGAAAAAGAAAAGGAGGAAAAGAAGGTGAGGAAGGAGCCACCTCACATGGGAACTGATTTCTTTCCACTGACTCCTAAATATTGGATCCCTGATTCTTGCTGGTCTCTTTATACTAGTTTTGATCAACTGCCTTTAGACTGATATAAAATTCTATCTCTACCATCTTAACAAAGGGGAATCCTTTATTACTTTCCAATTACAAATTAACCAGTTGATTATCTGCACCTGATTCTTTCAAAGTAGTGAATTTCTTAAACAGTTTGAACAGCTGAGTACTTACTGACATAAAGTAAAACTCAGAATTACTCTGTTGCTATTAACTTGTTGAGTTTCATCAGTATTCAAGTCTTCCCAGAATTAAATTTTCCACAGAAACTATAGTCTAGTTTTCTTAGACATAATATGGTTGATTGGTGATACTTGTATTTCAAAGGGTACAATGTATTGAAGTTTACCAGCCTGAGAACCTTCTTGGTCTTACATTTAAGAGTATGTAAGAGTCAGTTCTTAGGCCTTCACTTTTCAAATTACATAGCTAAATGACATCATGGTTTTTTCTTTAATTTCTCAAAGTTTCGGAAACTTAAAGTGCACTGAATATATAGTCATATCATTTTATTGGTTACAGATGCAATTATATAGTTTGAAGGCTTAAAACTGGTATTTACTACTTGTGTTTTATTTAGTATGATAAACACAAAATGCATTGAAAAGACTAAAGAATGAGCATAATTGAAATATCATAACCAAGTAGTCTATGCTACAAAATTTGCAGTCACTGAAGCATAAATTTAAAAATATCTATTGATAAAAACCATAGAAGAAAGCAAAGACTATTCCACTTGGGCACAGATCCTCGGAGAGACTGAGAATGTGACAGTCTATAATGGCTGAAGCAAACAGTACTACAAAAGGGACTTTCCTTACAAGTTATATTTCTGGTCTGCTACAATATGACAGAGTTATTTTTTTACTGTACAGAAACATTTTTTGAGACTATATAAATAAAGTAATTAACTTTAAAGAAAAAGTCAAGGAAATTTAATTACATAATCAACAGATGTTTATTTAAATAAGATTAGATCAAAAGGGGAGAAATTATTTCAAAGACATAGCTTCCAAATTATTTATGTAAAAACAGTTTTCTGGTCATTAAGCTATCTTATAAGCTTATAAAAATAAAAGATATAACAAAACTATATCAAGATAAACCTGCTTGAAGAAATATAATTTCTCAAAGATTTTGATTTAAATCTGTAGCTTGGACTATTTCCTCAAAGAAGTAACAGAGGTTAAGACACATGAGACACATTTTCTGAACCACACTCAAGTTAACCACATTTACCACTGAAAGAGTCAACACCTAAGATACACAACACCTGGGAAGTAAAATGGCATAGTCTGTGTTTGCTTTTAATACAGTGAGCTAAGAACAACACTTACATACACAACAGAATTTAGTCCCACTATGGATGTACACACTCAGAAATGGCATGTGAGGCTTTTCCTCCCCACTTACTCTCCCAAAAACTGGTTTACCTGGGATTATGGGGGATTTGGCTCCACAAACTGTAGTTTGCAAATCTCTGCTCTTTTGTTCTAAACATAGTTGCTGTTACTGTAGAGTTTTCATAAAATACATGTATAATCCAAATTAGCATGTATTTACTACTTACCTTTAATGAGAATAATATTCTACAGGCAAGTTAATTTGGAAAACTGAGTCACTTAGTCAGCCCTGACTCACACAACAGCTGTACTTCTGCCTTCATTCATTTCAAAAATAAATTCAAAATGGTGTGAAATAATTTGAGCCCAGTTTGGACACAGTTCACAATTCCAATGCCTATGGCTCAATGTACTGCTGCATCTATAAATTCAAAATAAACAATGATAGCACAGTGATTGTAAAGATGAAGAAATAGTACTTGAGTTACCTTAATATTATAATTCTTTGCACAAATCACCCCCCTGAATCTTGAAGAATGTATTCTTTTGAAGGCATTCTTCATTTGTGCCTTTTCTATTTTCCAAAAATAGTACATTTATGAAGTTAAAAAATCTTAATCCACTACTTTGTTTTCTTTTTAATTTTTACCAGCATGATTTTATATATAAAACTCAGTTGCTATTTGTATTCATTTTTCTGTTATTATTACTGTTAATATATATTTCATTTCATGATTACTAGTAAAAATAATTGTTATCTAATGAGTATTATAAAATGATCCACTTTGAGGGTTCCTTACATTAGACACAGCACTGTTTCATGTTTTATTAAACAAGTGTATGCATTTTAAGCATCTATTTACTTGGTAAGAAGTTTAAATGTTTTAAGTATGAAAATAATTAATTAAAGATTAAATTAATTAATTAAATTAATCTGAGAAATCAACAAAGTATAAGCTAACAATATATTAGTTAAAGGTCAGAGAATCCAAAGATTGCAATTTGACAGAACTAATCAGATAAAATAACAGATGTAAAAAATAAGCAAGCTGCTATCATGATACATGGCATAATTTCAGAAATATGTGTTGTAATTTTAAGGACGTGATAAACTTGAAAACTGGCCTCATCACTAATTAGACCTAATATAAAGGTGACTTTCCTCAAAAGATGCTATAAATTTATAGGTCCTATAAATCTAGCCTTTTCCAAATATCATAAGAAAGTCAGAGGGGAAACTTTTTTCAAAAGCATATACTTTTATTATCAACTATATGTGTCTTTCAAGAGATGAATCGCTCGACTCAATAAGTATTATATCTAAGAACAGGGCTACTAATTTGCTTGAAATTAACAGTGAACAATTTAAATGCCTTTAATATCACATTCTTTAGTATTTAAACCTGTTATACTGCTTCACAGATGTTAATAACACATAGTGTAATTGACAAAACTTCCCAGAAAATTTATTAAACATGAGCAAAATATATCAACACAAGCTTTTGCAAGTCAATTTTCAACCAAAAGTAAAGAAAGAGTGCGAAATGAAATGATAGTGAAAAGATTAGATTACATCACTGGATCTCAACTGCAAAGTATATGGTATCATATGCAAAACTTAATTAAATTCCACTGTTTTCTTGTCAGAGCAAAATGCCTCACTTTTTTTTTTTTTTTTTAGAAAACCTTGGCTTTGCAAGTGTGCTGTCCTTAATAAATATCTATATTGTTTGTGATTTCAGTATTTGCTCTTTAACAAGATTTATAAACTTCTTCCACCATTACAAAGCAGTTGCCTTACATATGCCATTGGCCATAAATCCAAAGAATTGCCATAGCAAAATGTTTGTGTATCCCCAGGACTAGACTAAACTGTTAGAATACTACCAGAGTTCTCTTAACATTAAGAAAACAACAGATGTGCAATCTATATATTTCCCCCCAAATCTTTTAAAATTATGGATTTTGAATGATTTTGAAAAATCTCTATAATCAGGAATTCCTGGTGTGGTAAAATCACACTGGACTAATCAGGAAACTTGGGCTGAAATTCTAGCAGTCACTTAACCTCATTAAACCAGAGTTTCTTAAAATTAACAAATGATATCTGCATTTCTAGACTGCTATAACTGAGAGCATCAATCTAAAAACAAAGACAGGTTGGGCAAGAAAAAAATTACTTTTCTGAAGATAAAATATCAATATAAATAAAAACATTAGGTTATCAAATCTCTAAACATAACTGAAGAGAACAAAACAATCTTCCATATATAGTTGATAAAATGGTGCTTAAATGTTCACCAGAGTGGCCAACCTTTTTTCCCCAAAATCATTACAAACAAAATAAAAATTTCCACAATGACTTAGATGAGTCTCTTTATAAAGACATTCCCTATATGAACCATATTCTAAATACAGAAGATAAGTTCTGGGGATGGAAAGTTCTGGTGACAATTGTATAATAATGTGAACATATTTAATGCCACTGAACTGTACATTTAAAAATGTTTAATATGGTAATGTTTATGTTATGTATATTTTAGCACAATTTTTAAAAAGCAACAAAATAATGTAAATGAGGAAAGACTGGAAGAGATAACATAAATGGTTTAAGTATAATACAGTAAGGATTGATGGGTATCATACTGGTGAACTCATGCCCTGTTACTTCAACAAGTGTTGACCAAGAGATTAAAGTCTGATTTTTGTGATAATGTATTGAAAATCTACAGCCAGACACTCTTCCAGATATTTAGATTGCTTCAACCCACAAACGAGTTCTTCATGGTAATTCATAGGACTTCAGTTCTTCATGGAACAGTTACTTCTTCATGAATCTTCATGGAATTCATACTCTAGCAAATGTGTGTAGTGGGCAATTTCTGCAGTTCTCATCAAATGTGGCCATATGGGAAAGTCTTTTTAATATTGCCAGATCTTCATATTTTTCAAGAGAATCCAGAAATCTGGTATTTTAGGTAAAATCTTCCAATTTTGGATATTGGAAAATAATTCAATTGTTAAAAAACACTGTGTGGGTCAAACATCCACAAGACAAAACCATATTTGGGGATATCATTTGCAACTTCTAAGAGGAATGTTATCTAGTGTTCACTAGTTTCATTTAGATCTAACATGGTATGATTAGTTCAGAGTGTCTGTTTAACCCTTGAAGATGGCTTTTTAGGTTGGCTCTTTCACTGTTTATTAGTAATATTTTACTCATTCTATATTAAAGTAGAATTGTACCCAAAGGAAGGCAGAATAAGACTGAAAAATTAGACACACACACACACACACACACACACACACAAACCTCTTCCCAGCATATAACATATCACATCTATATTTCTAGAAGAACACAGCATGCTGCTTTCTGACGCACAATGACCAAGACCACCCTAGACACACATTACACTACCCTAAACTGTGTTTGTTCAGAAGAGAAACAGAACAAAATTTATGAGCCTCACTTTAGTTCATATCAGTATATTTCAAGCACCAGAATACTTCCTCATTTTGCAGGTGGTGCTTTAAAGCTTGGATTTTAAAATATCATTCTTAAGAATCCTAAGCCCTTAAGGCCCATCAATTAACCCTGCATTATCAAACATTTTAGAACCAATCATTCACCTTCTCTGTACATGCTGAAGCAAATGCTAACAAGCTCTTTTACTTTAATTAAGAGTTGTCTCAAAAGTTAAGATAGGTGTATGTTCAAGCTGCATTATGTGTGTTGACAGGGTGATCTGGGTTATAAGAAATTCTTTATTGTGCATTTTAAAGAATTACCTTTCTGTGGGGAATCCATGAATTTCTTTCTGTCATCCTCCTCCCCCTCTCTAAGCCACCCACTAATCTAAGCATTCTTGAACATGAACCTTATAAGTATTTCTTCATGCATGTGCAGTATATTGGGTAACCAAATGAAATGCAGCTGGAAAATATGGAGTAGACATTGAAATGACTCATTAGGCAGCTGCATAGAATAGACAGAAGAAAGTGGCAGGAAAATCTACCATGAAGATGCCTAGGGTCATACATACCATTTCCAGTGGATGACTAGAGGCAACATTAAATAAAGCTCTGGGGAAGAATATGGAACTTTAAGGTCCCAATGCTAGACAATAATAGAAATTAAACTTACTAAAAATATGTATCTGGTGATAAATTTAACACCATACACCACTGAATCTGAGACTGTAATTAATAGAAACAAAGCAGGAGTATGAATGATTAAAACAAACAAAACACTAGTGCTATTTTAGAGAGGTCACTGATTAACAGGGAGCTTGGGGCCCCAAATTATTTGTTGTTTATTTGTTTGTTTGTTTTGTTTTTTATTTTGTTTCTTAGTCCTACACTTGGGAAAGTTGATACAACATGCAGGTCATAAAATGTGAAACCTGAACCCCCTGTTTTATTCTGAGCCTGGCCTTTTGCTACCTAGATGAATCAATCCGTTCCCTAATCTAAAAATGGGAATAATATAGACTGCATAAAGCTAATTCTGCAAGGATTCAATGAAAAAGTAGCATTATTTGAACCAGACAATTTTACTTACTTTATCACTTAATAGCTGCCTGACATGTATGAAAATATATAATGTCTCTATACCTCAATTTATTCTTCTAAGAAAGGAGTAAAATAATATATAAACCACATAATTGCAATCATGAGGTTAGATACTATATGTAATGTGTTAGCACAATGACTGCTCATTATATACTATAGAAGTTAATTATCACTAGTAAATGAAAGTACCTGGAAAACAGTTCATATTCCAAAAGTATTAGTCAAATCTGACTATGATAAATATAAGGATAAATTATCTTAAGGGCAGTCATACATACATTTTTTCTTTTCCAATTATGTCCTACATATATTTGGAGTTTCTAATGGCAGCCAGGATGAGCAGCAATAGCAGCCAATGCTACACACACACACACACACACACACACACACACGATCTTAACTACGGAGGTATTTTAATAAGGTCCCTATAGCTAAATATCTTACCTAAGAAAGAGAAGAAAGGTATTATGATATGGAATTAAGAGAGCATTAGCTAAGATAAGCTAAGAGAAAAAGTGTTGTAGAGCTGCCAGTAAACAGTGGAAAGCTAGCCTAAGAATTCAGAGAATACAAATACTAATTTGAGAAACATAGCACAGACTGTAGCCAAATGGTCTGGTTTGTCTCTGGTCTGTAACACTTCTGGCAGCCTCCCTTTCTCAGGTGTACACTTCACTTGGTGAACACTGCCATCCAATTAGCTCCCTAAGCCGTGTCATTTCTCTAATCAAAACATTTCCAAGATGCTCACATTTTCTAAACGTTTAAGTACAAATATCATCTAGGTTAAAATCTCTCTAAAATGAGGAGTCAAGTCCCTCTTCCAGGTTTAGCTTTCATTCCACCCTACAGAGCACTAAACTCAGCATATGGGGCCATGCACCGCGCCTATGCACTTCCTAAGTGTTTGCATTTCCTTCTCCTCCACATTCAGTTCCTTCTCCCCCAGATGCCTGCTTTTCTGTCTTTACTTGCTTGAATCCCCAGCTAATTGAAAGAATCTTGAGAACAAGTAATATTTACATACCTTTATATATAACTTGCTTTAGCTAACAAAATGCTTCCATCTGCTCAACTCATTCCCAAAAATCCAGTGTCAATTGAGTGCCAATTATGCAGTCGGCATTCTGAGAGATGCTATAGGCAAACTGCTAAAAAGTATTTGCTGAATTTAATTAACCCTTCAGCTCTAAAGATAATGTTCTTTAAGGGCTTCTGGGTGGCTCAGTCAGTTAAGCAACCCGTTCTTGATTTTGGCTCAGGTCAAACATCAGGATTGTGAGATGAACCCCACAAAGGCTGGGTGCTGGACACAAAGTCTGTTTAATTTTCTCTCCCTCCCTCTCTCTCTCTCCCTCTGCCCCTCACCCAACCCCTAAAGATATAATAATAATAATAATAATAATAATAATAATAAAAGTTTTAGCTATTATGCACTTAAAACAGCAGTATGAGGATTCTGGATTTATTTGTTTTTATTTGGGTGTGTGTGCTTGTTTTAAACACACAGATGTGTAATACTTAAAATTTTCAAAAAGACCTATGATGCAGTAACTTCTCTATAGCAACAACTGCTGTAGAATTAGAAAATAAAAAAATATTTTTAAATTCATCTATAAGGTGACAATAAAATGTCTACATTGTTACACTGGACCTCATTTTACAAAACATGAGAAAATTATTCATTATTCAAAATACACCAAAAAACTCAAAAAAAGAATAAAAAATCAAGCAGGCAGAAAAAGTGCTGTCTACAGAGAATGCAGTCAGGATAAATTGGGTAAAACTTCACTTTGCAACATGTAAAAAAATCTTTTTAGACTTCATGTAATTTTTTTCATACACTTCATAATAAATCAAGTATATGAAATCATCTTGATTATTGCCATCATGTTTAATCAATGTTCCTTTGCAATGTAATGTTTTCCATTTCTTCATTTAAAGTTTTCCAGGTCTAACCTGGAACTCCTCTACTATTAATGAAACATGAAGTGACTTAGTATACCTTGATTTTTCCCTAAATGTACCTCACTGGCAGCCATCTATCATTTGTTTGATGTGGGGTTCACAAATGTTTACATATAACAGAAAACAAGAAAATTTATGTTAAAAAATATAACACATTACAGAGCATCAACAAATAGGAAGCTAGTATATTTTTGTACTTAATTGAACAACTAAAACCACTACTTTAAACTTAGATATTTGACCTGAAAAAATGTCTAGAGGTTTGAGGAAAAAAATACATTAAGACTATTATTGGAAATGCAACACATGTACTTAGGAATAAGTTTATGCAATGTTTCCTAATCAATTGGACAGTCTTTAAGCATACACCAAGAAAAAACTATCCACAAACAAGTAGACATTGTTTTTGAATTCTTAAGAGAAAGGTTATTCTCCTAATCCCATTTATTTTAGCTCCAGGAACTGTCACAAGTATCAAGAAATAAACAAATGGTTGGATATTCTATACTCCATTGAAAGATGACCTATTTTTACATTACATATAAATGTCCAACATTCTGGCCTGTATCTTTCTTTCCTCCTTACTATAACAATTACAAAGAATATCTGGTAAATGAAAGGCCTGTAGATTTTTTAAATCTTCAAATATTTAGCACTGACAGTTTGAGAACATTACATGTTTTTGCATTTTCCATTATTAAATCATTTTCGTTTTAAAAATATTATCCTTTTCCCAGGGGAATTCTACCAAACATTTAGAGAAGAATTAATACCTATTCTCTTGAAACTGTTCCAAAAAATATAAATGGAAGGAAAACTTCCAAACTTATTTTGTGAGGGCAGCATTACGTTGATCCCAAAACCAAAGACCCCACCAAAAAGGAGAATTACAGACTAATATCCTTGATGACCATGGATGCAAAAATTCTCACCAAAATAGTAGCCAGTAGGATCCAATAGTCCATTAAAAGGATTATTCACCACAACCAAGTGGGATTTATTCCTGGGCTGCAAGGTTGGTTCAACATCTGCAAATCAATCAATGTGATACAATACATTAATAAAAGAAAGAACAAGAACTATATGATCCTTTCAATAGATGCTGAAAAATCATTTGACAAAGTACAGCATTCCTCCTTGATCAAAACTCTTCACAGTAAAGGCATAGAGGCATAGAAGGCATAGATATTCCTCAATATCATCAAAGCCATCTATGAACAACTCAGAGTGAATATCATTCTCAGTTGGGAAAAACTGAGAGCTTTTCTGCTAAAATCAGGAACACGGCAGTGATGTCCACTATCACCACTGCTATTCAACATAGCACTAGAAATCCTAGCCTCAGCAATCAGACAACAAAAAGAAATGAAATCATCCAAATCAGCAAAGAAGAAGTCAAATTCTTACTCTTTGCAGATGACATAATACTTTATGTAGAAAACCCAAAAGACTCTACTCCAGAACTGCTAAAATTCATACAGGAATTCAGTAGTGTCCAGATTTAAAATCAATGCACAGAAATCAGTTGCATTTCTATTCACCAACAGCAAAACAGAAGAAAGAGAATTTCAGGAGTCAATCCCATTTACAACTGCACCCAAAACCATAAGATATCTAGGAATAAAGCTAACCAAAGAGACAAAGAATCTGTACTCAGAAAATTATAAAACACTCATGAAAGAAATTGAAGAGGACACAAAGAAATGGAAAATCCTATGCTTTTCCATTTCTATGGAAAAGCCATGTGCATGGATAAGAAGAATAAATATTGTGAAAATGTCTATGCTACCTAAAGCAATCTACACATCCAATGCAATCCCTATCAAAATACCATCAATTTTATTCAAAGAAATGGAACAAACAATCCTAAAATTTATATGGAACCAGAAAAAAAAAAAAAAAAAACCCAAACACCCAGAGGAATGTTGATAAAGAAAGCCACGGTTGGTGGCATCACAATTCCAGATCTCATGTTCTATTACAAAGCTGTAATCATCAAGACAGTATGGTACTTGCACAAAAACAGACACATAGATCAATGGACAGAATAGAGAGCTCAGAAAGAGACCCTCAACTCCACAGCCAACTAATCTTTGATGAAGCAGGAAAGAATGTCCAATGAAAAAAAAAAGACAGTCTCTTAACAAATGGTGTTGGGAAAATTGGACAGTCACATGCAGAAGAATGAAACTGGACCATTTCTTTACACCACACACAAAAATAGACTCAAAATGGATGAAAGACCGCAATGTGAGACAGGAATCCATCAAAATCCTTGAGGAGAACACAGGCAGAAACCTCTTTGACCTCAGCTGCAGCAACTTCTTCCTAGATACATCGCCAAAGGCAAGGGAAGCAAGGGCAAAAATGAACTATTGGGACTTCATCAATATCAAAAGCTTTTGCACAGCAAAAGAAACAGCAAACCAAAAGACAACTGACAGAATGGGAGAAGATATTAGCAAATGATATATCAGATAAAGGGCTAGTATCCGAAATCTGTAAAGAACTTTTCAAACTCAACACCCAAAGAATAATCCAATCAAGAAATGGGCAGAGGACATGAACAGACATTTCTGCAAAGAAGACATCCAGATGGCCAATAGATACATGAAAAAATTCTCCACATCACTCAGCATCAGAGAAATACAAATCAAAACCATAATGAGATGTCACCTCATGCCAGTCAGAATGCCTAAAATTAACAAGTCAGGAATCGACAGATATTGGTGAGGATGTGGAGAAAGAGGAACCCTCCTACACTGTTGGTCAGAATGCAAGCTGGTGCAGCCACTCTGGAAAACAGTACGGAGTTTCCTCAAAAAGTTGAAAATAGAGCTACCCTGCAACCCAGCAATCTCACTACTGGGTATTTACCCTAAAGATATGAATGTAGTGATCTGAAGGGGCACATGCACCTAAATGTTTATAGCAGCAATGTCCACAATAGCCAAACTATGGAAAGAACCTAGATGCCTATCAACAGATGAATGGATAAAGAAGATGTGGTATACACACACACACACACACACACACACACACACACACACACACATTGGAATACTATGCAGCCATCAAAATAAATGAAATCTTGCCATTTACAATGAAGTGGATGGAACTAGAGGGTATTATGCTGAGGAAAATAGGTCAATCAGAGAAAGACAATTATCATATGATCTCCCTGATATGAGGAGTTTGAAAGACAGAATGGGAGGGGTTGGGGGGTAGGAAAGGAAAAAAATGAAAATAGACAGAATCGGGAGGGAGACAAACCATAAGAGACTCTTAACCTCGCAAAACAAATGAGGGTTGCTGGGAGGAGCAGGGGGCATGGAGAGGGTGGTTGGGTTATGGACATTGGGGAGGGTATGCGATATGGTGAGTGCTGTGAAGTGTGTAAGCTTGACAATTCACAGACCTATACCCCTGGGTCAAATAGTACATTATATGTTAATAAAAATAATAAAAAATTTATCTTTTATACAGTTATTATTTCAAAAGTATATTTTCCATGATTATGCACTAAGCAAATGGAAAGCTCCAAAATTTTCTCTATTCACTTTATAAAAACTACATATTGTTACCTAGGACACAACAAAGAGTTATTAGAGTTACATTTAGTAACTCTAAATTTGATAACTCTAAGTAACTCTAAGTTTGATGTGGGCTTATTTAAATGAAGTCAATGGATGCTTAAATAAAGCTCCAAGGTGTACAACTGACTTTGTTTCCTTGACTCATCAATAACATAAAGCATAAGTCATATCCACATGACATAAAATCAATAAGCTGGTAAAAAAATTAAGGAATTTGGTTTCATTTCAGGTTTTTTTGTCCACCAAGAATCAAATATATTTGTCTTTTTTTTTTCATCGATACCTTGAATCTTATCATGAAGTTAGAATCTATTTGGCTCTACTAGCTACTGTAGAACACTAAATCCATTCACATTTAACATTTTTCAAAATAGCCATAATATTTTTAGGTCAGTAAGTCTTAAAAATTCCAATTTCCCAAGAGCAGGAGACAAGGCAAGAGAAAACATTTCTTACATCCTAGCCCGAAGAGATACAGTAATATATGAAATGTCCCCTTACAGTAGTGGTCTCATACATATGCCATGCTAGTAATGGGCTTCTAAAAAAAATCTACAGATGTCTAGTGCCAAGATGCAGCTCACCACAGTGTATTTCCTAGACATTAGCTCCTCAGGATACTCTGTAGAAAAAGGAGTTCTATAGTTGAAGATCTCTGGACAACAGTGCCCTATAATATACACCACCCTTTTAAAGTTATACAATGCACATAAGAGCCAAAATTCTATTATAAAAATAGCAACACTTAAAATCCTTACCTGGCTAACTCAGTATTTTTAAAAAGTGATTTGACTATGAGGATTGCTATAGACTGAAGGTTTCTGTCCCCACAAAATTCATAGGTTCAATTCCTATTTCTCAGTGTGATGGTATAGGAAATATGGTCTTTGGAAGGTAATTCGGTTTAGATGAGGTCATGAGGGTGGGCCCCCCTTGTAATGGGATGAGTGCCACTATGAGAAGAGGAAAAGACACCAAGGCTTCTACTCTCCACTATGTGAGGTGTGCCAGAAGACAATAGTGTGCAAGCCACTCAAAGGGCCCTCACAAAAATGAACTCAACCGTAGTGGCACCCTGATCTCAGACTTACCAGCCTGCAGAACTTTGATAAATAAATGTCTGTTGTTTAAGTTACCCAGTCTATGGTATTTTACTGTAGCAGCCCATGTGGTCTAAGACAAGGCTTTTATTTCTTTTTTCATATTATATCTATTATATAGTTACAGAGAGCACACTTTGGCAACACTGATATCGGTTAACAGAAGGTTTTATACAGGAGAGGGGAATGAATATGTTCACTTTGGAAATTCATCACTTCAACTATATTTGTAGAGAACAGATGGGAGGGAGGAAATCTTAGAGGTAATGGAAGTAGACACACCAATAGAACAGATGAAGGAGAAGGATGACTCCAGGCTTACTGGGTTGAACACATCAGTAGGTGACAATTGTCACTGACTGAGATGGAAAGGACTGGAAGAGGAAAGAGTTGTAGGGAAGATCAAACCACAGCACCAAATAATTAGTCTATACTCCATGTGTATATATTTCTTAAGCAACAATACCAAATCTATCTCATCATTTTACTTATCTTGGGGCATTTTATTATTATTATATATATATATATATACACACACACACACACACACACACACACATACACACACACACATATATGTATATGTGTATATATAAACACACACACATTTTATTTAACATATATTATTTGTTTCAGGGAACAGGTCTGTGGTTTAACAGTCTTACACAATTCACAGTGCTCACCATAGCACATACCCTCCCCAATGTCTATCACCAAGCTACCCCAACCCTCCCACCACCCTCCTTTCCAGCACAACCCTCAGTTTGTTTCCTGAGATTTAGAGTCTCTTATGGTTTATCTCCCTCTCTGGTTCATCTTGTTTCATTTTTCCCTCCCTTCCCCTATGACCTTTTGTCTTGTTTCTCACATTCCTCATATCAGTGAGATCATATGATAATTGTCTTTCTCTGATTGATTTATTTTGCTTAGCATAATACCCTCTAGCTCCATCTATGTCTTTGCAAATGGCAAGATTTCTTCTTTTTTTTGATGCCTGCATATTATTCCATTGCATATATACACCAGATCTTCTATATTCATTCATCTGTTGATGGACATCTAGGTTCTTTCCATAGTTTGGCTATCGTGGACATTGTTGCCATAAGGATTGAGGTGCATGTGCCCCTTCAGATCACTACCTTTGTATCTTTGGGATAAATGCCCAGTAGTGCAATTGCTGGGTTGCAGGGTAGCTCTATTTTCAACTTTTTGAGGAACCTCCATACTGTTTCCCAGAGTGGCTGCACCAGCTTGCATTCCCACCAACAGTGTTGGGGGGCTTGGGGGTATTTTTAAAAAATATAAAGTCCCAAGACCTATATACATAGATTTTGTTTCTGTAGATATGAAACGGAGTCAGAGAATTTATATTCCTATACAACTTCTCAAGTACTTCTGATGATCAAACTGGCTTGAGGGTCACAGGTACATTTTTTTGCCTAGTCAGATCTCTTGCACTTAGCAAGTGCTTAATTAACATTAATTACAAGAAGGATCTTACAACCCAGTGAAGAATAGGATTAGAATCTTGAGTTTTGTGAACTGGGAAGTAGTGAAACTATAGAGAGAAGAGGAAATGAGTATAGGCAGTTAGGATTCCCAAAGCCTAAAAGCTGCTCAAACTGTGATTGGACTGATCCTCATTTACTTCATTTATAAAATGGCCTATAATGACCGTTCTGTCTCCAAAATTCGTGTTTTTAAAGATATCAGATGGTGAGTGTCTGCAATGGGTAATTAGAAGGGCAATGATGTGTTATTTTATCAATGCAGACAGAACATGAAAGACTTAGTCTTTAGTATAGGAAGAATAATGTTGAAGGGTCAAAACTACTAAGATGCATTCTACAGAACACTGATGTATGGAGTTCAAGAGATTGCCCATGCAAGAGTGTTTTATTTGTTCTTGTTACCATTCTATTCCAAATGATCCACCATCACTGAAAAAAACAATTTTTACAGCAAAAGTTTGTACCTTTTATGAAAGAAGTAATTTTCTTGATCCGTTTGCTGGATCTACACTGAAAACCACTTTTCCTACTTGGAAACCACCTGAGTAAATTTAAGAGCCCAGCTCCTGTGACTTTCAAGTTTCTGTGAAAAATATCAAAGGGAAACAGAAATAGATGATGATTGCAGTTTTAGAGCACACTTTCTACAAGAAAGACAAGGAAGGTCATACTGAAGTTGAATCAGGCCATGACTGTATGTTCACATTATCACCATAGACCTGCCTCAAACAGAATTTAACATTCAAGTTTTCTTTCTTCATTCAATACTTTGTGAACTTACTATATCAACAATACTAGATTAGTGTCTTTTACATCGTCCTTCTTCAATTATACCAATACCCTACCCTCTAAAAATCTATGAACCTTCCAAACAGAACAATAAAAGCCACTGAGTCACAAGACTATGGTATATTATTCACCATTACATTTTCATTTCTGTTTTCAAAGCACTGATTCTTTCTTCCTTCTTAATTTGTTTTTGGATAAGCCTTGCTTAAGCTTGTTCTCCCTCCTGTAGAATGGAAATATTTACAGCAATGTATCTAGTCACCACAAAAAAATTTAGTTGTCTCATAAAATCCATTATAATGGGATTTTTACCTGCTCTTGATTATTCCATGTCACCTCCCTCACTTTCCAAAACTTTTTTTTTTCACCAACAGTCTGATGAATCCAACATGAGGTGCCTGCTACACAGCTGTGTAATGATTTATGCATAACAATATATCTCATTTGGCTCTTTCTGGTGAAATTTTTTTCTCTTACTTCTAATATCAGAGCAGACCATATCCCAGATCCTCCTTCTATCAGTACATTTCTAATATTCACAAAATTAAAATTTGTCATACTTCCAAATTGGCTTACCCACTCCTAATTATTTAAAAATACTCTGTTCTTTGAAACATGACATTTTACTGAATTATGAACCTTACCAAACAGATGCTAACAAAACGTCTGATATTAAAATACAAATTTTTCAATACTGGATTATGATCTTCTGGGCAACAAATTTATAAGGATCATCTGGTTGCAAAATGTGATTTTAGGATTGGAACATTGCAAGTATTTAGCAAATTTTTCAGTATATGCACTATAAAAATCAAGAGGGTTCTCAGGACCTCAGGATGTAGTGAATGTCAGAAAATCAATGAGGACTATACAGTGTCTGAAAACCTACACTAAAAAATAACCAAATTGCTCCTGATAATAAAAGTGACACTGTGGAAGAAATAGTTTTGAATTAGCACTCATTATTACAACCCACTACTGATCACTGGCACATTCACCATGGCTCTTTAATTCCTGCAGTCTTACAAATCACTCAAACTGTTCCAGCTTCCCCAGTTTCTATTACTTTTCCCATGTAGTGTTGCAGCTTACAGGTGTCAATTCCTTCTGATTCCTTTATTAAATACACCTTCACATACCTTACAAAGGATTATCTCGTGAAATTTGATACCACTCAGTTAACTTTAACATTATAACTGAAAGAAATGGAATCCATTTGGGCATTTCAAAACAAAATAAATGGAAAAGAGTGTTTTTCAAGTCCCTGGGGAGAGGATGAGGGGTTGTCTGGCGGAGAGGAGCACAACTAAAACCAGTTTGTAATAAGAAGCAAGTAGTAATCCTAATAAAAATGCCTTTGGATCATAAAGCCATGATAAACTTTACAAGACAAGCCAAAGGGTCACTATTCATACCTATTTTCTGTTATTGCTTTCTTTAAATAAAATCACATTATTACTGTTGGTGAAAAGCCAATTCAGTGAAACATCACTGAAAATCCAGAGTGAATACCACTTATAATTCTGTGAAAGAAAGGAAGTTGGTTCAAGTATATTAAAAGTTATACACAGTTCTACCAGCTTCTTAAACAAAAATAATTGTTCAAAGAAAAAAAAAGGAAGGAAAGAAAAGACAAATCTAGCTATCAAATCTTCTGTGACATACACCTACAGACACATCTTGATATCCATCCACAATGCTGGGTTCATACTTGATCTTCTGCAGTGGTAAACAGCTCTAAACCTCAGCTTTCTTGCCATAAAATAGCCAACATCTCAAAAATAATACCTTCATCTTATTTATAAATTGCATACATCTGACCAAACTTTTCATGTAGCAAACTAAGAAGTCTCTAAAATGTGAAAAAAAAATAAGAGAACATTTATTATCTTTTTTTCTTTGCTGAGAAAAAAAAGTATCCACTCCTGCAATATACATATAATTTTCATATAGTAAAAGCAACAAAATTATAAAAATAAACCAGCCAAATACAGGATTATTGCTTTTATGATCTATTTTTAATACCAAAAAAATGTAGTTTTATATTCTAGCTGGCACTAACTACACACGCAGTCCCTAAACCAAACATGTAATGTGTCATTTGAAAATGCATTTGTTGACAAGTTATGTCTTTTTAAAATTATAGGCATACCTCATTTTATTGCACTTCACAGAGACTGCTTTTTACAAATTGAAGGTTTGTGGCAAAGCTGTGTGGAGCAAATCTTTTGGTGCCATTTCCCCAATAGCAATTGCTTACTTCATATCTCTATGTCATGTTTTGGTTATTCTTGCAATACTTCAAACTTGTTCATTATTATTGTGTCATGGTGATCTGTGATCAGTGCTTATGACTTGCTAAAAGCTCAGATATGGTTAGCAATTTTTAGCAACAAAACAATTTTTTAAATTGAGGTATGTATATTATCTTTTTAAGACAATGCTTTGCACACTTAACAGACTACATTACAGTATAAACAAGACTTAGATGCATCAGGAAACCAAAAAATTCATTTGACTCACTTTATTGTAGTATTCATTTTATTACAGTAATTTGGAACCAAACCTGCACTGCACTATCTGAGGTAAAAAGTATACGACACCTAGTAAGTGGGAAAATAACAAGTTTTGCCTATGAATAATATAAACTTTATATTAAAACATTTAATAGTATATGATCTAAAATAATTTTTCCTTGTCACATGCACTTACACATTATTACTAACATTCTAAAGCAGAGTTTGTCAGACATTGCCATTGTGAAAGTGTTTTCCAGCCTGTCTTCACAATCACCAGTAAGTACTGCCTTCGATAGTTTTACATAAAGTATTTCAATCAAAGAATTTGATTACTGAGCTCATAAACCATATTAACTATCTCCAACAAATGGAAAGCAAAAAGAGTTGTCTTCAATTTGCTGCATCTATGAAAAACACCACTAGTCGAATGATTCTCCAGCCCCTAATGGTCCCTTTCATACACTGTTCACATTCGGATGTTTCTTAGAACCTAGATCTCTAGGATTTGGCCTTAGGATACGGATATTTTCTCAAAAGTCATATGAAGGAAATAGCAATCAGACCAACTATGTTCTAAAATTGTTTTAAGAAGCAAATATATAGGGACACCTGGGTGGCTCAGTGGGTTAAGCCTCTGCCTTCAGCTCAGGTCACGATATCAGGGACCTGGGATTGAGGTCCTCATTGGAGCAGTGTAGTCCTGGTGCAATGCTGCACCAAGTGTGCAGCAGTGTGATGGGCACAGGTGTAATTCAGGCCGTGCCCAAGGGAATTTAGAGGAAGACTTGCCGGCTGAAAGCTTTGCGAAACGTTTGGGTATAAGAGCTCCCAGCTTGGAAGCTGCTTTCCACGTTGAATATTGCCCCACGTTGGCCGGGCTTTCTTAAATTGAGTCTTCTGTGGGCGAGACTCCGGTTCCCTTACCACACTCCAGACCGTGCATGCACCCACTCCAGGAATCGTGCTTTTCCCCGATGTGCTAACACTCCGTCCACCAAGCAATCCCTGACACTCCGCCCTGAAAGCCAAGGGCCGCTTCGCGCTGGTCGTGCCAGATGCTGAGGGCTCTGTTGTCTTTGCAGATGCTTTTGTTTTGACACTTGATTGGCGCGGAAGTCTCTCTGCACAGAGCAGTGCCCCGGGCCAGGTGGACGTAGCTAGAAAGCGCGAGGCAGCCCTCCAGGCTCCGAGCGGCCTGTCCCCGGGAGGCTTGGTAAACCGTGCACCCTGTGTAGTTTGGAAAAGCGGAAGACCTGTCTCAGGGAAGGCCCAGGCTTGAGGGGTCTGTGTTTTCTGGAGTTGCAGGGTCCACTCCCTCATGCCGCTCGTTGGCGTGAATAAACTTCCTTCGGTCCTGCCAAAAAAAAAAAAAAAAAAAAAAAAGAGAGTCATTGGCCTCTCTGCACAGCAGGGAGCCTGCTTCCCCCCCCCCCACCCTTGCCTCTCTGCCTACTTGTGACCTCTCTCTGTCAAATAAGTAAATAAATTTTTTAAAAGGAAATACATAGATTATATAAATAGCAAGTAGAAAAGTTTAGATTCTGAGGAAGTTTTTTTTTTTTTTTAATGTAATAATCTAAGGTTAGAAGAGTTATCGAGATCAAGAAAACCCAACCTGTTACCTCAGTCATATTGTGATAGCAGAAGGCAATACCACCCTGATCAGGGGGATTGTTAATGGAAATTTTTATTTTATTTTATTTCGTTTTTTAATTTTGTTTTTTTAAAGATTTAATTTATTTGACAGAGAGAGACATAGCGAGAGAGGGAACACAAGCAGGGAGAGTGAGAGAGGAAGGAGCAGGCTTCTCCCAGCTGGGATCTCGATGTGGGGCTCAGTCCCAGGACCCTGGGATCATGACCTGAGCTGAAGGCAGAGGCTTAACTGACTGAGACACCTGGGCACCCCACTTTTGGAAATATTTTAATTACCAGCCTCACCTTTCCAATCCATAAACTATTACTCTATAGTGCACATCTCCACAAACCTCAGCATATTTCTGTTAGTTCATCTAGAATAATGTGAAAGAGTTAATAAAAACGCAATAAATATTTGCTGAATAAAAAGAATAAACACAATGAATGAAATTCTGACTTTCATACTGTTCTTCAGGAGTCACTTGAGAACAGCTAATATTTTCAGTGCAAAGACCTAGATTTAAGGCAAGAAATTTATGGCCTTAGAAACCACTCTCCATGACATCAACACTGCTCTGAACACTGCCTCTCCTATCATACTTCTAGCAGAGAATCACTATCTCGGGCTTGGTGAGCCTGCCACTTCCACCTTGAGGTAAGGAGACAATGTCATAGGAATTTTTCCTGGCTCCTGAGTCTTGTCAGCATTCTAGGAGAGTCCAGCCCTGTCTGTAGGCTATCTCTTATCTCATTTAATAATACCTATTATTTATTGAGCAACTTTCCCAAATCAAGGACTGTCATAGTATATTCCATACAGATATAGTCATTATTACCTCTTACAACAGAAAATAAAAACAAAAACAAAAACAAACAAACAAAAAAAACTGGCCTCAAAGTGATTGAGCAACATGGTGCAAGGTCAAAGAATTATTAGTAAACAGTGTAACAAGTTTTCAAACTCAAGTCTCTTTTACTTCAAAGCTGGGTTTATCCAACTGATGTCATGTTGCATTTTATTTATTTCCTAATTAAATGATGTACAAATGCAAAGAAGAATGTTTTGACTTCCAAAATATAGTACATATGGAGATGTGTCTGTATAGTTACTAAGTGTCAAAAGACAAATGGAAAACAATTTTGAATTATATTAACAATCAAATATTATAACTATATACACAAACATATATAGAAAAATACTGTGATACTCAATTTGCGCCAGTCTGGCTAGAGTCCCCAGCTCTTTGGTAAACATTAATCCAGGCATTGTTGTTATTAAGGTATCTGGTAGATGTGATTAAAATCTATAATCAGTCGTTATAAGTGAGGAGATTATCCTAGACAATCTACCTGGGCCTCATTCAACCAGTTGCAAAGCCTCTGGAGCAGAGCTGAGGATTCCACAAAAAGGAAGCTCTTCCACTTATGGACCGCAGCTTCATCTGAACCAGAGAGTTCCAGTCTACCCTCCCCGACAGCTTTTAGGATTCCAGATTTGCCTAGCCGGTACTCATGTACTAAGCCAATTCTCTTAATATAAGCCTCCCACTGGTTCTGTTTCTCTGGTTGAACCCTACCTAACTGATACCTACCTACATCTTCCCAAATACCTATTTGTAGGCATGATTCTTAATCTTGCTCTTGTAGTACTTTAGTCAAAATTACCAATAGCACTATGGCAAAGGTGAGGCAGGAGGTTATCAAACCTAATTCTTTTTCCTCTTAGACACACAGATAAACAGTATCACCCAGCAACTTCTGCAGTTAGATGAGGCCACATGGCTGAGTTCTGGCCAACAGAATTTTTTTTTTTTAAAGATTTTATTTATTCATTTGACAAACAGAGATCACAAGTAGGCAGACAGGCAGGCAGAGAGAGAGGGGGAAGCAGGCTCCCTGCTGAGCAGAGAGCCCGATGCGATGTGGGGCTTGATCCCAGGACCCAATCATGACCTGAGCCAAAGGCAGAGGCCTCAACCCACTGAGCCACCAAGGTGCCCCCAACAGAATTTGAGTAAAAGTAGTAACTATTATTTCCAGGTTTTGCCCACACAACCTAACATCTGCAATCTCCCATGCTCTTTCTCCTTCTGTGGCAAATTTAGAAGCCAGGTGTGGAAGATCAGGAAGCCAACATATAGGGGTAAACTGGGTTACTGAATCAATGCTTTGACAAAATCTGCCTGCCACTCTGATATATCTACTTAACACTTTTCATTAGCAAGAATTAAACTTCCATTCTGTTAAGTAACTGAAATTATTGTGTTTATATTTTACACAAGTTCTGCTACTATTTAAAAAAGTGGAAAGACAATCCAGACACAGTGAGCACAAACACTTCCCATTTTTTCCAGAATATAAGTATTCCCATTTATTACCATCAAAGCCTTGGAATATCTATCACTACTGTACACTTCTCTTGCCTGAACCACACAGAGGAAAATTCATTGATCTATCTCATTAAATACTAAAAATGCCAGTAATTCCCAAAAAATCAAAACACTCTGAAATGTAACAGAGACCAGGAATATTCAAATCATCTGGATCGTAGAATTATTCCTAAGGCATTTTTGCATTAAAGTGAAGCTTATGTCATAAAAAGCTAAGAGAAAAAATGCAGCACATACTTCACGTTAATAATTTACAATGCTAAGTGTGTCTGCTTGCTGTCTTTATGAATTTCAACTTAGAAACCAACCTATTGTGCCTTCTAAAGGGATTAGTGATTGCTACTGGAAAATAATACGTTATGTGAAATTTGAATGAAGAAAAGTGCACTTTATGGAGAATTTAAAGTTACTCTTATCTCTGACCTATCCTGTATGTGTTTTCTCAGAATATTGATGTTATTTCTGCTGTGGCCCTGCCACCTTGTGTTCTCTTCCTTAGCACACAAGTAATTGTAGCTTTTTTTTCTTCTTTTTCTTTTTCTTTTTTTTCCTAAGTACAATGAGACATGTTATAAGAGCTCATGTGTCAAGGATTTCAGATATTTTGCTTTAATAAAAAGAAAACTCAAAATCACCTCTCGCCTTTGGCTGCAACTCTGTATGCACAAAGAACTGGAAATTTAATGCAAGTGTCAAGACCCACATAATCCTGTTATTGAGGGGGAAAAATTAGAGATGAAACGATCCAGATTTGCTGTGCATATTGGTCACATTTTTCAGATAATTCCTGAACTCTCTACTTTTACTGGCTCCCATTGTTTTACTGTGTAGTCTTTTATAAAGTGCCTAGAAACTCAGGAGATAAGTTAACTCAACACTCTTAAGATCTCTGACTCCAGACAATGTACTTTGGTGGAAAGCCAGGCTTTAAGTCCTTGGGGGAGACTTTTGGGATAAAATGATACAAGAGGAGACAGAAAAAAAGTGGGTTATAATCACTAATACAAAAAAAAGAGAGAGAGAGAGAGAGAGAGATGAGGAAGAATATTGGCTCTGATAAAAAAAAAAGGTGGATTTAATCAAGTGTATTCATAACTATGGTGAGGGAAAATAAACTCAATTAGAGAGAATACAATTGGTCTATAGATGACAAGTGTTGATGTGAAGAAAATATTCCTAAATATATATCATTGCTTAATAAGTAGTATACTGAAAAACTGATAAAAAGAAGAGATTCTATCAGACAGTGTTTTATAACTACCTGTTAGAGACAAATTCCAAAAATACAAATGTAGCTATAAAAAAGATCAATTGATTTTTAAATATATAATTGATGTTGGAAGAGTCAGTGTTCACTGATCTAAAACATATCCATATCCACATATAACTCTAACTAAAAACCTTATAGCAAATACAAATACTTTAACTGTCACATACAATTTAATCTCAGTAAAATAAACATATTATTAACTCTGAAGAAATTTATCTCTCTACAGAAGAATCTGCAAACTAGCTAAATGCCAAACTTAGATTAAAAACATATTTTTGTACCTTGCTCTTAAACCAGAGTAAATACGTTTCTCACAATCCATCAGTATTTAATTAACATATGATAACTGTCCTATTATACCTAAATTAAATCCTTATTAAAAAGATAGTTTAAAGTGCAACTGCAGCTTCTTTTTATGTAAATTATAACTATTCACAAAGACCAAAACAAATCCCAAATGCAAACTATCTGAAGTGATTATATAGTTTGATTTAGGAGAATGGAAACTTGGAAACCAAAAGAAAGTAAAATGTGGAGGGAAGAAGTTGACATGCATCAATAATTTCTTTTTATCCTTTAAATTTTTTTTATTTTACACTTCTGCCATGAATTCAACTGGATTCATTCAGATATCCAAATAGAATTGGGATCTAAAATTGTTTATATGATTTCCTCCTGCCTAGCAACCCAACTGCTTTTGACTGCCTTCCAGAAAATGTGCCATTTTTCCTTCTGTTTATTTCCCCAGTATATCAGCATTCATCTGTTGGAGTCTGCTTTAATGGAAGTCTTTCAGTATGCCATGCAAGGTTCTGCCGGGGTAAGGAAGGTTTCTGATTGACAATCATGGGTAGTAGACCAAAGCTGAGGGTTTGCAGGGAGAACCAAATGTTAGGACAGTCTGGGAACCCTGAGAATGTTTATAGTATTTTTTGTGTTAGGAAATGTCTGCAGGAAGGAAAGTCCCCAATAAAGTTTGTTTGGAATTAGTTGTAACCTCCCAGTTTGAGGATTTTGCACGATTTGAGGATGACATCAGGTGGGAATAAAAGACAGATATAAGACCAAGAATGTGTTTTACTTTCTTTTTAGGCAGCCAAGAATAACTTGCTTTGCATGATCATGGAACCACTTCAGTAAAATGTTTAAATCTCAGGATTTTATGCATAATAAACCCACAGGAGCATTTAAGCCCTGAACAACCTTCTTTTCTTAATCGAACCACATAAATCACTATTCTACAAAGCATAGATTATGTGTACCTGAAAAATATGTTCAAAGAAGTATTAACAGGTCTGACATATTACATAATATTTATCCTTTTAAATGAATTTGGTAAGAAATAACGTGGGTATTAGAAAACCTCGTGTAACATCAGAACTCTGTATTATTGACATCACCCATACAAACAAACAAAACTGAAGGGCTTACACAGTATCTAATACTATTGTTGGAAATGGCTTTAAAACAGTAAAGTATCTGATACTATTGTTAGCAATGGCTTTAGAACAGTAAAGTAACAAAAAATTAATAAGAATTAACATACTATTCTCAAACTAATTAATTCATTGTTCATAAGGCCACCACTAGTGAATGGAACCAATTGTTTGACCAGTGTAATGTGACACAGATGATTAAGATGGTCCTACAACAGTAAAATTTGTATTTCTATGTACTCATTACTCACAGGATCTCACTTATCTCCAAGAAATGTATCAAGCCAACATGTACTATGAGAATTAGAATTCTAAGTTGAAGACAATTCCTACTTCCCAATTAAACCAAAGTAAGCTGAAGTGTGATTTGAAATATATCACAGATTTCTTTCCATCATATAGCCCAAGCCCACTACACACAGAACATGAGAATATCAAAGTACCTAAAATTTCCCGGACTCATGCCTCCTGAATGACAAGGCACTATTTGGAAGAAGGTTATACCTTAATCATCCAGTCAAACACTGAGAAATGGAATAAATGAGACAAGGAAAGGAGAGGTCAAACACAGTAATTTCGTCCTTAAGGAACCACACTAGAATTCCATGGCCATCCAAGAGACTGCAGACAGACTGAGATTGACTTGGATGAAATAATGAAAGAACAAAGGAAACTATGGGAAGGACAAAGGTGGCCCAATGAAAGCTTCCTCTCTACTAAAATTGGATAGGCCCACCTATTCTAGAACAACCTAGTTTTAGGTTATTTTCCACCTCTAACATTACTCTTTAAATTATTTTTTCTAAAATGCCTCAACCTCGCCCTGTCTCCTTTATGAATTTGAAGGAAAGAATAGGTGTCAAAGCATTTTCAGTTACTTAGAATGAAGACTCTCAATAAAGAACATTATTTTGGGTATTGCTATTATAATTCTACTAATTTTTTTAATATTATTTTGAATCTATTCATCTAACTGGGAATCACAGTGAAAAATGTGGCATCACTTGGATAGCATCTTCCTGCTTAAGTTAATCTTTATAACTTTTAAAATCAATTTAAGTTTTTAAGAAGGTCATATCTTTAAGCCAACCATAATATCATGGCTGGAAAGTCACAGACTAAGCCTGATTTGCTTTCTTTTCTTTTTAATACTTGAAAGCCAATTTATTAATAAAAATACAACTGTTAGATACTCCAGTGAGCCAACCTAGTACATTCTCCCCTCTCCCTGTAGTTTTGAAACTAAACCTGATTCCTGAAGCTCCATGCTTAGCCCCTTAAGGTGACACCCACAAATAATTCTCCAACACAGACTTCCAAACTTACTCTATGTTTTGGAGCCATCATACTTCCCCTAGCAAATATTTGTGTTTGTATCCCCATTGTTCCCATAACCCTTGACTATAAAAACACAAAAATGCAAGAAAAACAGCAGTCCAAATGACCACGCATGAGCCAACTGAACTGCCGGGTAGTCGACCCTCCATTCACACAGCCCTAATTGCTCACTATGCAATTGTAGGAAACAGGAAAAAGATTCAGGCTGTATTCATCCACTTCACTCTAATTTTATTCCTGAAAATAGATGGGAGCCTAGAGTAGAACATTTGTGTCACTTATTACTCAAGCATACTCACAATTTCTCCTTTATTCTTTTTGCACTTTACATATTTGGTTTCTTAAAAGTGGCATTAGAAAACCTTTACAACTAGGGGCGCCTGGGTGGCTCAGTTGTTTAGCATCTGCCTTCGCCTTGGGGTCCTGGGATCAAGCCTCACATCAGGCTCCCTGCTCAGCAGGAAGCCTGCTTCTCCCTCTCCTACTCCCCCTGCTTGTGTTCCCTCTCTTGCTGTATCACTCTCTATTAAATAAATAAAGTCTTAAAAATAAAAAAAAAAAAGAAAAGAAAACCTTCACAACTAAAGACAGAGTTCTTTAAAATTTGTATGCCTGCTATGGTGAGTGCTGTGAAGTGTGTAAACCTGGCAATTCACAGACCTGTACCCCTGGGGCTAATAATACATTATATGTTAATAAAAAATAAAAAAATTTAAAAATTTGGATGCCCCTTCGATAAAATTTTTACTACCTACTTAAGAGCAGCTGCAGTAACTCCCAACAAGGGCAGAGACCAACTCCAACTCTTGAGTGCAGTGTTGTTGTTGTTTTTTAACGATTTATAAATTTATTTTAGATGGGGGAGAGGCAGAGGGAGAGAGAAAAGAAGCAGACTCCACATTGAGTGCAGAGCCCGATCTGGGGTTCAGTGTCACAACCCTGAGATAAGGACCTGAGCCAAAACCAGGAGTCAGAGGCTTTACCAACTGTGCCACCCAGGCAACTCAAGTTTTTCATGATTTTCTTAATTATTTATTATCAAGTTGAGATGTTCATTGTTACTGTTTTTAGATTAAAAGTCTTTATTATGCCTGTAGACAAATATCCTGGTTCTTTATCCATGAAATATGAATTAGAGATATGTAAAAACAAGTGGAGAGAGTCTAAGCTAAATAGACATTAAAGCCTTCTTAGTTTTTACTTTTAAAAAAGATAAGAAATGGGTGGACTCTGAGGATTGCAAAAAAGAGGAAATATGAGGGTAGAATGGAAAGGAGACAGTTTGGAAAAAAATGTTGAGAGACTTAACACAGAAGTGGTAAAATAGTTTTTTAAAAAAAGGAATTTTCTCCCATTCTCATCCGTCTCATGCACTATATCTAGAACACTCACATTAAATAATTCTACTCCAAGTACAAAATGTGGAATCTGCCATTTAGACATAGTTCATACTCTATTTTCTTGAATCATTGTCTAACTTTGAATCATTGAATCATTTAGACATAGTTCATACTCTATTTTCTTGAATCATTGTCTATCATTGAATAACTATTCAATTGGAGAAAGTATAATGAGGAAAACATTTATTTAAAGTGTGTATTTTATTGTCTCTCTTTTATGTTAAGCCCTGAAACTTGCACTTGTTTATATTATAGGGCTTATTATATCAAATTCAACTTATTTATTTATATGGCTGACCCCAACTAAATTTTGAGCTTTATTTTTTTTTTAAGATTTTGTTTATTTATTTGACAGAGAGAAAGAGATCATAAGTAGGCAGAGCAGCAGGCAGAGAGAGA
This sequence comes from Enhydra lutris kenyoni, assembly GCF_002288905.1. Classification (NCBI taxonomy): domain Eukaryota; kingdom Metazoa; phylum Chordata; class Mammalia; order Carnivora; family Mustelidae; genus Enhydra; species Enhydra lutris. The sequence continues at coordinate 5,296,997 of NW_019154087.1, read as the reverse complement.
GAGAAGGAGAAGCAGGCTCCCTACTGAGCAGAGAGCCCAATGCAAGGCTTGATCCCAGGACCCTGGGACCAAGACATGAGCTGAAGGCAGCAGCTTAACCCTCTGAGCTACCCAGGTGCCCCTAAATTTTGAGCTTTAAGTGACAAGTATCTTGTCACGTTAATCTTTATACCTTCTAACCAAAAAGTCAGTGTTATTATAAGTGAGTTCAAAACATGTTACCCTTATGTAGGCAGAACTTTGATTTCAGGAGGGGTGGGGAGGGGGGGGGAGGGGTGGCTAGGGAAAGGGAAGGGAGAGGAGATGAAAGAAAGAAACTAGTTCACAAGATTACATCCAAGAATGTCATATATTATTTTATTTTAAAAGAACTTTCTTCTAATATTTAAACGATATATAAGAAAAAAAATTCAATGTGATTGAAAGGCATTTGGCTTATCCTTTGACAATCATAGTGAAAATTTTCTAGCTTTTTCAGCTTCTATGTCAGTCGTGCTCAGTTAGGGAACCTGTTATCCAAGGAGAGAGTCCTATCAGACCAAGAGATTTCTAGCTAACCACCACCTACATTATACTCACTTAAAAAAATAAATTATTTTAAGTGCTGTCTGTGGCAGATCCTTCGTGTGGTGATTCCAGTCTGCCATCTTCTGCTCCAAGCTTTTTTAATACTATAACAAAAATCACAATATACTAGTCGAGTATGGTTTCTATTCATTAGAATAATTTAACTTTATATTCCATGATTGTGACTTCTTCATGTGGCCAAACCAAGGAAGTAATGTGCATGCAGCAGCGGCATCTAGAAATTGAAAGTTTAATAAAGAATTTGTATAGTAAGTTCAGTTTCTTGTGATTCTGCTTTGCATTATATTTTTGTGTGTTGTACTGAAGATCATTTCTGGTGTCTAAAATGTGGGTTCTTTCCTTTTTTACCAGATTTTAAATTGTCTGACTTGAATAAAGTGAATAAGTATGAAAAAACAGTTTACATGATAAAATACCAATCTTCTAACCATTAGACTCCTCTGGAACTCCAGAGATAAATTCAGATTATATTTTCAGGAAATCAACCTGATAGGTTTTAGATTTCCTCCTAATTATCGCTCTCAATACCACTATATCCAAATTCTATCAGATTCCTTGATTTCCCATTCTCTACTTTTTTACAATAGACAATTCTCCTTTTGTTAGACTGACCAGCAATAGCAAATCACCAAGTCACTTTCCCACAGTCACTTGGAGCTCCTTGCTTTTCATTAACAAACTAATTAACATGAGCCAGTATGTTACGTGCATTGTATTTAATGATGATACTTTGGCCTATCCAATCTTCTTTCATGTTAATACTGAACACTATTCCATAATCGCAATTTATCTTTTTAGAGAGAGCCTCATCCAAAGCAGTTTAAGACAATGAGAAAAACTCACTCTTCCAATTCTAACACTAGTGAAATGTGAGATTAATATTTCTCTTTCACTATATATCAGTGAATGCAGAAGACCAAACATAAATTGAATATTTTTATTCGAGTCATCGTACTTATCAACTGAGACTCTTTATTATCATCTAAATAATCAGAACCTTGAGTTTCCTGGTGTTTTTTTGGTGCTATCAACAGTTGAATTCACACCCAATTTCTCTGTTGTTCATAACTTCAATATAGGCAAAGCAGCAACATTTGTTCTGCTTTATCATGGACAGTAGTCCAACCAAAAAATAATTGGATATATCTGTTTCCTGTTTCACAGAGCTGGCACTTTGCTTTCAGCACTGTTCACTGCATTAACGCCTCTCTCAATTAGGCAGTGAGAGAAGAGGGAAAATATGCACATACTGTGCTCTGGCATTTCAACAGCAGTGACTCCAGTCAATTCCAGCAGAGCATCTTGCCTCCTGATTTAATCCCTCTTGTCAGTTGCTCATCATAAACTGTATAAGAATGTTGCATATATTTTACAATTCGCAATTCTGCAATGAGAAAGAGGGTGTGTCTACAAATGTATAAAGAAAGAGCAAAGCTTGAGCCACAGGAAAATGATTTGCATGCCTTTAATTTTTACTTGAAATCAGATGATATATGTTCACTCTAATTGTCAAGATACAATAATTGATCGATACAGAAAAGACAGAGAAAATCAGTTATATCTAAGTTTACTTAATAACTAAGTTGATCATAAAATGAAAACATGAGTAACAGACTTGTAGGATTCCCCACAGTATCTGAGAAAAAATAGATCTTGCCTAAACAAATGTAATTCAGCACTATGGAGCTGAGTATGAAAAATGGCATAATTGTTTCTCTGTATGAAGTAATTTCTCCATTAGAGCAGCAGTGAGACTAAAGAACTGAGATAAGTATCCCTTAATATGTTATCTATTTTGAGTCCGCTACTCATCTGCGATAAAAGTTAAAAATGATCAGAAACCTAAGATTCCTGGCACAAACGCACATTGAGAGCATATGCTTCCTGCCACCTAGTCTCCATCCTCACTTACTTTCTGCATCTCCCCTATGCTCTTTCCATCTCACTTCTATCTCAAGCTTTACCCCACTGTTCTTTCACTTCCCATTAAAACCTTGTTTTTTCCCCTCCCACTAATACGTCTACTTTATTGCCAATCTTCCTCATTTCCCTTTTCTCTGCCTTTCCACCAAAAAAAAAAAAAAAGAGCGAAAGAAAGGGGGAAAAAAAAAAAGCAAACACTTGTTCATAGTGCTCTGCATTAAGAGACAAAGACTAAACCCTAGCTGTTGTCATCTTTCTTAACACATTTACAGCAACTCCAGGCATTTTCATGTGCCCTGGTGAAAATAAAGTACGTTACATATAAAAAACAAAGATATGGCAGAGTCTTTGTCATCCGGGAGCCAATAATTCAATGAAGAGATAAAATACACAATCACTATAAATAAAGACAGTAATTGTGAAAAGAGACTTAGAATAAGAAATTTCAAGATGAAATGGAACAAAAAAAGAAAGCCTGTACTGTGGTTGGGCTGATGAGTGAAAGAAGTAAGAGGGTATTATCTTTTATATCCCTCTATCGCCCCCCAAGAAAGAGGTGTCAGGCAGAACTGGAGCTGTATCAAACCCAGAAAATAGAAAACTTTGTTAAGTGTTCTTGTTTGAAGTTTGGTTCAGCACCGTAATAGGTACTGGCTTTTTATCAACTGCACAGGTGTTTGTGGCTTATCATGCAGCAGGCACTGTCCTAGAAACGGAGCTAACCCCGTGCTTGCCCTCCCGTTGCTTTCAGCCGGTTAGGGAAGATGAACACCTACACCTAGAGAGACAATTATCATATAAATACTCAGAGAGACGCAGAGACTGTGCAGGAGAATATAGCAAAGTCCTCTAAGCCTCTGTGAAGATTAGGAGCATTCTTTTGAAGAGGAAAGGGACGAAGAAGAACAACCATGGCCCAACCAAAGATCTTCCAAAAAATCCAGCGTGTCAGAACAGTTATAAACTGATGTCTAAAGTACCATCCCTCAGGCATGCTGCCCTCTCCTCTCCCCTCAACCTCTCTCCCTTTCCCTGTCTCCCCACTCTCCATATCTCATGCCCTCTCTCTCTCATCTATCTATTTTCTGATTACAAATCACCAAAATAAGTGCAAGGATACCAGCTTTGGCCTTAACTCCATCCTCTGGTGATTTCCAAGTGTGTCTTGGCAGGTATGATGGATCGGTGGGGGCACCTTCTAGGAGATAATTTATGTGATAGCTCTGGAATGAGTAAAGGAAACCTCAGGAAAAGACAGAATTTTGTGCATCATGGACATTGGTTACCTCACCATGTGTCATGGACTCCTATTTGAGCCTCAAAGAGGGAAACGCTATAAAGCCAAAACTCAAGAAGCATTTCCCACAAAACCTTTGATACTCAGAAACTCATAAGTACCACTCTGGTGTCTAGCTAACAACTACAAGGTACTTCAACTCCTTGTATAAAAAGAAACAAGTATTTTCCAAAAAGAAACAAGCATTTTTAAAAAGTTAAATTATCATGTTCTGACAGAATTTTGTAAAAGAAAGGGCTTTCCACTTGTCAGACTCTCTTCCTTGACATTTCTACAGAAGGGTTTCTCAAGTTTAGCATTATTAAACCAGATAATTCACTGCTGTGGGGACTATGCTGTGTATTGTAGGATGCTACTAAACATCCTACAGAGGCTGCCCCTATAATCAAAATGCCCCCAGACATTGTCAAATGCCTTTGTGGGTGGGGGCAAAATCACCCCCACTGAGAATTACTGTCCCACAGTAATGTATAGTCATCTGGTACTATATCTGCTTTCCTCTGTCACTGCCTAATTTTTCCACCTGTCTGTCTCCCTAATAAGCCTCTACTCATGATGATCACATAGTAGGCACTCAGGAAATATTCACTGAGAAACAAACCTTCACAGCAAAGCATGGTTTTACTTTTTCTAGATTCTTTAAAGTTGAGGCAACAGTATACTTTCTCATGTGGACCTCCCTCTGTGAACACATAGAACAGGCCAAGAAACCAAAAACAAAATTTGGCTCCAAAAGAGAAACGTGTAGAACAGAGTTATTTATTAAGAACAATCCAATCTGAGAAACATCTTTAAAGATAATTTATCTTCCCTTCAGTTGCATCCATTTTGCTCCAGGGAAGCTTTATAACTGTGTATAAATGTTTGTGAACTCTTGCTTTCTCCATGGTTACAAACTATGAGATCTTACTTGTTTACACTAAGAGGGGCAAGACTAAGGCTATTACTGACCAGAGACACACTAAGATAATGGCACTCTATTGATATTATTTTGGGCAAATATTTGTCAAAAGTATAAATTGAAGCTCCTTAAATGAGTCAAAACTTATATTTCCTTCCCACAACTCTAAATTCTGAAAAATGTCTTAAAGGAGGAGAAAAACCACAAGCAGAATAACTATGACGATATGAAGCCGGGCAGAATAGGAAGTGAATCATGGGCAAAAAGGAGTACAAATATCAGGGAATGAGATAGTCTGAATGGTACGCAGCATCTAAGAAGAAAAGTCAAGCTTTGAAACTTTGTACTCTACAAATCAGGGTCTGATAAATGCCATAACAAAGGAGGCTGGTATCATGTCCCTTGACTAAGCCTATTGCCCAAATGTTTTATATTTGAAAGTCTTGAGGCATTTATGAGAAGTTGAATGAACTTTCGTGGTCAGTGTCTTGAGGCCAGAATGCTTTCAACCTCATCATTTCCTAACTTGAAGACAGGAAACTGGAAAAGCTTCATGAAGTGTAAGGGAGACAGATTTCATGTTTAAATGTAACAGTATGTTTCTCAAAATATTTAAACGAGCTAGGGAATAAATCTCTTAACTAGAAAGTTAATAAACCAAATGCATGTGTTTTATCCATCTCAAAATCTAGTATAGTATTTTCCTTAAATACTTTATGACTTTAAAAGGGGAAAGGAAAAAAAAAAGGAATTTTCTCCTTTATTTCTTTCACTCACATATGGTGGAAGTTTCCAGAGAGAGAGAGAGAGGAAAGAAAGGGGACCTCACATTTACTGAAAATTTACTGCATGACACCTACTAGATTCTTCAAAAGAAGCATTTCATTTACTCAGAATAATCCTGTGAGGGAAGTACTCATAACCACATTACACAGATGAAAAAACTGATGTCCAACTCATATAGCTAGCAAGGACCAGAATTTGCCCCCCAAAAAATCTGTATTATTTCCCTAGTCTACCCTCTCAATTTACATCAAAAATGCAAAAGGTATTCTGATTTTTTTTCCTTTTGTATCTTTTTTCTCAAAAAAGTCCAAAGTACAAAACAAGCAAACAAAACATTATATGAGAACTCTTCAAAGATCCTCAAATTTCTCTTTTTAAAGTCTAAGAAAAACAATTTTGTCACTATATTTACAGTACTTCTCATAAAGTCTACTCAATTAGATTTAGGTTAAGTTAACAAAATATATAATTTTAGGTTAGAATTATCACTGAACAATCAAATAGAAAATAAAACATTTAACTGATCTCAGATGTAACTAAACGTAATCACTTCTGGCTAAAGTATGCACAACATTTACAATGGTTTTAGACGGTTTATTTTTAGCTTAATAACCGTAGTTTAGGGAATGTTTCTGACATACAAATCAAGATATATTCTTTTCCCTATTAGCCCAATTATTTTTGATTTTGAGGCTATCACGATGATACCGGAAAAGGAAAAGGATTGTACAAACTCTTCTGAGTTGAAATGTAAAGTCATTGTACACAATTTTCCTATTAGATACCCCATGACTATCTATATTGGTGGGCTGATAGGTCTACATAGCTGATGTAAAGTATATCTGACATGTAGGGAGAAAAAAAGAAAAAGGCAAGTGGTCCTATTCCGGTAGGAATAGGAGTCAGTCAATATCATTACTCCACAAACATGGGCTCCTACCTAGAATATCCTTCCATATTCCAAGGTCTAAAGGAAAATCTCAAAGACGCTCTTTCCCATTCATTGAGGACCACTGCAGGAGGCTCCACTGGTTGGTGCTCTGCAGTGCTGAAACTCTCATTTGCTCTGGGAAAAAAAGGGAAGAGATGAAACATTTGCTACTGAAAGATTTTACTTAAAGTAAAATCATATGTCCCCCTCCCCCATTGCTCATATTAATGTATGGTGCATTAACATTTAGTCCCATAAGTCTTCATTATTCAGGCATTTAATCATATGGAAAATGTGGTAATTTAATTAAAACAAGCAACATAGGTTAGATATCCCTTGGGATACAAACCTAGGAAAATGATCTAATCCATCGGGTTTCCATTGTGAAAATGTATTAATATTAGACCACAAGACCACAGCAGAAAAAAATGCTGCTTATTTGCAAAGCAGTAAACTGATGCAGAAACAACTTGAGTTTAGGAAGCCAAAACGTACACCATTCTTTCTGAAAAGAGTGGAGGGTTTGTAAGAGACTCTACTGCCTCTGCTCTCATGGTGGTTGGAAGGGAAACTGCTACAGGGGATACATTTTCAGTGATAAAAACTCTGCTATGTTTAGAATATAAATGCTGATAATTCAAGTAACGAGAGTCTCTTGAATAAACTTTCATGACCTGCAACCATCTTTTCAGAGCATGATATTTCATCTTTTAGAATATGTTATCTTCATGAGAAAAAGGATTTACATCATATGAAAATAAAATCATCTCCTTTACACCTGAGTATCTAATTGCCCTGACTGTTGTTGTTACTATAAAGGTTTCTCTTTTCTAATTCTAAAGTTGTTTATTTCCATAGACTAGACAAATGCCATAATCCCCCTGGTCTGGGAACCTAAAGTAATATAATAATAATAATAATAATATATAATAATAACAAATCAACCTTAGATTCACAAGGTTCTGTAATGAGATTGTTGGAGGCCACAGCATGGTTGGAGTCGAGGATCAAACCAAGCCCTGACTTGTGTCTCCTTCGAAGTCCAGACACCTTGACAAGGTTAAGGACGGGAAAGTTGAGTACGCTGAGAAAAGGGTCTGTGCTATGTGTCGTGCGCTTGCCTACGTGACCTCCCACACACTCCCCCTACAGAAGGGAACAATGTGGTCAGGGTCATGAATTCTTAGTCGATCCTTGTTGTTCTGTACCTCCCATAACCCACTCCCTGGTTGATTGTCTTGCTAATGGCTTTAGCCGAAACTGACATCATGAGGTTTGCTTGTAGTTAATGTAAACTTGTTATAGAAACTTGCGGTCATCTGACTAGGTACTGATGTATTACTCCTCCTATTCTGGTCTGCCTTATAAATGATTGTAAGATGTGGAATAAAATTGGCACTATTGGACATCATCTTCAGTGTCCCTCCTGCCCCCATCTCTTTGTCTCTTAATTTCTTTTCACCATCCTCTTAGCCCTCACATTTTCCTGGTCTATTTGTCATGCTGGCCGTGACATGAGATATTTTTTTAAAACATTAACCCCTCTACCAGTCTTGCCACCGTAAATGAAATTCGCACATCATTCACTCCTTGCTGCTAGGCTTCCTTGCTGCTAAGCCCTGGATGTATATGATAAAATTTAAGACAATTATCTGCTTTTAATGTTAATGTGTTTAACCATCATCCAGACTGCAATATCTTAGGTTGCACTATTTTATCAAATTTTACAGCCCTTGAAAGCTAGAAGTCATGATGATAGCTTTTCTTGAGGAAAGTGGACAAGAGAACTTGCCTGGTTCATGGGGCACTGATTTGCATAAAAATATCAGATAAGCCCTAAGGTACATTTCCTAGGCTATAGTCTATCCATCATAGATAGCTCTGGAATAGAAACTTAGTGGGTCACCCAACATGTCTCATGATTTTTGGAGGTCACTTGATATTGAATGATTTCTTCTTTAACCAGTCAAACCAGTATAATGGGAGACAGCATTCACAATGTTAAGGAAGCACCTGACAATTTCTTAACAAATGGATAAATAATAGTGCCCTTTAATTGTAGGGAAGAATTTGGGAAGATTAAAGAAGTTGATAAAGAGTTCTTTGTTGGATGGTTATGTTTTGGATGTCAATTAGACACTAAAAGTGAGCTATCAGTTAGGAAACTGTATATACAAATCTGGAGTTTAGAGGAGATACTAGGGCTAAAATATAAATATGAGTGTCATGAAGATATACATTATATTTAAACAATGAGAATTAGTGACAATATCTGCAGAGTGTTAGGAGGTAGAAAAGGTGAGGACTAAACACATTCTCTGGCATTCCCACCTGTATAGGTTGGAAAAAGGAAAGGGACCTGTGAAGAAAAATGGAAAGGTCCTTGCCCATGAGGAAGGAATAAATATGAGACTGAATGTCCCTGACACAAGGCAAAGAATTCTTTCAAGAGCCGCAAAAATGTACCTGAAGGGTTAGTTAACACAATGTTTGAGAAATTATTGAACTTTATGACATGAACTCATAGGTAAACTTTATTAAGAAATTATCTAATGATTTGATGGTATTAAACTCTTGATATGAATGAGTTGAAGCAATAATGGAAAGCAGGAGAAGTTGATAAAATAAGTGTTGTGGTGCTTTTATACTACGATGATTTGAGTAAGCTAGAACTAAGTTTATAAAATCCATTCTCTGTATGTCTCTAGATTAGATTCGGACAAAAGAGAAATTTGTATCCAGAATGAATCAGTAGCCATTACTCTCTGAAGGCAGCCAAAGTTAGATGAAGTGAGAGACACAGAATTTGTCAGCTTGGACCTCTATCTCCTCTCCCTCCGCATGTAGCTCTTCTTCCTTACCACCAGCTCTGCTGATACAACAACCCCAGTTCCATCCCCAGATTCATAGGCAACAGTCTTCCATAGGCTTCTCCTTTAGCTCTGCTTTATGGCCCCACCCTGTAAGCTGGACATGCCTGGCTTTCCAGAAGTCTCTGACTTATTCACCCACACAAATGTTTCAGAAGAGTGATTAGAGACTTTTCTATGATCATCCGATTCCCTTGTTGTGGCCTTATTTCCCAACTTCTCCCCCATAATTTCTATAGTTAATCCCATTTTCCATAATATTCATTTGGTTTCCATGAGTACAAGTATAAAATTGGTACAAGGGGGCACCTGGTGGCTCAGTGGGTTAAGGCCTCTGCCTTCGGCTCGGGTCATGATCCCGGGGTCCTGGGATCGAGCCCCACATCGGGCTCACCACTTGGCAGGGAGCCTGCTTCCCCCTCTCTCTCTCTGCCTGCCTTTCTGCCTACTTGTGATCTCTGTCTGTCAAATAAATAAATAAAATCCTAAAAACAAATAAAATAAATTTGGTACAAGTATAAAATGTTTTAAGGAGTTTTGTTTTAAAGGGAAGGAGAAAAATAGGAAACATCTAGATATAGACAGAGTCAAGAACAAGTTTCTATAATTTTTAAGATCAGATATATTATGACATGTTGGTATGCCAAAGGCATGGATTCAAAAGGAGAAACTGATGATGCAGGACAGAAAGGAGACACTGCAGAAGTGAAATCCTTGAGTAAGCAAATGGGGACCCAAAAAAGGGTTGGTTGTAAACAGATTCTAAGGCAGTTCATCTAACATAATGGAAGGCTGAAAATATGAACATGAATAGAGAGGAACTGATAAATAAGAACACAATAAATTACAAGGAAGTTTGTGTCCTCATTGCTTTATTAGCTCAAAACGAAGAATACGAAATGGATGTTGAAGGTTTGAGAAGGAGAAACTGCAAAATAGATGTTGAAGCTTAGGAGGAAAAAATGACTAGGAAAACATAGTGGAACAGTTGAACAGAGCTCAGGGAAAGCTCGAAATCTGAAAAATAGGCCCAGTCCACTGAGTTTTCTGTTTGTCAGTTGCTTTGTTGGTTTTTTGTTTTTTGTTTTTTGGGGATTTTTTGTTTTGTTTTGTTTTTAACATGTCCATCTCTAAGTTACATATGTGGAGCAGAAAACTTGGAAAGGAGTTTGGTAAATTTAGACGATGGAGAGATGTAGATGCATCCAAAGGGATGATTTTAGTAATAGGCTCTAAGTATGGTAAAGGGAAAAAATAGCACATGAAGGAGAGCATTATGGAGAAAATAACATTAAATTCCTCAACTAGGCATAAGAATTCATCCAGTGAGGATACAAGAGAGAGTAAGTTAGAAAGTTAGTAGAGTTAATGAAAAGTGGGATGTTTGGCATCTATCTATGTATTGGAACTGGTGTAGTCTTTGGTAATAAGAAAGTCTGTGGTTTACCATTAAAAGCAGCGGGGATTAAAAGAAAGATCATTGGAAGACATGTCTGTCAAGTCAAAGAACTGAGATTCATTGGTACAGGATAAATCATCCTTAAGGAAGTTGATCCTGTCAAATATTGTCACAACAGAAAGAAAGACAGCAGATCTGGGACTAAGGTGAGGCAAGCAAGGCACTCAGGATTTAAAACTTAATGAGGCATGTACTCTCAGGAGTTGATCTTGCACTTGTGCTACCTCACTAATGTTAACCTGGACATTAAGAAGCATGAAAAACAATAGAAAATAAGTACCATCCATTGAAATAATAGAATCACATAATTTTTCATAATTAAAATTTACATTCTTTAATGGGCATCATTTTATTAGATCAACAAGGGGTCTGTTCATAATAATCAATGTGATATTAAAATGAGAAATACCCAGTGAATCAGAGTATTCCAGCATAACATAACTGCATTGTTGACACATGAACCTCAAACAGTCTCACTCCTTTTATGTCTCATTAACTTCAGGAAGGTTGAATGGTTAGCAGCTAGGGTTGGGAAGTAAAGCCATTGTCTCTTTTACACCATTTAGGCTTCTGATTTTTCTGTTTCCTATTCCCTGACAATAAATTTAGGAACGGACTTTAGAAAACTATAGAACCTAAACCGACTTCATGAATTCTTTCTGATCAATGGTTGCTTTTTCTTGAACCAAATGAATCTCTAATTACTTTCTTAACCTTACAGGCCCTCAAATACCCATTTACTCTCTCACTTAGATTTGTCACAGTACTTCTGACACATCTATTAATCTGGTAAGAAAGGAAAAAAGAGTATATTCCACAGACAATGAGGGAAATATAAGTAGTAATCATCAGAAAAAATATTAGGACAGGGGATTTGTTTCTTAAATGTATTAAGAATTTTTCTGAGAACTCTAGACAGACTAATGAAAATTGTTTTATTTTCCCAATTAAAGAGAAACTATTTTTATCTGTAAATCTACCTCGTGTAGGCTTTTGTTTCTAACTAAATCCGCACTGATGGTTCCTGGTGTCCCATCAAATACAGGCTAACCGGCACTGCTTTGAGAAAAATAATGACATCCTATAGCTCAATCTTCCATTTCAGAGCAATCATCATAAAAACCTCCCAATGCCCTCAATGCAACTTTAAACTATGTAAACCACAGTGTATGTAATGAATGGAGATAATAGCTTTGGTAACCAAAAAAGACACTGCCCCTGCCTGAAGACAAAACATAACAGAATCCACTATGTTGAGCCAAATCATGTAATCATAAGTGATATTGGCCATCCCAGGGATGTAATTAGATTCCTTTAGAAAATGAACAAAGGCTTTAAACTACCACCTGAAATAATTACTTTACAAGTCAAAGAAATGAAAAATACTCAAAAATCCTATTTGTGTTATACCTTTATGAGATGACTCTCATGTTCCATTTCATTGAAATAAGAGGAAATTAGTTCAGGTCCTCCTAGAAGTAGATCCAAGATGGGATTAAACATGTAAAGATTTTATTAAGGAAAATACCTGTGTGAGGAAATGCGGAGGGAGCAAGGGAGACTAGGAGAGATAGCAAGACTTGATACAGCTCTAACTCCAAGTGAAGGAGAGTCAAAAGAAAGGTTGGGCGAAAGCATTCTAGACTTCCATACAGTTTGAAGAAACTTCAACAAGATGGTCAGGATGGCTGAGCCACAGTCACCCATCAGAGGAGACTTGTGTTTGGTCAGAACAGGCTTACCTTAGTGTCCTTGCTGTACTGTTACAGCCTAGAAACAGCCCATGGAAAGCATGGCCAATGGGAAGCAAATGCCTTGATAGATTCACAGCAGGGCAGCTGGGGCCCTCTCAATTACCTGCCATGAAGATGGAAGTCTATGACACACATTCTCATGGTTGCCAGAGGTGGGCACATAACGAATATTCTACTCAATATCTGACTTACATTTCAACCTCACTGGCATTTTATGTATTTCTTAATTGCACTGTTATTGTTAATGAGAATGATCACTGAAATAGCAACAGAACATGCACATTAGGCACACACATATAATAATGATTTTAATCAGGAATTCACACTGGCATCTCGGTATTATTCCTGCCCAAATACATGACTTAAGTTCTAATTTAAGATGATTTACTGTACATTTTTTTTTCATTTCTACTTCTGTTTAAAAAGTTTTTCAACCTTCTTTCAGGTTAAAATTTAACATATCAGTGTTGTAGTAGAGCCTCTGGTTCTATTTTATACAAATAAGTCATTTAAATTTCTAACTTAACAATTTTAAAGCTTATCTGTGTGCCCACTTGTTATTAGAAATATTTAGTAAGGCACCCTTCACCATCCTAAAATTAAATGTAACAATTTTTTTTGCCATTTTGAAATTAAAGTCATAGATATATCATCTATTTACACATATAATTTCTAACTGCAACATAAGAGGGAATATAATAAAAGTATTCCTAATAAATAATTTTAAAATATCAACACAAAAATGTTTGGTGATGACTATATTATATAATACCATGAAGTAATTATATGCTTACACCTACTTTAAAAAAAGAATCTTAAAAGTAAAACAAAAAGAAGAAAAGTCATTCTGTACAAGAAATTTGGGGAAATCTTAAAGAGTGCTGATATGGCTAAACAGTAAAATAAGACTAATGCAAAAGTAAATTGTATTGTCTTATTTATTTCTACATGATAAAATAAAGAGGGAAATAACTTTAACTGAAATAGAAGTAATATAAAAAGGTAAATGACTGAAGTAAAGGAAGTATCAAATTATTGCAAATGAAATGGGTCTCATTCATGAGTGTTTTCATCCAATTATTTTCCTATATGATGACATGTGATAGGGAGAATTCTAAATTCTAAATTCCCACCCTTGTGCAATCTCTTTCTGTGAATTGAAAGAAACCTGTAACTTACTTCTAACCAATAGCATATAATAAAGGTGATAGAGCATCATTGAATGAGATGTAACATGACAAAATGCATTTTGCATATGTAATTGAGGTCCCCAGTCAGTTCAATTTGAGTTAATAGAAAAGGAAATTATCGGGGGGGAGGAGTCAAGATGGTGGAGAAGTAGCAGGCTGAGACGACATCAGGAAGCAGGAGATTAGCTAGATAGCTTCTAACCATTGCGAACACCTACAAATCCAACGGGAAATCGAAGAGAAGAAGAGAAACAATTCTAGAAACAGAAAATCGATCACTTTCTGAAAGGTAGGACCTGCGGAGAAGTGAATCCAAAGTGATGGGAAGATAGACCGCGTGGGGAGGGGCCGGCTCCCCGCAAGTGGCGGAGCACTAAATCAGGACTTTTAAAAGTCTGCTCCACAGAGGGACATCGCTCCAGAGGCTAAATCAGGGGGAAGCCCACATGGGGTCAGCATAACCCCACATTCCGTGGGGTCACAGAAGGACCGGGAGTGTCTGAGTGTTGCAGAGCTTGCAGGTATTAGAGCAGGGAAGCCAGCTACAGGGACAAAACCAAGGAGTGAGCTCTCAGCTTGGGGTTACCTTGAACCGGTCGCAGGCTGGGTGAGCTCGGAGTGGAGCAGGAAGCCATGGAGACGGAAGCAACGGGTGCTTTTCTCCAAGTACAAACGATTGAGTGCTTTCCTACAAGCGCGACGAGAGGCCAGGGACACAGCGGCGGTTGGGCGCTTTTCTCTGAGGGCACACTGAGGAGCGGGACCCCGAGCTCTCGGCTCCTCCCAGCCGGAGATTGGGAGGCCACCATCTTTATTCCCGTCCTCTGGAACTCTACGGAAAGCACTCAGGGAACAAAAGCTCCCGAAAGCAAACCCTAGCGGATTACTTAGCCCAGCGCCTGGTAAGTGCAGTGCAATTCCACCTGGGGCAAAGACACTTGAGAATCACTACAACAGGCCCCTCCCCCAGAAGATCAACAAGAAACCCAGCTAAGACCAACTTCACTCACCAAGGAGAACAGCGGAATTCCAGAGGAGGAGAAAGCAAATCTTATCTGGACAAAATGACAAGGCGGAAAAACTCATCACAGAAAAAAGAACAAGAGGCAGTACCGAAGGCTGGGGACCTAATAAATACAGACATTGCTAATATGACAGATCTAGAGTTCAGAATGACGATTCTCAAGGTTCTAGCCGGGCTCGAAAAAGGCATAGAAGATATTAGAGAAACCCTCTCCAGAGAGATAAAAGCCCTTTCTGGAGAAATAAAAGAACTAAAATCTAACCAAGTTGAAATCAAAAAAAGCTATTAATGAGGTGCAATAAAAAATGGAGGCTCTTACTGTTAGGATAAATGATGCAGAAGAAAGAATTAGTGACATAGAAGACCAAATGACAGAGAATAAAGAAGCTGAGCAAAAGAGAGACAAACAAATACTGGAAAACAAGGAGAGAATTCGAGAGATAAGTGACACCATAAGAAGACACAACATTAGAATAACTGGGATTCCAGAAGAAGAAGAAAGAGAGAGGGGAGCAGAAGGTATATTGGAGAGACTTATTGTAGAGAATTTCCCTAATATGGCAAAGGGAACAAACATCAAAATCCAGGAGATGCTAAGAACGCCCCTCAAAATCAATAAAAATAGGTCCACACACCGTCACCTGTTAGTAAAATTTACAAGTCTTAGCGACAAAGAGAAAATCCTGAAAGCAGCCCAGGAAAAGAAGTCTGTAACATAGAAGGGTAATAACATTAGATTGGCAGTGGACCTATCCACAGAGACCTGGCAGGCCAGAAAGAACTGGCATGATATATTCAGAGCACTAAACGAGAAAAACATGCAGCCAAGAATACTATATCCAGCTAGGCTATCATTGAAAATAGAAGGAGAGATAAAAAGCTTCCAGGACAAACAAAAACTGAAAGAATTTGCAAATACCAAACCAGCTCTACAGGAAATATTGAAAGGGGTCCTCTAAGCAAAGAGAGACCCTAAAAGTGGTAGATCAGAGAGAAACAGATATATATACAATATATATCAAATATAAATATATGAGATATATATATTAAATATACAAAATACAAATATACAAAATACAAATATACAGTAACAGTCATCTTACAGGCAATACAATGGCACTAAATTCATATCTCTCCATAGTTACCCTGAATGTTAATGGACTAAATGCCCCAATCAAAAGACACAGGGTATCAGAATAGATAAAAAAACAAAACCCATCAATATGCTGCCTACAAGAAACTCATTTTAGACCCAAAGAAACCTCCAGATTTAAAGTGAGGGGGTAGATAACAATGTACCATGCTAATGGACATCAGAAGAAAGCTGGGGTGGATTTTAAGCCAAAGACTATAATAAGAGATGAGGAAGGACACTATATCATACTCAAAGGGTCTGTCCAACAAGAAAATCTAACAATTTTAAATATCTATGCCCCTAACGTGGGAGCAGCCAACTACATAAACCAATTAATAACAAAATCAAAGAAATACATCAACAATAATACAATAATAGTAGGGGACTTTAATACTCCCCTCACTGAAATGGACAGATCATCTAACCAAAAGATCATCAAGGAAATAAAGGCCTTAAATGACACACTGGACCAGATGGACATCACAGATATATTCAGAACATTCCATCCCAAAGCAACAGAATATACATTCTTCTCTAGTGCACATGAAACATTCTCCAGAATAGATCACATCCTGGGACATAAATCAGGTCTCAACCGGTATCAAAAGATTGGGATCATTCCCTGCATATTTTTGGGCCATGATGCTCTGAAGCTAGAACTCAATCACAAGAGGAAATTTGAAAAGAACACAAATACATGGAGACTAAACAGCAGCCTTCTAAAGAATGAATGGGTCAACCAGGAAATTAAAGAAGAATTGAAAAAATTCATGGAAAGAAATGATAATGAAAACACAATGGTTCAAAATCTGTGGGACACAACAAAGGCAGTCCTGAGAGGAAAATATATAGTGGTACAAGCCTTTCTCAAGAACAAGAAAGGTCTCAAATACACAACCTAACCCTACACCTAAAGGAGCTGGTGAAAGAACAAGAAAGAAACCCTAAACCCCGCAGGAGAAGAGAAATCATAAAGATCAGAGCAGAAATCAATGAAATAGAAACGGAAAAAAAAAAAAAAAACAATAGAATAAATCAACGAAACTAGGAGCTGGTTTTTTGAAAGAATTAATAAGATTGACAAACCCCTGGCCAGATTTATCAAAAAGAAAAGAGAAAGGACCCAAATAAAGAAAATCATGAATGAAAGAGGAGAGATCACAACCAACACCAAAAAAATACAAGCAATTATAAGAACATACTATGAGCAACTCTATGCCAACAATTTCAACAATCTGGAAGAAATGGATACATTTCTAGAGACCTATAAACTACCACAACTGAACCAGGAAGAAATAGAAAGCCTGAACAGACCCATAACCAGTAAGGAGATTGAAACAGTCATCAAAAATCTCCAAACAAACAAAAGTCCAGGGCCAGACGGCTTCCCAGGGGAATTCTACCAAACATTTAAAGAAGAATTAATTCCTATTCTCCTGAAATTGTTCCAAAAAATAGAAATGGAAGGAAAACTTCCAAACTCATTTTATGAGGCCAGCATCACCTTGATCCGAAAACCAGACAAGGATCCCATCAAAAAAGAGAATTACAGACCAATATCCTTGATGAACACAGATGCGAAAATTCTCACCAAAATACTGGCCAATAGGATCCAACAGTACATTAAAGGGATTATACACCACGACCAAGTGGGATTTATTCCAGGGCTGCAAGGTTGGTTCAACATCTGCAAATCAATCAATGTGATATAATACATTAATAAAAGAAAGAATGAGAACCATATGATACTCTCAATAGATGCTGAAAAAGTATTTGACAAAGTACAGCATCCCTTCCTGATCAAAACTCTTCAAAGTGTAGGGATAGAGGGCACATACCTCAATATTATCAAAGCCATCTATGAAAAACCCACCGCAAATATTCTCAATGGAGAAAAACTGAAAGCTTTTCCGCTAAGGTCAGAAACACACACGGATGTCCATTATCACCACTGCTGTTCAACATAGTACTAGAAATCCTAGCCTCAGCAATCAGACAACAAAAGGAAATTAAAGGCATCCAAAGCGGCAAAGAAGAAGTCAAACTATCACTCTTTGCAGATGATATGATACTATATGTGGAAAACCCAAAGGCTCCGCTCCAAAACTGCTAGAACTTGTACAGGAATTCAGTAAAGTGTCAGGATATAAAATCAATGCACAGAAATCAGTTTCATTTCTTTACACTAACAACAAGACAGAAGAAAGAGAAATTAAGGAGTCAGTCCCATTTACAATTGTACCCAAAACCCTAAGATACCTAGGAATAAACCTAATCAAAGAGGCAAAGAATCTATACTCAGAAAAATATAAAGTACTCATGAAAGAAATTGAGGAAGACACAAAGAAATGGAAAAATGTTCCATGCTCCTGGATTGGAAGAACAAATATTGTGAAAATGTCCATGCTACCTAAAGCAATCTACACATTTAATGCAATCCCTATCAAAATCCCATTCATTTTTTTTAAAGAAATAGAACAAATAATCCTAAAATTTATATGGAACCAGAAAAGACCTCAAATAGCCAAAGGAATATTGAAAAAGAAAGCCAAAGTTGGTGGCATCACAATTCCAGACTTCAAGTTCTATTACAAAGCTGTCATGATCACGACAGCATGGTACTGGCACAAAAACAGACACATAGATCAATGGAACAGAACAGAGAGCCCAGAAATAGACCCTCAACTCTATGGTCAACTAATTTTTGACAAAGCAGGAAGGAATGTCCAATGGAAAAAAGACAGCCTCTTCAACAAATGGTGTTGGGAAAATTGGACAGCCACATGCAGAAAAATGAAATTGGACTATTTCCTTACACCATACACGAAAATAGACTCAAAATGGATGAAGGACCTCAATGTGAGAAAGGAATCCATCAAAATCCTTGAGGAGAACACAGGCAGCAACCTCTTCGACCTCAGCCGCAGCAACATCTTCCTAGGAACATCGCCAAAAGCAAGGGAAGCAAGGGCAAAAATGAACTATTGGGATTTCATCAAGATCAAAAGCTTTTGCACAGCAAAGGAAACAGTTAACAAAACCAAAAGACAACTGACAGAATGGGAGAAGATATTTGCAAACAACATATCAGATAAAGGGCTAGTATCCAAAATCTATAAAGAGCTTAGCAAACTCAACACCCAAAGAACAAATAATCCAATCAAGAAATGGGCAGAGGACATGAAGAGACATTTCTGCAAAGAAGACATCCAGATGGCCAACAGACACATGAAAAAATGCTCCATATCACTCGGCATCAGGGAAATACAAAACAAAACCACAATGAGATACCACCTCACACCAGTCAGAATGGCTAAAATTAACGAGTCAAGAAATGACAGAGGCTGGCGAGGATGTAGAGAAAGGGGAACCCTCCTACACTGTTGGTGGGAATGCAAGCTGGTGCAACCACTCTGGAAAACCATGTGGAGGTTCCTCAAAAAACTGAAAATAGAGCTACCCTATGACCCAGCGATTGCACTACTGGGTATATATCCTAAAGATACAAACATGGTGCTCCGAAGGGGCACATACACCCGAATGTTTATAGCAGCAATGTCCACAATAGCCAAACAATGGAAAGAACCTAGATGTCTACCAACAGATGAATGGATAAAGAAGATGTGGTATATATACACAATGGAATACTATGCAGCCATCAAAAGAAATGAAATCTTGCCATTTGCGACAACGTGGATGGAACTAGAGAGTATTATGCTTAGCGAAATAAGTCAATCAGAGAAAGACAACTATCATATGATCTCCCTGATAGGAAGAAGTGGAGATGCAATGTGGGGGCATTGGGGGGTAGGAAAAGAAAAAATGAAAGAAGGTGGGACTGGGAGGGAGACAAACCATAAAAGACTCAATCTCAAAAAACAGACTCAGGGTTGCTAGGGGGAGAGGGGACGGGAGAGGGTGGTGGGGATATGGACATTGGGGAGGGTATGTGCTATGATGAGTGCTGTGAAATGTGTAAACCTGGCGATTCACAGACCTGTACCCCTGGGGATAAAAATACATTATATGTTTATTAAAAAAAATAAATAAATTTAATTTAAAAAAGAAAAGGAAATTATCCTGGGTGTGCCTGATCTAATCAGGTGAAGCCTTTAACAGTAACATAGAGACTAGAGAGATTCTATTGCTGACATTGAAGAGGTAAGTCTCTATGAGTTCTGTGAGCTGCAAAGAAATAAATGTGCTAAAAACACATGAGCTTAGAAGGCTCTCAATCCTTATATGACAGTCCAATGCTGGCCAACACTGTTTATAGACTTATAATCTGAGCAGCATACCCAGCTAAGTTGTACCTGGTATCTTGACCCACAGAAACTTTGGGACAATAAATGTAGCTGATTTAAGCCTCTAAAATTATTATGCATCAATAAGAAGGCCAACACAATATAAGAGAGAGTATTAACTAAGAATTACAGAACACAGACAAAAAAAGGATTACAGAAAACAAATCTTTATCTTGATATTTAACACTTATTCAGCATCTACCACTTCAAAAGACCTTGGAAGAATGCATCCTTCAATAAGTGATGGAGACATGAAGACTGGAGTGGAAAAAGAACAAATAATAAAGAACATAGAGTAAATTTCTGAGGACAGCATCAGAATAAGATGAAAAAAAACAACAGATAAGCCATTATTAAATTATTCCCATATCTAATTTCATAATATAAATTTCTTATTGTGCCATAAAAAAATTAAACATTGTAAGCTTAAAATAATATGAAATACTTTTTAAAAATCCTGCATTAATCTAATGCAATGAGATCCCGGAATCTCTACTTACTCAATAATATTTTATTTGAATCCCATCTTTTGAAAGATTCAAATATTCTCCTATACATTTTGAGTCATTATTTGGTAGGGGCTGAAATGAACAAAACAGAAAAAGGTCCTTCATCCTGTGGATCTTATATTCTAGGAAGGATAGATAGAAAGGAAATATAAACAGTAATAATGTATACTGTGTTATATGGCAATAAATCCGCAGAAAAAAATAACTATAAAGGAGGATAGAGGAGAGATCGCTATTGTAAAATAAGGTGGCATGGGTAGGAGTTATTAACCAAAGACTTGATGGAGATAAGGCAGTAGGCTGAAGTTTTTCATGGTGAAAGATTTTTGTTAGTTTGTTTAAAGAGTTTTTAAAAGATTTATTTATTTGAGAGAGAGCAATCATGAGCTGGGCAAGGGGAGAGGGAAAAGTAGACTCCCCACTGAGCAAAGAGCCCAATGTGAGACTGGATCCCAGGACCCCAGGACCACGACCTGAGCTGAAGGTAGCTGCTTAACCAACTGAGCCACCCAGGTGCCCCTCATGGAGAAAGATTTTTATCCATGGAAAGGCAATAGCTAGATCTAAGGCACAGCTGGACAAACAGGCCCGTTGGAGAAACAGCAAGAAAACTATTGTGGCTGCTCTGGCATGAGCAAGGGGAGGGAATGAGATAGAAGCTGAGAGAATTAACACTGAGGAGTCAGATCACACAGGTCACACAGGGATTTTGGATTTTTCCCCTGGGTGAAACTGGAAACCACTGCAGAGTTTTGAACAGAAGAAAGATCCAATTTACATGACTTATCACAGGAGCCAGGTAATTTCTTCTCCTATTTGGAGAAGAGAGAGGCAGACAGCAAGGGTGGAAGCAGGGAGACCAGTTAGGAGTCTATTGTAATCACTCCAAAAGAACAGAGTAATGGTGGTGAGTAGTGGTGGTGAGTAGTGGTCAAATTCCTAATAGAGAGACAATAAGATTTCTAGAAGGATCGGATGTGAGGTTTCAAAGAAAAAGATGTATCAAGAACAGCTCCAAAGCTTTTGGCTTAGAAGGATGACATTATCACCAACTGAGTTGGAAAAGACCAAGGTGGAAACTTTTAAATCTGACCCATTTTTAAAGAGCATTCAAGTAAAAGCAGTATTTTCAAGTCAGTCTTTAAATCTACCCAAAATAAATTAAATAAATGGCTGAAATTTGGAAATGGAAAATGCCTGGTAAGCAAATGTGTTTGCTTAAAGTAAGTTTATTTATAACTAACAAATTTCCTTTCATTTAATGAAATTAATCTCATATCCTTGAGGAATTGCAAACACATTCAAAAGCTATCATATTATTTTAACAATTTCACTAATAATATTAATTATGATGTTTATTTTTATTAAAGATTTGTTTATTTTAGAAAGAAAGAGGGAGAGAGAAAGTATCAGGAAGGGGGAAAGAGAGAGAGAGCCTCAAGCAGACTCTGCATGGGGCACAGAGTCTGACACGGGTCTCAGTCTTACTGCCTGATGATCACAACCTGAGCTGAAACCAAGAGTCAGATGCTCAACCAGCATATCACTCAGATGCCCCCCTCAATTATAATGTTTATTATTTTATTGGTTGAATAAAAAATATAAAACAATATGAAATATTTTTTAATGTTAAACTATTTACTTTGGAGAGTCAACTACTAGGTGTAGAATGAGACTCTTTATAATATATGCAATAATCTATTAATCCAGTGGTCAATCATATACTTTTAATAGAATTAAAAACAACATTCATTAATTTGTTGACTCTTTCAGACCCCTTAGACTAAGAGTTGTCAAAGTATAAGGCAATGAATTCCTACAACATCTGATGCTAGTTTTTAAAATGGACTGAAAATTTGTATAGTGAATAATCACATCTTATGTCATACCTCTGGTGTAAGCAATGACATTGGATGAAAAAACATTTTTCTGTGAAATAACTTTTATTTTATATATTAGCAGCCCTATATAGCCATCATGAGTAATTCTGAAAGTAATTTTTATACTGATTATTTCGTGCTTGCTTCGGCGGCGCATACACACTATGACAATTCCTTATGAACCTTTTATATGCCAAAAGTGAAACGGCATTATCAAGATGAAAATTCACTTGACTGCAGTTCATTACGTAAATTTCAACATTTTTCATCATCTTGACAATATTACTCAAACTTCAGTTATAAATAAAACAGATAAGGTTATTGTATTTAGATTTTGGTCAACTTGTTAAAGGTTACTTTTCCCCTTATGTTGTATCACTTATGGCACTCTGCAAGTCTTTGACCTACTTCATTAAGAAATACAGTGTGCATCCTTCTGATCAGTAGATTTTTTTTTAAACATTCCAAGAAATATCTTTCACCCTCTGATTTTATCAACATGTTTGCTTCTAAAACTTTCATTTTTCTTGACTGGTTTGTTGCTTTATTAGGAAAACAGTGTATTGGCAGGGTAAGCATTCATTACCTGTTCAGTTGTGGGAAATGTCATAACATCCATTATCAATATTCAGCTGAAATATTATCAATACTTTTTCTCTATATTTGCCATTTTAAAATAATGGACAGGTGAAGAGAGGTGGTCCAAGATGGTGTTGAAGTTAAATTCTGAACTCCCCTTCTCCCACAGACACACCAAATCTATGGCTACATATCAAGCAACTCCTTCTGAAAATTAGACCTGAGGACTACCTGAATAGCTCCTTCACATTAAATGAGAAAGGCAGGTAGGAGAACCTGAGACAGGGTCTCACCATAAACCCCACCCCTGGTACAGGGACCCGCAGTCGGGAGAAACAGAAAAATCGGAGCTAAGGCTCCGATGAGGAGCAAAGGCTCTTTTTCTACATTAAACAACACAACACTTCAAACTTGCACCTGAGCTCTGAGCCCCTAAAACCTCTGGCTTTGAAAGTCAACAGGACTCACACCCACAAAACCCAAAGGGCTGTTGTACACCTGAAACTAATATAGTTTTATCTGTCAATTTTACCTCCATAAAAAATAAGAAGATAAGAAAATAAAAATAATGAATATTTTGTTATAAACAAACGCATATGCAACTGTGTGTTAATGAACTCAGTACCATAAATTGTGATGTGATTTCCAATATGGTGAATAATTTTTGGAAAATTCTCAATATAGACAAAATACTATGCATAATACATATTCCATACCCATTTTTTTCAAATATGTTTTTATATTTCAGTTTACAAGAGTCCTTTTTCTATCACAAATATTGACTATCAGACTGACACAGATGTCCTTTCCAGACAAGTTTGCCTTCTGACTGTGATATAGCCTAAGCATTCAAACTTCTCACACCTCCTTCTCAAATCAAATATATTTATCTTTTCTGAGTTTCCTATCTTTTTTTTTTTTTTTTTAAGATTTTATTTATTTATTTGTCAGAGAGAGAGAGGGAGAGAGAGCGAGCACAGGCAGACAGAATGGCAGGCAGAGGCAGAGGGAGAAGCAGGCCCCCCGACGAGCAAGGAGCCCGATGTGGGACTCGATCCCAGGACGCTGGGATCATGACCTGGGCCGAAGGCAGCCGCTTAACCAACTGAGCCACCCAGGCGTCCCATGAGTTTCCTATCTTGTTTAGAAAGATTTCCTTTATATTGGGCTAATAATTACATATTTCTTATTATTAGATTTGTACCATTGATCCTCTAAATCTCAACTTGTTAAAGTCTTTGCAAGGTGGATAATCAACTAGGTCAGCATCTTTAATTAAATAACTTGTTATTTTTCCACTAAACTGTAATATCATCTTCACATTATTTAAAATTCCTTTATATCCTTGATTTTATAACTGGGATCCTATTGTGTTAAACTAATCTGCTTTTCTACTCCTCTGCTGATGCCATGCTTTTTAATTACAATGCTTTGGTAGTAAGTTTCAATATCAGAGAAGGCAAATTTCCACTTAAAATTATTTTCTTATACCTTTCTTGAATAGTCTAGAACACTTATTCTTTCATATATATTTACATATAATTTTATCTAATTTTGAAAACACTGCTCTTCTGCCTGGAATTACATTAACTATATAAATCAAAAGAACTGCTAGGTTTATACTGTTTTCCTATCCAGTACCATCAGTATCTCTCAATTTGTCTAGCTTAAATTGTATGTACTTTAACAAAATTGCCTTTTTGCTTTCTTTTTAAAATTATGGAATAGAATGGGCCAAGACAAAAGTAAACAATAAACATATCATATAAAGAATATAAATAGAATATAAAGAAATATAAAGAAATAGTGAACACCTTTGTGTGTACTACATAGATCAAGAAATAGCATATAACCATCACCTGAAAGTCCCTTCACCAACGTGTCTCTGCCCAAATACACTGAAGTGCGCACACCTTCTAACTTGCATCAACATGCCCTTACTCCACCCCCCAGTGCACCGATGCACACGCGCGCACGCACACGCGCACAAACACACACTCCTGTTTTTTATTGACCTGAGAGAAGGCTAGAGGGAGTAGAAACAAGAGATAACAGCTTTTTTTAAATTCCTCCTACACTTTTCTTTAGTGAACATATGGAGAAGGAAGCTCAAATGAAAGACTGCTAAAACACTATAGATTCAGCTTTGATATAATATTAATTTTACTAAATAAAATATTCCTAAAGCACTGTATATTTGCCTTTTGACTTTGAGATAATATTATTTTATTTTATTATTTAACAATAATTATTTTTTTTTAATTTTATTTATTTACTTGAGAGCGAGCGAGAGTGAGAGAGACTACAGAGGGAGAGGGAGAAGCAGACTCCCAATTAAGCAGAGCGCCCAATGTGAGGCTCAATCCCAGGACACTGACATCATCCCAGGACATCTGCTAAAGGCAGACACTTAACCTACTGAGCCCCCCAGGTGCCCCATATTTAACAATAATCTTTAACTGCAGTCCCACATGATGTAAAAAAAGTATATTGGCATGTTTAGGTATATAGGACTTGATGTTAAAAAATGAAAACATAATCTAAATAATCAGGCTAAATAGGTAAAAAAAAATCAGAAGACACAGTTGATTGAAATGCAGCTTTATCTGTAATAATTCAAGTAATTACCTCAATTATCCACTTCAGCTTACATATGCAGATTACAACTAAGCAGTTTCTTGAAATACCTTAACAGTTCTTGAAACAAATGACATAAAAATTGTTTTTTTAATTGCCTGTATGCCAACATAGAGCAACAGCCCATATCTGAAATAATTTAAAATCAAACGAGCCCATTAGTTAAATGTATATAATAATCACTATGATGCACATATGTGCTTTAATCTTTTTACATTAAAAAGAACTTCCAATCTCAGATGAAGGCACAAAATTTAAAAACATGCGTAACACTGCCCTCAAATACTTACATATGATTTATAATGTAATTTAGCTAATTTTAGCTAAATATTGTATGGTTTTATTTTCCAGTCTTCCTGCAACAGAAATTTGACTTTGAGTCCCTATGCAGACTCAAAGACAATTTATATATAAAACACTATTACATTTTTGTCCATCTGAAAAATCAACTTCTCAATTGTGTGTGTGTGTGTGTGTGTGTGTGTGTGTGTGTGTCTCAGTGGTTGAGCGTCTGCCTTTGGCTCCGTTCATGATCCTAGGGTCCTGGCATCAAGCCCCGCATAGGGCTCCCTGCTTGGCGGGTGGCCTGCTTCTCCCTCTCCCACTCCCCCTGCTTGTGTTCTCCTTCTTGCTGTCTTTCTCTGTCAAATAAATAAAATCTTTTTAAAAAAAGAGAGACAGAGGGACACAGGAAGGGAGGAAAAGAAAGTCAAAACTAATACATAATGGTAATTAGAACCAGTATTTGGTACCTCAGTGATCTCAAATGACAAGTGAAAGAAAAGTTAAATAGAAAGAAACATGTCAGGGCAAGCAACATTTGGGAGTCTTCCATATGAAAATATTCTGATAACATAAACTCAGAACTCATTTAAATTTTTGTAGATTTTCTAATGAAAAGGACTAAAAATAACAGGACATGAATATGTGAACCAAAAAATATCATCAGTTTTAAGCAGTTCTTTCACTGTATTTTCCTAGACTGATCAAATTGATTTTGCTCTTTTCACCTTCTCTTTTTAACTCTTCATGCCTTTTTTCCCATAGACACAAAGGGCACAAAAGAAGTCAAGCTCAGGCGAAGAGAGGAAAAAATAAAACAAGATGAAATCAGAGAGGGAGACAAACCCTAAGAAACTCTTAACTATTAGAAACAAACTGAGGGTTGTTGGAGGGGAGAGACAGGGGGATGGGATAACTGGGTGATGGACGTTAAGGAAGGCACATGAAGTAAAGAGCAATGGGTATTGTGCAAGACTGATAAATCACTGAAATCTAGCCCTGAAACAAATAATACATTATGTGTTAATCAACTGAATTTAAATTTTAAAAAACTTTATTTTAAAAAAATAAACACAATTGCTAACCTTAAAAAAAGGAGAAGTCAAGTCCAGGATGTTCTCAGTGATTGTGCTGGAAGAGGCTGGGTCTGAGATGAACAGCTCGTGCAATCCTTACAGATGTCCCTGTCCTGAGGTAAAGTGAAACAATTCTGTCTCTTCAGTACCTGCCCAGTACCTGACACTTGATAGGTGCTCTCTAAATATTACTAATAAATGAATCATTGTCACTGAATTTAATGTATACAATTATATTTTAATTCTAACAGTGTCTGAAAATCAGCATCACCAAGTGAATGTGAGGTGTGAACACAACTGGCCAATGAATTATTTAATGGTCAAGGACAAGGACAAGACCAAAATGGACACTGGCTCTGCCACTCACAACTTACATAATATTCACAGTTTACTTTCCATGCTTCAGTTTTGTCATCAGTAATAAAGGTACTCTTAATATCTGTATCATTTCTATTTTGTTTCAATTAAAAACTATTAGGCAAGTTTTTTGTTCTTAATTCTAACAATTAAAAATGAATGGCAGCATGCATTTGGACACTGATCAAAAGACAAATTTGTCCCCATAACAGCCCTGAGTCCAAGATAAAGTTAAGATTTAGGGTATGATCAGGTAAATGAATTACCTTAACCTAACAACACTATGCATATCAGTGTCTTATTGGGATTATCAAACAACTATCCTGGTATTCCTAGCCCAGTTTTATAATAAATGCAGCAGGCATTTTAATAACCAAAGAACAAATAATTTTAGTTTCATCAAAAGACTGGGATAATTCCTTTCTATATGGCTTATCACTGAAGAACTATGTGAATTCACTGAAGCTGGAAATGATTTTAAAACATGTTAATTCCATATATTATATATCAGGATAAAATATAAGTATCAAAATTCTAAATCAAAACAGCAAAATTAACTCAATGATGCAGACATACGTAAATAGGTATGTATTTCTTTTTTCCCCTTTTTAAAAATAGGTATGTGTTTCTATGTATGAAAGTTCTAATTGACTACAATGCAATTATGACACTAATTACCTGGAGTTGAGCCAAATTTCACAGGTTAAGGGCACAATCCTTTCTAACAAGACATCCCTCACTTTATTTATTTTTTTAAAGATTTTATTTTTATTTAACAGAGAGAGAGACAGCGTGAGAGGGAACACAAGCAGGGAGAGTGGAAGAGGGAGAAGCAGGCTCCCCACTGAACAGGGAGCCTGATGTGGGGCTTGATCCCAGGACTCTGGGATCATGACCTGAGCCGAAGGCAGACACCTAATGACTGAGGGACCCAGATGCCTCCACATTCCTCACTTTAGATATAAGCCAAGCTCTGGGGTTCCCAGGCTACCTACATGTCTGACCATTTGGCTACAAATTCAGGAGTTCCCACTACCTCATCAGGTTCAATAACTGGCTGAGATGATTCACAGAACTTAGGAAAACACTGTACTCATAATTATAGTTTTATTATAATTGATATAAATAAAGACCATCAAAATGAAAAGATGCATAGGATGAGATCCAGGGGGTCCTAATTGCAAAATTTCTGTGTTCTCAGGACGTACCATGCTCCTAGCAAATTGATGTATATCACCAGAGAGTTCATCCAAGCTTCAGATGTCCAGAGTTTTATTGGAATTTCATGATGTAGGCATAATTGATTGAGTCACTGAACTCAATCTCCAGCTCCCCTCATACTCTCAAGGTCAGGAGTCCAGTCTTATATCATATGGTTCAAAGCCCTAACTGTCTAATCAGCTGCCATGCTGAAATTATCTAGGGCCCAACAAGAGTCAACTTGTTAACATAAACTCAGGTATGATCCCAGGTGTCCACCATTAATAACAAAGACAATCCTAGAGTTTGGGAAATTCCAGGACCTGAGATCAGCCAAATACTTTATTTTACAACACTAGCATTAAATAAAATTGTTCAACATATCTTTGAAAAGCATAGAAATAAAGTAAGTTATCGACATGTTATGTAGAATTTCCTAGCCATTAACAAATTCACATACATAGTTTTTATAAATAATGCCATATGTTCAGGTACCAACTCACACTGGAATTTAATCTCTATCATTGTAAATCTATCCATTAATGTGAGAGTAATGACTCTCTACAGTTTTTAAGTTTTCTTTTTCTCATATCAATACAAAAAAAAGAAGGTGCCTCGTTTGACTAAAATTAAGGTTTGATTTTAAAAGACAAAATTGATTGCAAAGCAACACTGGGTCCTTAATGCTTAGTCTAGTGACATCAGTTGGTGTATCTCCTGCAAGAAAGCGAATCAGCCACCATGAAGGGCTGGCTAGTAACTAGAGAACATACTGTTGTGTGATGTTGACCTGTCTTCCAGCTATGCCAGCTTACTAACCCTCTTGCTTGAATCTGAGTAAGATCCTTGTTTATCGGATACAAGCTTTGGTAAAGTTCATATGACAATGTTCCCAGGATTCTTTCCAAGAAATCAAATCTGCCTGGTCTTAATAAAACTGCTTTCACCATGACTGCTGAGAGGGACCTACAAAACAAAAGATGGAAGCTATTACAGCCACAGTGGAAGCAGGAGGTCACTACTACAGTCCTTCAGCTGTCATGAAAATAGCAGTGAACCCAAATAATCCCAAATAAAGCAAATTTAAGTGTGTGAACAAAAACAAAGAAAAAGAAAACAATGTAGTTTTTGAAAACCAGTTTGTCAATGAACAAGATCAAAGCATCAGGATTTACTTATAGACTAGCTCACTCTATTGTAAAAAATAAACATGCAAATGAATTTTCTACCACATTAAGTCTTCAAAGAGAAAATCCCAACCTTATCTAGGATATGAGTAGCTAGCATTACTCCCATTTCACATATTAAAAAAGAAGACGACGAAGAAGAAATAATAAATTCCTAAAGCACAACCGTGAGCAGAAACTTTTATGTTCATCTAACAAATCAGGCCACACCATTTCTAAAGGAGGTCACAGCACAAATGTGTGCTATTTCCCAGTTGTGGATAAAACATGCCAACTGTATGATGCTCATTGATCTGAGAGAACTGAGAGAATGAATTTGTTGGTGAACCCTAAAGGAGAGAAAGCATCCATTTATATCCTTTTTATTCTTAACTTTCCTTTAACAAGATCTTTCATTCTTTTATGTGAGGAAATCACTCAATTCTACTTATAATTTAAAATGTTCTATCTCTGTCTCATAAACTTAGTGTCCTAAAACAACACAGATTTGGTATCTTACATATACTTCTGGAGGTCAGAGACCTGAAATCGGCCTCGCTGAGCTAAAATCAAGTTGTCTGCAGAGCTACATTCTTTCTAAGGCTCTGGGGAGAATCTGTTTTCTCTGGGCTTTTCACCTTTCTGGAGGCTGCCTGCATTCCTTAACTGCTGGCCCTGTTGGTCCATATCCAAAGGCAGCAATGGCCATTAAATCTTTCTCATGTCACATCTTCCTGATCCCTGACCCTGACTCCTCTCTCTCCCTCTTCCACGTTTAGGGGGCCTTGTAATTATACTGGGCACACTTGGATAATACAGGAGACACTACCTAAATTCAACTGATCAACAAATTTAATTCCATCTGCAACTTTAATTCTCCTTTGCTATGTAATACTGTAACATAGTCAAAGTTTCCAGAGATGAGGATAAAATCATCTTGTGGGGGAAGCGTTGTCGAAGGTTTATTTACATTATAAGAGTATTGTCTATTGGATATGAAAACACAACCCTAGGAGTACCTAAACCTTCAATCTGGTTCTGGGCCTCAACTTCTCCACCTAGTAATTTTCTAAATAGTCACTAATTCTGAAACAATTAACTAAATTGAATTCACTATTAAATAATGAATTTTAAATGAACCATAGAAAACATAAGACAGTTACTCAACAAAGGACTTATGTTTACAGTTTCATATGCATGCTACCCTAAAACTATCTTCCTATTAATTTTTATCAGCACTGAAAACATTCTGATTTTCAAGTGATTATCTCTAGTAATTATAATCTTTAGAAACCTACCTAGAACTATTCATTCAGTAGGTGATATTCCTTGAAGTTCATTTTATTGAGCACAAGTAACACCTTCCAATTTGTTAATATATTAGTCCTATTGTTAAATTATATGTTTAGGGGCACCTAGGTGGCTCAGTGGGTTAAAGCCTCTGCCTTCGGCTCAGGTCATGATCCCACCTGGGATCGAGCCCCGCATCGAGCTCTCTGCTCAGCAGTGAACCTACTTCCCCCTCCCCTCTCTGCCTGCCCCTCTGCCTACTTGTGATCTCTGTCAAATAAATAAACAAAAAATCTTTAAAAAAAATTATATGTTTAAGTTGTTAGTCTATCATTTAATTATTCAAAAGCTTGATTTATCGGGGTACCTGGGTGGCCTAGTCAGTTAAGTGTCTGACTTTTGATTTTGGCTCAAGTTATGATATCAGGGTCATGTGACTGAGCCTACAGCTGGCTCTGTGATAGACGTGCAGAGTGCTTGGGATTCTCTCTCTCTCTCCCTCTGTCTCTCCCCTCCACCTCCCACTCTGGCATGCATGTGTATTCTCTCTCTCAAAAAAAAAAAAAAAAAAAAAAAAAAAGACCAGCTTGATTTCTCAGTCAAGGCATTAAAACTGTACCTATATTGAATCAAAACATGCAGAAAGGGAAATAAAATAACTCAAATATTTCAAATAATGCTATAGCTAAGATGTTGAGGTACATATATTCATTTCAGTATATGAAATATATACTTGTGTTGTATATATTGAAGTATATACTTGTGTTAATTATATATATGTGTATATATTTGCATATATATGTAATTTATATGTATTTAATATATATGTATATAAATTTAAATTTTCAAGATTAATCTAGGCCTCAAACACTGAAAGTGTTGTAACAGAGTCAAATTAGATCTCTACTATAGTTAAAATCAAAATATTTTTCTATTTTATTTATCAATATTTTTTGAGAAACAAAAAAATAATGCTGGAGAATTTCCTCTATTAAGACAGTGAGCAGGGGCACCTGTGTGGCTTAGTGGGTTGAGCCTCTGCCTTTGGCTCAGGTCATGATCTCGGAGTCCTGGGATCGAGTCCCACATCGGGCTCTCTGCTCTGCAGGGAGCCTGCTTCCTCCTCTCTCTCTCTCTGCTTGCCTCTCTGCCCACTTGTGATCTCTCTCTGTCAAATAAATAAAATCTTTAAAAAAAAAAAAAAGAAAATGAGCATTTTCAACATGTAAGGAGACATTGGTGTGTTGGCTAGTCTTACCAACATAAAAGAAAGCAAGTGTAAATTGAGTTTCTCTGAAAGACCATACCTAAATAGTTTGTTTTGGACAGAAAATAACCAACCTAGTACTAGAAAATAGGAAAAAGTATAGAAGTTCATATATCACTGCAGGAAAACAAAACAAAACTACAGTTTAGATCTCTATCTCTGTGCTAGTTGTGTCTTTATGTTAGACCATTATTTCCTGTTTCATATTTTTTACTCTATAAAATTTTGATAAGAAGGTATCAATTCAGTTGAACTGGTACTTTAAAAAAAAAAATACAACATGATATTTTCCCACTTGGGAAGGCAAGTCCAGGAAAGACATGTCCCTTATCATGTAATGAATGATTCATGATTCTTAAAATTTCTTTCAGTTCATTTAAGAATGAAGTCTCTTCTTCAGAATTATATTATGCAAGCCATGCATAGCCATGAGAAAGTGTTGGTCAAAGACTCATATTCCCACTGTTAAAAAAAAAATCATAGAATATTGTGATGCCAGAGGGAGGAAAATATAACTGAGTGTGAGAAAAAGCAAAACCTACTAAAGTAAAAATTCAGAATCATGAGATTATTTTAAAAGTAATTTATAAATTTAGATTATATCAGATGCAAAAATACATTTATGGAACCATTCTAGGAAGTTTCCCCTAAAGGAATTGCTTTAGCAAATAAGGATGATAATTGTTTTTCCCTCTAAACAGGTCAATCATTTTAATACCTTTTCATTTACATTTGCTTCTTAACTCTTTTAGAAAAATACAAAGAATGATAGCCAATGACTCAATCTGAAATTTGACAAAATCCCACATACCTACATTACACTCTTTCAAACAAGAATTTTGTTATATAAGCCTGGACAATCAGGCCAAAGCAATGGTGACCAGCCTCTACAAGGCCTGGTCTCCTCAAGACAGGTTCTGTTTCTGCCAGAATAAAACTTTGCAGAACAAAGGCATACAGTTAAGTGTCCCACAGACATTAGCTCCCTTCAGTTTCCATCTTTTTCTTTTACAGAAAAATAATAATCTGGTTCCTTTTTGTAGATTCCAGAGGCACAGTCAAGGTCATAGTTAATGAGATCTAGCTTATGCCTGAGTAAGAGCTGTAGAGATAACAATGCAATGTGGCCTATTACTCAAGTTCATTTCTAGCTGTGTTTTGGTTAATAAAGCCTATCTGCCAAGAATTCAACAACTTGGAAATGGCTGCTTTAGTAGTTGTACAGATGTATCTTATGAAATGGCACTGGAAATCTGTAATGACTCCTTTGTTCTAGTTTTTAGTTGTGGAGCCTTTTACACAAACAAGAACTTTTTAATTCTACTTCAAAATACTGAAAATTCAAAGTAAACTATACATATCTTTTTCAGACTATTAAATTAAGGGGAAAAAAAGATAAAATTTGAGTATACAAGGCCTAATGTGAAAAATATGTAAATTAGGTTAGAGAACAGAAATGTCAGCAGTTTCCCAAACTATTTTGTAATGGAACTGTTTTGGTTTTTTTGGGTTTTTTGGGGGTTTTTGTTGGTTTTTTTTGTTGTTGTTGTTGGTTTTTTTTGGGGGGGGTTGTTTTTTTTTGTTTTGTATTTTTGTTGGTTTTTTTTTTTGTAATGGAACTGTTATTTAAGAGCTCACTCACTTGGGGTGTCTGGGTGGCTCAGTTGGTTAAGTGTCCAAATCAATTTCAGCTCAGGTCATGATCTCAGGGTGGAGAGATCGAGCCCCATGTCAGTAGAGAGGAGCAGGAGCCCTGCTTAAGATTCTCTCTCTCCTCCCTCTCTCTGCCCTTCCCACCCCATCTCTCTATCATCTTCTCTTAAAAAAGAAAAAAAAAAAAGAATTCATTCACATTCACCATATTTTATGAAAAAAATGGGAGTGGAGGGCCTATGAACTTTTAGGTATGACTGATATTCCACAGAATAGAGTTTTACCCTGAAAATGCAAGTAGAAGTAGAAATAGGATTTGATGATTTAATCAAGAATTTTAAGATGAGACAGGTAAGGAATTACCCCAAACTATAGTTCTGAATCATATTTTTCAGGCTTCAGTAGGATGTATGAACACCTTGCGATGCAAAAATACTAATTTAAAAGGCACCTG
This sequence comes from Enhydra lutris kenyoni, assembly GCF_002288905.1. Classification (NCBI taxonomy): domain Eukaryota; kingdom Metazoa; phylum Chordata; class Mammalia; order Carnivora; family Mustelidae; genus Enhydra; species Enhydra lutris. The sequence goes on along the minus strand of NW_019154087.1, from coordinate 5,262,485 downwards.
TGTTCCTAAAAGGAAAATTTCCCACCCTGCCCCCGCAATGTAATCTCCTGAAATAGTTAAATTCCAACTGGATGTTTTTCTCTTTTCATCTCAACTGCCACTTACTAATATTAGACTAAGCAGATAGAAGTGACTTAAAATAATTAAAATAGACTTGCTTTAGGGAAAAAGTAATAATAAGTCAGGTATATTCAAATCTGCTACTCCCATGTATACTTTATTAGGGAAAAAACTGTTATAGAAAAGTGTGGTTTATTTCTATATAATCAGGAACAATGTACCATTCTGTAAATGTCTATTTTTCCTCTATTATTGTGAGAAGTTGAGAAAATAGGCTAAAAGAAAATCTTAAAAAGGATTTTGAGTAAGAAATATTAATTTAGTTGTGAAAGTATAAAGACTTAACAGGCTAAAACTATTTTGAGGAGTTCATGGAGGATTTCATATTAAGTAAAGGTATACATAGCCTTAGTTTTATGCTATTTTGCCTAGGAAGAACATCAGAATTTCCTGTGTTATATTAAAAAAAATTACAACACTTCAGATTTAAATATTTAGATATCTTCCAATATTGCAAAATCAACTTATGGATTAAATAAAAGTTAATCAAATAATTGGGAAGTAAGGCTTTTTTATCTTAATTTTTTTATTCACAATAAAATTGTCATTTCAGAGCAAACTGAACATAAAAGGCATTTTGAGAGACATTTTACTCATCCACAGATACCTAAAAGCAAAACGTGACACCTAGCAGGCACTCAAGATTTTTTACGAAGTTAATAAATCACACAAATGCTTCATGTATATATGTTCATTAACTTAATTTTCATAAAACTTGACATATGCTTATTCCTGCAAAAAAAAATAAACATTTCAAATCAGCACCCAAAAATGTATTACCTCCCTCATTCAGTATGTTGATAGAATTTGGGCTTGAAAACACTCCTGTAAAATACATTTGTGATTTGCTAAAACATATTGTTGAAAGTTCAGATTGTGCTATTTGGTGCTAGTGGGGGGAAATGCCACTAGTAGTTTTAAACTGAGTTTTATCTTGCACATCTGAATTAAATTATATTTTTCTTGGTTTCAAATGAATAAACACATTTCCCCCATGGCATTATGCCAGTAGAATAATGCACCTGGAATATGTTAATTTTTTTAATGACCTCACAGTCTGTTATAATAAGCTAATCATATCCAGACAACAAGATTAGCATGATTTGTTCGTTCAGAAAAAAAGTGCTTAAATGCCAGCTTAATCATTACTGAAATTCATTTCCTTATTTATAAATTTAAGGTCCAAATTTTGTATGACAGTGTTTCTTCCTAAACTTCTTTATTTTTTGATACTATTTAATCATCAGGTTGGTTTGACATTTACTCTTAAAACGTTTAGAACTGTATGCCCTTATTTAAAATGCTGGAGAATTTAAAACTCTATGGGCATGTTCAGTAATTCAAGTCAAACTAATGGCACCACATATGTTTTCTGTTATGATATGGATACAATCTTACATATAGAATATGTAAAATATATATATTTTTTCAACTCTTTTTTATCCATATCCTCTAAAGTTTATACCCCCAATGAAATCATGCTTAGAACTACCCAAACAGTTGAGCCAAAACAATCCATTCTCTTATTTTTGTCCCAAAAGGACCACTAGATTTCACTTGGCAAGCATTTGTTATACCTATATAAAGCGGCAAACAAAGTATTTACTCCCTGATTTGTTTCCACCTAATGTGCTTTATATCACCACAAATAAGCAATTAATAAATATATTCCCTGTGACCATAATTATTTGACCTCTATATGCAGGAAAGAAATATAATTAAAGCAGTTCAGGATTATAATTCACTAGATTTAACCATTTTGAAACCTAAGCTGTAAATACATGCAGATTTAATTTTATTTCAAATATTATAACCCAGTTTATAATTGCTTCAGGGTTTGATTCAGTCAGGCAAGTTAAAGCCTTATTACACAGTGAAAAAAATTGATGACAAAAGTGACAATCCACCGATATGTCATCCCTGAAAATTTTGTGATTCTTAGAAAAGTTCATTTTCAGCTTGTTAAAAAGGGCCAGCAATTTGTCACAAAAGATCTAAAGTATTACAAATATTTCTACAACTCTGGAGTTCTTGCGTAGCTGCTAATTTCTCTCCAAATGAAGTTACTGTCAAGGAGTAGAATAACAACAGGGACTCTAGCCGAAGTATACCATCATAAGGAACCACAAAGAACTAGCATCAAGAGATATAGCAGGAGAGGAGGGGTCATTTGGTTGACATATCCCTTGTTACACTGGGGCCTATAATAAGCTCAAAAATTTGTTCATTGTCCTGCTGGCCTACTGTCATTCCTTGCTTTTGTCATATAAAAATATTAGCCTTTTGAAAAGAGCGGCCTGGACAGAAGAAATTAGGAGAGAAATTAAACATTTTTCCACATGTGCCAAAGGGGTATAATGTATCTAGTCACAACTGAGAGTGCTTTTAGCCCCAGCCTCCCTTTTCCTATAAAATATTGTTGGTTTCTTGAAGTGGGTCTGATTTTGGTACTTACTCTTCCCTTATACAGATGATATTACATTAGACCTGCTCAATATCATCTTACCTAGTGGGTTAATAAAGTGTTGCAAGTAGTTAATAACTTTTCAGAAAGGTCTTAGGTTATTAAAAAAAAAAAAAAAAAAAAAAAAAAAGGCAGGTGCCAGGGTGGCTCAGTTGGTTAAGCATCTGTTGGTTAAGCATTCAGCTCACGTTGTGATCCCAGAGTCCTGGGATCTACTACTGCATTAGGCTCCCTGCTTCTCTCTCTCTCTGCCTCTACCCTTCTCCATGGCTTGTTCTCTTCTTCTCTCAAACAAATAAATGAATAAAAAGGCCACAAAAATCAAGTAGCTTTTTCTGAAGACACATTATGTCCTGATACACTACCTATAAAATAATAGGTAACATGGCTTAGCATAAGAAGCATGGGCTTTGGAACCCTGCAGACCCTATAATCAGATGTCCAACTATGCTACTTTCTAATTTCTAATTTCAAGCTAGCTGTTTAACCATAGTGAATTTAATTTTCTCATTGGTAAAATGAGAATTGGATGAAAGAGGATATGAGAAGCAAAGTGTCTCCCATGGAACCCAGCATGCCTTTTTTCTTTGTGTTGCTGATATTCTTTCTAGATGTTAAATGCCACCTGGGGATAGAAGCTAGCACAGAGTCTGAATCACAGGAGGTACTCAACTGATTTTATTTCCCTTTCCTGAGAGGTCATTAAAATTAATGACTTAATCATATCATTATATCATTACATATTAAAAGTATCAAAATACTAAATCACTCAAGAGTTGACCATCTTGTCACACAAAGCTATAAAGAGTTTGAAATATATTCATATATGTGAATCAGTGACTTTGTATATTATATTTTCATATGCCCTAGTTTGCCTAAGACAACTAAATATTCAGATACTATAAGAAAAATAAATTGAACTCTAACTTCACCATTGCACTGGAAACGTTGCAAAGTGATAAATAGAGCCATCCTCAAGGGCAAAGACCAGATGATAATTATTTTAGGCTTTGCATTCCACATAGCTTTTGTTGCAACACCAGACACAGTACAAAATCAGCTATAGACAACAGATAAACAAATGGTAGGGCTGCATTAAAATAAAAATTTATTTACAAAAATTGGTGGAGGACGAGATTTGACTCGTAACCCATGGTTTTCCAGCCCCTCTTTAATAGTGAAGATCTCTCAATACTCAACCAATGACCACTTACATGATTTCTTATATTCTTGATATTTCCTGTTAGTCAGCCAGATAGTCACAACTATACGCAAAGATTTAGAGAACATATTAAAAGAACAATTGTGTACTGAAGATTAGGTAAAAATTCTAAACACATTCTTCTTAAAAATGTTTATTAGAAAAATATAGAAGAGTAGACCAAGAAAGGAAGATGGCTAAATTTATAACTAATAGCATGATACCTAACTAGCAAAAAAACCCAATATAATACATCTGCCAACACCAAAGGTCATAGTTTAAGGCTCCAGTCAATCAAGGGAATATTCCACATAATAATTTGTTATTAACTGGTATGCCAGTTACAAATTATGCCAATAACCAGGCAAGAACAGAAAACTGTCACTAGGTAACTAGGTAACTAATCTACAGTAGCTGGAGACCATATGAAAAACCAAACCAAAATATTTTTAATTCCCCCCCACTTGCAATAAGATTAATCCAAAACATTATAAACCACTGAATCTACAAATGCAAAAGAATTTTTAGATATTTGAACAAATGGAGAGAACAACAAAGATACTGCAAAACATTTGGTAATCCTCCTCCACAAAGCATGTTTCAAATCACAGAAGTTGAAAAACAAAGTTAAAAGAAGTAAAAAATTGTTATGTGAAGATGGTTGAGTAGTTTTCTTCCATTGCACCAAAGGTCTTTCTAAAGATCAGCATTAAAACCATCAACTCATTTTTTCTCATTGGTTGATAAGCTCTCTCTTATTAGATTGTGAACTCACTGTCATGAACAATGTACTGTTCACTATCTCTGTTAGTGTAAACTATGAGTAATATAGGTGTACCGGCCAAAAATTAAAAAATAGTAGGTACTAAGCAAATTATTGTTCAAGAACACTCAATCCACTAACCCTCATGGAGTTATAGAAGTCACAAATTTGCTCTTTATATTATTATCGCAAGACCCATGCATCTAAATAGCAAGATATTTCCTGAAAGTGTAACACTCAGTCTTCTACTTCTCAATGATGTGCTGCAAAGACCAGAGTTCTTACTAGAAGACTGGAACATTTAGAGCTGCACCATTTGGCGATTCGAAGCAGGTTCCTATCCCTCTTAATTAAACAAATCCTTCAGCACTGCGCGAGCAGGCTGCTTTCCAGGATAAAAGAGATGTCACACAGATGTTTCCACCAAAATTTCCAAAAGCTTTACCTTGCTGGGAAAGAATGACTCCATTCAAAGTAAGAATTTTACCAATCCTCTAAGAATGAACACAAGCAGAAAGATTGGAATTTGCCTCCTTTTAAAGGAAAACACATACACAACGTACAACCAGACACTTATTCAAAATGTCCAGATGTCTTCACTGCGTAGGGGAACGATTTTTAAAATAAGAAAAGGCACAAGGAGAATGATTAGAAGGTGTTGCAAATCTGAGAAGTGAAAATACACAGACCTCTCCTGGATTGCCAACTTGATTAGCTCTTATCCTTTACGGAAAGATGCTTTAGCCATTGACATGCCAAAAGAAAAACCCAAAACTTGCCTGATTTCAGGTCAAAGGTGAAAGAAAGAAAGGCCAAGAAGACAAATGCTTACAGAAGAGACCTGTGAAACAAGGCAGTAAAGATAGGTTTTATAGATCTGTAGTACAGAAGATGAAATCCAGTGTGGAATAGATCATGTCTGCTTGTGAATTTTAATGCAGATGATGGAACAAGAGGGCAAACATAAAAATTGGGGAGAATCTGATTTGAAACAGATGTCACACAACCCTTCATTGCAAAGAGTCATAAATGAATGGATGGAGTATCAAGCAGAAAAAAAACTATCCAGGTGAAGAACACTGATTTGTTTTTTTTTTTTTTTAAAGAAAATACTCATATCCTCCCAGGTTAGAAGAGATTATTTAGAGTTTGCCACTCTGCTGTTTTGGCATCATAGCCTCAGATAGTGAATTTAGAGATTTCCAAATTACAAAATATTAGATTATTTTGAAGACTAAAGTTCTATAACGTGTTGTATTTTGTTTTTTAAAAAAGGTGGGGCACCTGGGTGGTTCCTTCAGTTGAGTGTCTGCCTCTACCTCGGGTCATGATCCCAGGGTCCCACCGGGCAGGGAATCTTACTCTTCTTCTCCCTCTGTCACTTTACCCTGCTTGTGCTCTCTATCTCAAACAAATAAAATCTTTAAAAAAGTGAAAATAATAAAAAATTTCAAAGGTAAGGAAAGAGAATAGTTCTTTCATTTTTGCTCTATTATAATCTAATGTTCTCATGAGGAATTTTTGTTTTATTTAATGGATACTTGAAATTGAACAACTAAACATTTTTACTGGCTACTAGAAATTTTAGATTCACATTTAGCACTCATCCAAAGCAACTGGGTAACTTCTGACATAAGTATTTCTGTGCTGTGCCATCTTAAGTCATTTTCCTACAGTGGATTTACTGTCTTCTTTTGCAAATATTTTTATCAGATTCTAATTTGTTCTATTTTACATATGTTTTAAGTCATTTTAAATGAAGTAAAAGGAAGTACAATTAATTATTTAGATCTTTCCTATAGAATTGCACTCTGAAACATCACAGCCCTGATCAATCCTTTAGTCTATCTCACTTCAGTTAATATTAACCTTATACAAGACATCCAGAAAACAGAATTTACAAGGTAGCCAACACAGTCTTCTTCTGTCAAATAAGACTATACAAAGAGTTCCAAACAAGACTGACACCAACAAAGTAAACATCATGAATACAGAAACTGAGAATTCTCTGAAACATCCCATTTTATAAAATATCCACACATACACCCATGTTTCATAGGGTTTCAGAAAGTGTCTCTTGCCCTTGCAGTTCCTAGCCCAACGTCTCAGCAATAAATCTTGCTTTCAACATCACGGTGCTAAACCTCCAAACCTTGTCAGAATCCGTATTTCATGACACTAATCTGATCACCGAAAATGGCATAGCTACATGGTATACCATTTATCATGAAATAAACAGAAAGGAGAAACCTCTTGTCTGTTTTCCCATAGTGATACCACTCTTTTTCTTCTTTCATTCTTATTCTTCCTGTCTCCGAAACTCTTTTCTACAACTCAAAATCATAAAACTTAGTCCACATGGCCATGGTGGTACCCAGTGAATTCTCTGCTTATACACTACCTGCTTTTTGATTACAAGTATTTGGGGATGGAAGGAAATAACTAAGGTATACCGATTTCACAAATTCTGAAACTTTCATATACAATATATTGTCTGAATCCATATTTTGTATATATCCTTTTTTGATAAGCCAGGCATTAGCATCTCTCATCTTTGAACTCATCCTAGCAAAATAACAACTACAAATTTGGTTTAATAGAAGGAACATACTTGCCTGCTATTTATCTTTGTACTGGCCCAAGGGTTCAACAAATTTCAGTTTCATAAATGCTTATCAAATTTCTCATCTGTTTTTTACTGGAGAGAATGTCCTTTTCTCTGATACAAAGTTATGTTTTATAAATTTTTATATAGAAATATAGCCACAGAACAGAGAAACAATAAAAAAGGTGGGGGGGGAGGAATGACTTAACAAGAAGATCACCATGATATCAGGGGAGATTTTCAAAATATATGCGCCTTTCTTTTCTAGCCTACCTCCCAAATTGTGAACTACACATTTTTCACATGAATTAGGCTAAGAAGGGAAGAGAAGTATTCCTAGTTTTATCTTTTCTTGTCAAGGTTCCTTGAAAGACTAATTAGTGTTTTAACCACTGTATAAAAGGTCTCAAAGTGCACTTTATCCTTGATACTTGCAAAGCTCTAATCTGGCTATTATTTCAACCTACCAGAGGAACAATCATTTTCTGGGAATGTAGTGTGAGAGCAGAGAAATACTATTGTTAAGGATCAAATGAAATTGACTTGGATTTTTCCACTATTAGGACTTGGTCCATATAGAGAAGAGAACATTCTCAGCATAACCCATCTGATCATAAAGTATTTCTCATTACCAGACTGCTCAGAATTCTATGGTACTAAAAAAAAAAAAAAAAAAAAAAAAAAAAGGTGCAGAATTATTTTCTAGAGAACAATAGGAAAAAAAAGCTTTTTGCTGAAATAAACTATAAACCATTCACTCATTGGAAACGGACCAATTTTTAGACTGAAATTCCCAATTCATAACATTCTTAATCTAACAGATATGAATTCAACACCAAGAACAGTGACTACACATCATGTAGCACTTCACAGCTCACAATACACTGTAAAGCAGATAATCCCATTTGATAACAAAAATCCATTTTAGTATCTCAAATTACAGATAGGAAAAATGAAGTTCAGAGAGATTAAATTATTTGCCCTGGTCACAGTGACCCTGCCAGGTCTCTGATTCTTGGTCTAGTCTCTTATGCTCTATCTTCTGGAGGTCAATATTAATTTCTTTGAATTAACAGAGTTTCAATAAGGTGACTCTGACAATATTCAGTTGTTTTTCTACAGGCTAGGTTTTCTTCATCTATACATTATCCTCCTCCTAATATCTTTTTAACAATAAATTATTAGAAGAACTTCAATGTCACGTGCTGGACAGCAAAATTTACAGGAGGGCTGCGGGAGTCACAAAGCAGGTTCTCAGGCTGGTGTGTATTGGTCTCCTGAGAGCATCAGAAAGAAATGCTGTGGCTCTTATTAACAAAGAGGAATTGACAGATGTTCTTATGGTTTGCATCTAAGTGAGCACAAACAATGCTTGTGCTGCCAAAATGAAATTATTCTATCCTTTTAGCATTAAATATTTTCTAAATATTGTTAAGGAGCTAAAAATAATACTGACTTACCAATATTGTGATAGTGCAGCAAACAGAGACCCAGTCGTAATGTGGATCAGATATAAGTTATGGAGCTTATCAGAGCCGTGGAAGAGTGTATTCTCTTCACAAGGGTCAATAATTTATTTTTATAAGCAGTTACTCACCAGAGGGTCAGGTGCTATTATAGTCAATAAAGCTCCAGAAAGGGGCTTCTTCTCTGGCTCATGCTTATTCCTCCTCAGCAATATAATGGTGACTTAAACCTATAAAAGTCAATTTCAAAAAAAAAAATCACTCTAAATTAACATAATCTCTTGTAGAAAATAGGAATGTTTATGTTTACCTATTAGTACTTTAGGACAAGCTAAGGTTTCTATGGTATTTCAACTGCCTGTGTACTTTGAGTTGCACGGCCAATATCATCTTACCCTTGATAAACATAGAGAGTCAGTCATGAACAACTAAAATGTTTGTTCAAAATTATGTTGGATAATAGGATCAAAATTAGAGAAAGAATTTCACTAGCCCAAGCCATTACAAAATCTAACAAAACTGTTCCTTACATGCATATGTTTTAAAGAAGAAAAGGTATGAAGTAGGAAAGAGAGAGAGAGAGACAGAAGGGAAAGAGGAGGGGAAGAAAGAAAGGAAGCCAGGCATAAAAATCTATAATTTGATGAGCTACATTTCTCCTAAATATTTATTACTAGATAATATTCAAAGAATACAACAGAGCTCCTAAGGAAATAACTATAGCTCTTCAACACAATAGTATATGTCTCCAGTCTACTTGTTTATTAATAATTCAGCTTTTATCACCACATATACTCAATCATTTCAAGTGTGAAACTCATGAAATGTCATTTCCATTCAATCTTAGAATATTGTCTTGGCAGTCAGTGGAGAGAATTATAGGATTAAGATCCCTGGCTATATATAAAACAAGGCAAAAACATAAAAATCTCTTCTTCAATTGCTAGACTGATGTAATGATCTTAATGACTTGCATACTATTGTTCTTCATTCTTAGGAATGGATTATATTTCTGGAAACTGACTTGACTGATGAGGTCTCATCCAGTCTCTCTGGATTTTGCTGCTGAATATGATCACTTCTATCACATGAACAGCAGGATCCAACCATCTGGTTCTTCAGTGCAGCTTCCATGTGTGAGCCAGTAGGATCTTGCTGAATGAAGTGCACAATTCAAATCATAAAATTTTTCATATACCAGAGAACACTTGGGAGGCAACCCAAAGGTGAAATATAATACCTATCCCAATGAGCTATTTGCTACAGACCCATGAGACACAAAAGAAAGAAATCTTTAAGAACAATGTTTCTCAAAGTGAAGTCTGTGACCAATGGCCTCAGAATTATTTACAGAGATGAATAAGAGATGAAGATTCCTGGGCATCTTTTGGATTTAGACTCCCATAACTTCTAGACATAAATTCCAAGGATCTGCACAAGCTCACCTGGTGATCCTAAAATTTTAAAAGTTCTTGAAGCTAAAACTGCCCTAAAAATAGTCTTAATTTTTAAAAAAGCCACTATCTTTTTATTTTTTCCACTGTTTTAAAATCTTGAGTCTATACAACCCTCAGTCTCCAATGATGTTTCTTTGAAGACTTAAACGATGCATGTTTTTGAACTAGACCAGTTTCTTACTATAAGTTGTCATGTAACCCAAGTGGGTAGAGTCTAAAAATGTTGGAAAAATGTCCCAGTAGGTTGCCAAGCATAAGACTTAAATGAAACAGTTTAATTGTTAGTGCATCAAGATAGAAATCAAGGAATAGAATTTTTCAAAAATACATTATAACATAAAATATGAACTTAGTTTAAGATGTCTTATTGACATTTCTTTCCCAAACTAGATTACAGCGCTGACGACACAGTATAAAGACATACACATATACCGCATGGGTAGAAGCATATGGCAGAAAAATGGATGCTTTCTTTGCCATATCCACACTTGCCACATGTCCTGGAACTTATTAAAATTCTGTTGAAGTGGTCAGACTGTTCTTAGTGTGCTTGTTTTTTCTCAGGGAAATCCAGTGCCCTTTCAATGAGGAAACATTCAGTTACCAAGCTATTCCTGATTTAAAAATAATTTGCAAACTCTGCCTTGTAAACACTTACAGATCTACCACAGAAGTCCCTGGAGCTACCTTGGAAGTAGCCCAAATTTATCTCAAACATATCTTGCTCATGTAAAATAAATATTGAAGCTATTATTCCAAAGAAACTATTTTTCTAAACCAGTTGCTTTTCAAACTGAAAGTCAAAGGCATCACCATGGAGATTGGAAATGCAAAGTCATGTGTTAGGTGAAACTCTCAGTGCAGAATAGGGGCTGGAGGTGTAGCCGCATTGCTCCTCTTCCCACTGACATAGGCTCTACTATTCACCATCTCCTATCCTTTATGAAAGAAGAAAAATGACTACAAATAAAGAGCTGGGCTCTTAGGGCCACTGTGTGGCTCAGTGGGTTAAGCCTCTGCCTTCAGCTCAGGTCATGATCTCAGGGGCCTGGGATTGAGTCCCACATCAGGCTCTCTGCTCAGCAGGGAGGCTGCTTCCCCCTTCCCCTCTGCCTGCCTCTCTGCCTACTTGTGATCTCTCTCCCTCTCTATCAAATAAATATGTTTTTTCTTTTTAAGAGCTGGGTCTAATCTGGGCTTATTCTCATAAACTTTCCACCTTCCTTCAATATTTCCTATAGAGCTGGGTTTACAAAACTATGGTCCATGGACTAATACATCCTTCAACCAGCTTCTGTAAGCAAATTTTTATTGGAACACAGCCACACACACTTATTTACACCTATAACTCTTCCCCTATTACAAAGTCAGAAGTGAGTAGTTGTGAAGACACCCTTGGGCCCACAAAGCTAAAACTATTTACTTTCTGGTCCTTTACAAATAAAGTTTGCTTATCACTGATCTAAAGAATAGTTAGAGTTGTCCAGTAGTGATTGCTATCAGTAGAGGTAAGTAGAAGCAGAGGTGGTGGATGCCCAGAAGGATACAAGAGAGATTTTACCTGAATACTGTTGCAGGAAAAATAGTTTGATCACCAAAACAATTCTATTCTTCTTAACAAAATAATTTCTTTAAAAAGTGAGAATTTCTCACTGTGAATTTTTCACTATAAATTTTTTCAGTGAAAAATTTCACTGAATTGCTATTTTTGAAAAGTAGGTCAGAAATGACCAATATGGGGGCATTGAAGTGACTCAGTTAGTTAAGTGTCCAACTCTTGGCCTCAGTTCTTGACCTCAGGATTGTGAGTAAATTCAAGCCCCTCATTGGGTTCCACCCCAGGCATGGAGTCTACTTAAAAAAAAAATGATCAAGACAAAATAATGACTGTGAAAGCACTATATCCCCAAACTTTTCTTCATATACAACACCTACTTTTGCTATATGCTTGATCTTGGTAAACATGTAATAGCCCTCCTTATTTCCCCAGATAAATACTGATACTTTTTTTCTTCTTGCTCCCCTACATTCTCTCATTCATTTGCTCATGCAACACTTTTTTTTAAAGAGTTTATTTATTTATTCGCCAGAGGGAGAGGGAGACCAAGAGAGAAAGAGAGCACCCACAGCATGGGGAGCAGCAGACAGAGGGAGAAACAGCCTCCCCACTGAGCAGGGAGCCCATTGTGGGACTTGATCCCAGGATCCTAGGATCATGACCTGAGCTGAAGGCAGACGCTTAACCAACTGAGCCACTCAGGCACCCACACAATAATTCTTTAACAAGTACCTAATACATGTCAATCCCTGTGCTAGGCACTTGGTATATAATGGTGAACAAATGGACATGGGTCAGCTTTCATAGAAAGGCTTGTCAGGTATAAGTAAATTTTGAACCAGATGGTCTTATATTAAAATAAAGAGAAAATAGGAAAAAAAATCAAACTCATAAATGAATTTTTCTCAGATTAAGTATATTATTATGTTATGATAGATAAGCAATGCAACTTATAGCAAAATATGAGTTAATAATATAATAATATAGATTACCATATCATTAAATTTTCCACATCATGACTTTTTTTTTTTACACTACTCAAAACTATTTTGTTATTTAGGATTTTAGTTAAAAACTTTGGCAATCTCACTCCAGAAACCAATACTTTATTGTATTTAATAAGTATAATTTAAATTAAATTAGAAAAATTTTAAAAAATTAAAAAACTTTGGTAATCCTACTCACAGAGCTTAGTAAAAGGAGATTCAGAAAAGTAAACCTACAGATACATAGAGTATCATGAGTTTTAGGAGAGAGGAAGTGCAGAACATTAGGGAAGCTATGTAGTAAAAAATTGGGGGACAGGAGTTGCCTGATAGAGGGAATATGAGACTTTTAAAAAGAAAAAATGAAAAGGAAATGAGAAGAGGAGAGGATACCAAATTATACATGTCCATATTCATTGTGTAAATAATTTTGGTTGCTGTTTGTTTGTTTGTTTGTTTGTTTAAATGGGAAGCAATCAGAAGTCTTAAAAAGGGAGAGGATGATCACATTTTTCTTCATAAATACTACTGTGGCTGGACCAAAGACAATGATAGTAGAATGAGGACTGTGGGAAGCTGGGAATCCCTTGGAAATCACATATCAAAATTCAAGAAAAAGATGATGGAGGCTGATCTATGGTGATGTTAGTGGAGATTAAATTAAATAGAGAGACTCAAAAGGTATTAAAATCAACAGGAAATAATAATTTATCAGATTTGGTGGCTGAAGAAAAGAAGAAAAGCAATTAAAAATGGCTTTTACTTGGGTTTTGTTTTGTTTTTGGGTTTGAGTTTTTGTTTTTGTTTTTGTTGTTTTTGGTTTTGTTTTTGTTTTTGCCTTGAACAACTGCCTGAGTTGTTGGGGCATTTGCTATTGGGATTGCAGAGGGATGGTAGGGTAGGAGAAAACATGAAGTTTGATCTAAGACACTGAGTGTTTGGTACCTGGGAAACACTGAGATGAGTTGTGGCAGATGCAGTAAGGTAGGCACACCTGGGGCTCAGGAGATTGGAAATGAGGATGAGTTGTCAGTCTATAAATAATAATTGAGAGAACTGGAATGGATGAGATTACCCAGGCTACATATTTGGAATGAATGAAAAATAACCCAGAAGAGAATCCACTGAGTAGAACATGAAAATTCTGAGGGGGAAAAAAAAAAAAGGTTAGAAAGGTGTAGCTAAGTAGGTAGGAGAACATATGTTGAGTTTTGAGTCAGAGTGAAAAGAGAGAGTTTCATGAAGAAAATAATGGTCAATCATATCATTTTAGCCTGGGGAAAAAAATTATGATAAAACCTAAAATATGTTCCTTAGATTTACTGTCATTGCCAATTATGGTGACATCAGTTAGGAGGGGGCAGAAGCCATGCTGCAGATAGTTGAGAAATCAACAAAGAAATGAAGTGGAACAGCAAATTTAGATAATGTTTTTCTTATATTTAACTGTGAAGGAGAAAAGAGAGATAGAATAGTAGCTAGAGAGAAACATTAGGAGGAAGTTATGATCAGGAAAGCACAAAAAAACAGACTTCTAAAGGACTCCCAATGTTCTGTGCTCAATTGGTGGATGGTCACATGGTTTCTTTGTATTTCAAGTAATTAAGCTAAACTTTTTGTTTTGTAACATACAATGGTAGAAATATTAGACTGGCAGCAGACCTATCCACAGAGACCTGTTAGACCAGAAAGGACTGGCATGATATATTCAGAGCACTAAATAAGAAAAATATGCAGCCAAAAATACTATATCCAGCTAGGCTATCATTGAAAATAGAAGGAGAGATAAAAAGCTTCCAGGACAAATAAAAATTAAAAGAATTTGCAAACACCAAACCAGCCCTACAGGAAATATTGAAAGGGGTCTTCTAAGCAAAGAGAGAGCCTAAAAGTAGTAGACCAGAAAGGAACAGAGACAATACACAGTAACAGTCATCTTACAGGCAATACAGTAAAACTACATTCATATCTCTCAATAGCAACCCTGAATGTAAATGGGCTAAATGCCTCAATCAAAAGACACAGGATATCAGAATGGATAAAAAAATCAAAACCCATCAATATGCTGTCTACAAGAAACTTCATTTTAGACCCAAAGACACCTCCAGATTTAAAGTGAGGGGGTGGAAAACAATTTACCATGCTAATGGACATCAAAAGAAAGCTGGGCTGGCAATCCTTATATCAGATAAATTAGAATTTAAGCCAAAGGCTATAATAAGAGATGAAGAAGGACACTATATCATAAAGGGTCTGTCCAACAAGAAGATCTAATAATTTTAAATATTTATACTCCCAAATAGGAGCAGCCAATTATATAAACCAGTTAATAACAAAATCAAAGAAACACATCATCAATAACACAATAATATTAGGGGACCTTAACACTCTCTCACTGAAATGGACAGATCATCCAAGCAAAAGTTCAACAAGGAAATAAAGGTCTTAAATGACACACTGGACCAGATGGACATTACAGAAATATTCAAAACATTCCATCCCAAAGCAACAGAATACACATTCTTCGCTAGTGCACATGGAACATTTACAAGAATAGATCACATCCTGGGTCACAAATCAGGTCTCAACCAGTATCAAAAGATTGGGATCATTCCCTGCATATTTCAGACCACAATGCTCTGAAGCTAGAACTCAATCACATGAGGACAGTCCGAAAGAACTCAAATACATGAAGGCTAGAGAGCATTCTATGAAAGAATGAATGGGTCAACCAGGAAATTAAAGAAGAATTGAAAAATTCATGGAAACAAATGATAATGAAAACACAACTATTCAAAATCTGTGGGACACAGCAAAGGCGGTCCTGAGAGGAAAGTATATAGCCATACAAGCCTTTCTCAAGAAACAAGAAAGGTCTCAAGTACACAACCTAACCCTACACCTAAAGGAGCTGGAGAAAGAATAGCAAAGAAAGCCTAAACCTAGAAGGACAAGAGAAATAATAAAGATCAGAGCAGAAATCAAT
Organism: Enhydra lutris kenyoni; assembly: GCF_002288905.1. Lineage (NCBI taxonomy): Eukaryota > Metazoa > Chordata > Mammalia > Carnivora > Mustelidae > Enhydra > Enhydra lutris. The sequence continues at coordinate 5,246,879 of NW_019154087.1, read as the reverse complement.
GAAATAGAAACCAAAAGAGCAGTAGAACAAATCAACAAAACTAGGAGCTGGTTCTTTGAAAGAATTAATAAGATTGATAAACCCCTGGCCAGACTTATCAAAAAGAAAAGAGGACCCAAATAAAGAAAATCATGAATGATAGAGGAGAGATCACAACCAACACCAAAAATATACAAACAATTATAAGAACATATTATAAGCAACTCTACACCAGCAAATTTGACAATCTGAAAGAAATGGATGTATTCCTAGAGACATACAAACTACCAAAACTAGGGAGACAGGATGGCGGAGAAGTAGGTGGAGGTGCCATTTCAACCTGTCCCCTAAAGTGAGCTGATTACCTACCAAAGAACTCTGATCACCCATGAAATCAGCCTGAGATTAGACTTATACACTTCTGGATTTCTACGGGGGCAGAAGATGCCAGTGGGCAGGTAAAGTGGAGTGGGAATATCGGACTTATATCAGAAGATAAAGAAAAGGGGAGGGAGCCACCAGAAGTGACCCCTTGGAAAGTAATACCCCAATACGAGAGTGCCTTGTGATCAGGGGACCAAACTAGGAGTCTGGTTGAAAGCACTCAAAAAGAGCAAAGGATCATAGGGGGGAAATTGGGGGAATCGGGTGGTTAGGGACAGGGGCTTAAGCCCACCAACCTAGGACAGCCACCACTGGCGCCGAGCCAGAGAGAGTGCAGCAAAGAAGCCAGGTCTTGGTCCCTGATCTGCCCGCGCACATGACAGTGTCTGGGTGGCGGCGCCCATGAGGGTGAGGGAGTCTTCCCAGGCTGGCAGAACCACCACCTTTAGCACTCTGCATGCACACGCGCATGCACACTCGTTCACGTGCGTGGCCACACTGTGCGACCAGAGTCTGAGTTGTGCCCTACACCCTCACCTGAGAGAGGTGCGTGCAGGCACCAGCTGGTGCTCTCTAGGACCTGGAGAGTCTGAGCACTCCCAGCCTGGGGCCAGCGTGAAAATCTCAGTGCGCTTTCCCTGCTTGGGACCTCTTTGGCAGTCTCAAGCTGCCCAGACAGCTGTGGCCAGTATTTCCCGTGGTTTTGGGTACAAGTGGGAGTTCCTGTGACCCCAGAGACTGTGACTGCGAATGTGCTCTGCCAGTGGCAGAGGGGGAATTTATGTGCTCTGGAGCACCCAGAGGGGAAGAAACTGAGGTTTCTCTCTGAGAGGGAGGTCTGGGTGCAGTTTGCTTTCCTCTAAACCTCCAAAACCGCCAAAAGCCACCAAGGGAAGAGAAAACAAATGAACAAACAAACAAACAAAAACCTCCAGAGAACAAAAGCCTGAAAAACTGGTTTCCTCAGAGCCCAACCCCTTGATTGGGGCAGGAGGACTTTAGCAACACTGCCTGAAAACCCACGCAGCAGGCCCCTACCCCAGAAAGCCAGGCAAAAAAAAAAAAAAAAAAAAAGACAAGAGGATGACCACCACAACTTCATAGATACAACTTTTATTTTTAATTTGTTCCCACTATTCTGGTTTTTCTTTTATTTTTTCATTTCTTTGTATATATAACTTTTTAACCTATTTACCATCACAATGAGATGTTCAGTACATCAAATTCTATAATAACCTCTTAACCTGAACTTTTTTGATACATATACTGGTGTTTTTCTTTTGCTTTTCTATTTTTTAAACTTATTTTATTTTATTTTATTTACTTATTTTTAATATCCATATAGAGATAAGCTTCAAGGTAATCCCCTTTCCCCAATCAATGCTACCCCTATAGGTAAACCAGTTTTAACCCCCCTTTATCTCAGGAAAGTTCAATCCATTAACAAAGATATCAAGATACATCCAGGAAGAATCAAAATAAACTTCCTCATCCACACTGAGAATTTTTAACCACTCTGTGTATTTTTTTTTGTCCTGGTAGTATATAAATCTCATACTTGGGCTTCTTTTTGATGAGGTTCTTTTATTTATTTATTTATTTATTTATTTATCTCTTGTCATCTACTTTTGTCAGTTTTTTTGTTTGTCTGTTTTTGTTTGTATACTTCATAAATCTTACCTTGAGGCCCATTTGGGCTGGGCCTTCTCTTTTATTGTATCTTTCTCTCTTTCTTTTTTTTTTTTTCCTATCTCTCTCTCACATTTTTTCTTTTTTCTTTCTTTTTGGTGGGGACTCTCAATTGTTCAGAAGTGTTCAAGGGTGCAACTTGCCTACACCACAGTTGATACATTCAGCTACACATCCATTCACCCATCTCTCACCAAAATAAATAGGAGGAGGAATTCCCAACAGAATAAAAATTCAGAGACTGGGCCCTCTCCATCAGAGCTATTGGATATGGACATAGAGAGAATGTCAGAAAGGGAATTCAGGCTAACAATTATCCAGGCAATAGCTAGGTTGGAGAAAGCCTTTGATGACAAAATGGAATTGATTTAGGAAAAAGTGAAAGCCACCAGGGATGATGTTCAAAATGTTCTCAATGAGTTCCAATCTACTCTAAATTCTCTAAAAGCTAGGGTAACTGAGGCAGAAGATAGAATTAGTGATCTTGAGGACAAAAAGATAGAGAAAAAGGATCAGGAAGAAGCTTGAAACAAACAGCTTAGAAGCCATGAAAACAGAATTAGGGAAATGACACCATGAGACATTCCAGAGTCAGAATTATTGGAATCCCTGAGGGGGAGGAGAAAGAAAGAAGACTAGAAGATATAGTTGAACAAATTCTCCATGAAAATTTTCCCAAGCTCGTGAATGGAACCAGCATTCGTGTACTAGAGGCAGAAAGGGATCCCCCCAAGATCGTAGAATCTAGAAAGACCTTGAGACACCTGATTGTGAAAATGATGAATCATAATTGCAGACAGGAGCTCTTGAAAACAGCTACGGCAAAGAAATTCCTTACATACAGAGAAAAGCCCATCAGAATGACGTCAGACCTGTCCACAGAAACCTGGCAAGCCAGAAGGGGCTGACAAGAGGTATTCAGGGCACTAAATGAGAAGAACATGCAGCCAAGTATACTTTATCCAGCAAGACTGACATTCAAAATGGATGCAGAGATAAAAAGCTTCCAAGACCAGCAAGGTTTAAAAGAGAATGTGACCACCAAGCCAACACTGCAGGAAATATTAAGGGGGGGTTCTATAAAAGAGAAAAAAACCTAAGAATATCACTGAACAGAAATATATGGAGACAATCTATAGAAACAAAGACTTCACAGGTAACATGATGTCAATAAAAACTTATCTCTCAATAATCACTCTCAATGTGAATGGCCTAAATGTGCCCATAAAATGACACAGGGTTGCAGATTGGATAAAATGACAGGACCCATCCATATGTTGTATACAAGAGACCCATTTTGAACCTAAGGATGCATCCAGACTGAAAGTGTAGGGATGGAGAAGCATCTTTCATGCCAATGGGCCTCAAAAGAAGGCTGGGGTAGTGATTCTCATATCAGATAAACTAGATTTTAAACTAAAGACTGTATTCAGAGATACAGAAGGACTCTACATAATTTTTAAAGGGACTATCCACCAAGAAGATCTAACAATTGTAAATATTTATGCCCCCAATATGGGAGGGAGCATCCAATTACATAAGAAAACTGTTAATCAAGATAAAGAGTCATATTGATATAAACACATTAATAGTAGGAGATCTTAACATGCCACTCTCAGTAATAGACAGATCATACAAGCAGAAAATAAATAAACAAGAGCATTGGATGACACATTGGACCAGATGAACCTCATAGATATATACAGAACATTCCGCCCTAAAACAACAGAATACTCATTCTTCTCGAGTGCACTTGGAACCTTCTCCAGAATAGACCACATAACTGGGTCACAAATCAGGGATCAACTGATACCAAAAGATTGAGATTAATCCCTGCATATTCTCAGATCACAATGCTTTGAAACTGGAGCTCAACCACAAGGAAAAGTTTGAAATGAACTCAAACACCTGGAAGCTAAAGACCACCTTGCTTAAGAGTGCTTGGATCAACCAGGAGATCAAAGAAGAACTGAAACAGTTCATGGAAACCAGTGAGAATGAAGACACTTTGGTCCAAAACCTATGGGATTCAGCAAAGGCAGTCCTAAGAGGAAAAAAAAATAGCCATCCAAGACTCCCTCAAAAAAAATTGAAAAATCCAGAATACACCAGCTGTCTCTATACCTTAAAGAAGTGGAGAATCAACAACATATTAAGCCAACTCCAAACACAAGAAGGAAATTATCAAGATTAGAGCAGAGATCAATGAGATAGAAACTAGAGATACAGTAGAATGCATCAGTGAAACTAGAAGCTGGTTTTATGAAAGAATCAGCAAGATTGATAAACCATTGGCCAAACTAATCCAAAAGAAAAGAGAGAAGGCCCAAATTAATAAAATTATGAATGAAAAGGGAGAGATCACAACTAACACCAAGGAAATAGAAACAATCATCAGAAATTAATATCAAAAATTATATGCCAATAAGTTAAGCAACCTAGATGAAATGGATGCATTCCTGGAAAACTATAAACTTCCAAATGGAACCAGGAAGAAATTGACAACTTGAATAGACCAATATCTGGTAACGAGATTGAAGCAGTGATCAAAAACCTCCCAAAAAAACAAGAGCCCAGGACCTGAGGGATTCCTTGGGGAATTCTACCAAACTTTCAAAGAAGAAATAACACCTATTCTCCTGAAGCTGTTTTAAAAAATTGAAGCAGAAGGAAAACTTCCAGACTCTTTTTATTAAAGAGCATTACCAGCATTACCCTGATCCCCAAACCAGGCAAAGACCCCAACAAAAAGGAGACTTTCAGACCAATATCCCTGATGAATATGGATGCTAAGATTCTCACAAAGATCCTAGCAAATAGGATCCAACAGCACATTGAAAAGATTATCCACCATGACCAGGTGGGATTCATCCCTGGGTTTCAAGGATGGTTCAACATTCTCAAAACAATCAATGTGATACAACAAATCAATAAGAGAAGAGAGAAGAACCACATGGTGCTCTCAATTGATGCAGAAAAAGCATTTGACAAAATCCAGGATCCGTTCCTGATTAAAACGTTTCAAAGTTTAGGGATAGAGGGAACATTCCTCAACTTCATAAAATCTATCTATGAAAAACCCACAGCAAATATCCTCCTCAAAGGGAAAAAGCTCACAGCCTTCCCATTGAGATCAGGAACACGACAAGGGTGCCCAATCTCACCACTCTTATTCAACACAGTATTAGAGTCCTAGCAACAGCAATCAGACAACAAAGAGATTTAAAAGGTATTCAAGTTGGCAATGAAGAAGTCAAACTCTCTCTCTTCACAGATGACATGATACTTTATATGGAAAATCCAAAAGACTCCACCCACAAACTGCTAGAATTCATACAGCAATTCAGTAATGTGGTAGGATACAAAGTCAATGTACAGAAATCAGTTGCTTTCTTATACACTAACAATGAAAATACAGAAAGGGAAATTAGAGAATTGATTCCATTTACTATAGCACCAAGAACCATAAGACACCTGGGAATAAATCTAACCAAACAGGTAAAGGATCTGTACTCAAGGAACTACAGAACACTCATGAAAGAAGTCAAAGAAGACAAAAAAGATGGAAGACCATTCATGCTCATGGATCAGAAGAATAAATATTGTTAAAACATCTATATTGCCTAGACCAATCTATACTTTCAATGCCATTCCGATCAAAATTCCACCAGCATTTTTCAAAGAGCTAGAGCAAACAATCCTAAAATTTGTATAGAATCAGAAGAGACCCCGAATTGCTAAGGAAATGTTGAAAAAGAAAAACAAAACTGGCGGCATCACGTTGCCTGATTTCAAGCTTTACTACAAAGCTGTGATACCAAGATAGCATGGTACTAGCATAAAAACAGACACATAGACCAGTGGAACAAGTAGAAAGCCCAGATATGGACCCACAACTCAATGGTTAAATAATCTTCGACAAAGCAGGAAAGAATATACAGTGGAAAAAAGATAGTCTCTTCAATAAATGGTGCTGGGAAAATTGGACAGCTATATGTAGAAGAATGAAACTCGACCATTCTCTTACACCGTACACAAAGATAAATTCAAAATGCATAAAAGACCTCAACATAAGGCAGGAATCCATCAAAATCATAGAGGAAAACATAGGCAGTAATCTCTTCAATATCAGCCACAGCAACTTCTTTCAAGATATGTCTACAAAGGCAAAGGAAACAAAAGTGAAAATGAATTTTTGGGACTTCATCAAGATCAAAAGCTTCTGCACAGCAAAGGAAACAGTCAACAAAACAAAGAGGCAACCCACGGAATGGAAGAAGATATTTGCAAATGACAGTACAAACAAAAGGCTAATATCCAGGATCTATAAAAAACTTCTCAAACTCAACACACACAAAACATATAATCATGTCAAAAAAATGGGTGGAAGACATGAACAGACACTTCTCCAAAGAAGACATAAAAATGGCTAACAGAAACATGAAAAAATGTTCATCATCACTAGTCATCAGGGAGATATAAATCAAAATCACATTGAAATACCACCTTACACCAGTTAGAATGGCCAAAATTAACGAGACAGTAAGCAACATGTATTGGAGAGGATGTGGAGAAAGGGGAACCCTCTTACACTGTTGGTGGGAATGCAAGTTGGTGCGGCCACTTTGGAAAACAGTGTGGAGATTCCTTAAGAAATTAGAAATAGAGCTTCCCTATAACTCTGCAATTACACTACTGGGTATTTACCCTAAAGATACAGATGTAGTGAAAAGAAGGGCCATCTGTACCCCAATGTTCATAGCAGCAATGGCCACGGTCACCAAACTGTGGAAAGAACCAAGATGCCCTTCAACAGATGAATGGATAAGGAAGATGTGGTCCATATACACTATGGAGTATTATGCCTCCATCAGAAAGGATGAATAACCAACATTTGTATCAACATGGATGGGACTAGAAGAGATTATGCTGAGTGAAATAAGTCAAGCAGAGAGAGTCAATTATCATATGGTTTCGCCTATTTGTGGAGCATAAGAAATAATAAGGAGGACATGGGGAGATGGAGAGGAGAAGGGAGTTTAGGGAAATTGGAGGAGGAGATGAACCATGAGAGACTATGGACTCTGAAAAACAATCTGAGGGTTTTGAAGGAGCGGGGGGTGGGAGGTTAGGTGAGCCTGGTGGTGGGTATTATGGAGGGCACGTATTGCATGGAGAACTGGATGTGGTGCATAAACAATGAATTCTGGAACACTGAAAAGAAATTTTAAAAAATAAAAAATTAAAAAAAAAAAAACTACCAAAACTGAACCAGGAAGAAATAGAAAACCTGAACAGACCCATAACCAGTAAGGAGATTGAAGCAGTCATCAAAAATCTCTCAACAAACAAGAGCCCAGGGCCAAATGGCTTCCCAGGGGAATTCTACCAAACGTTTAAAGAAGAATTAATACCTATTCTCCTGAAACTGTCCCAAAAAATAGAAATGGAAGGAAAAGTGCTGAACTCATTTTATGAGGCCGGTATTACCTTGATCCCAAAACCAGACAAACACCCCACCAAAAAAGAAAATTACAGACTAATATCCTTGATGAACACGGATGCAAAAATTCTCATCAAAATAGTAGCCAATAGGATCCAACAGTCCTTTAAAAGAATTATTCACCACGACCAAGTGGAATTTATTCCTGGGCTGCAAGGGTGTTTCAACCTGCACACAACAATCAGTGTGATACAATACATTAATAAAAGAAAGAACAAGAACCATATGATCTTCTCAATAGATGCTGAAAAAGCATTTGACAAAGTACAACATCCTTCTTGATCAAAACTCTTCACAGTGTAGGCAAGAAGGTACATACTCAATATCATCAAAGCCACCTATGAAAAACCCATAGTGAATATCATTCTCAAGGGGGAATAACCGAGAGCGATCCCCCTAAGGTTAGGAACACAGCAGAGCTGTTCTCTATCACCACTGCTATTCAACATAGTAATAGAAGTTCTAGCCTCAGCAATCAGACAACAAATAGAAAGAAAAGCATCCGAATCACCAAAGAAAAAGTCAAATTCTCACTCTTTGCAGATGATATAATACTTTATGTGGAAAACTCAAAAGACTCCACTCCAAAACTGCTAGAACTCATACAGGAATTCAGTAAAGTGTCAGGATATAAAATCAATGCACAGAAATCAGTTGCATTTCTATACACCAACAGCAAGACAGAAGAAAGAGAAATTCAGGAGTCAATCCCATTTACAACTGCACCCAAAACCATAAGATACCTAGGGATAAATGTAACCAAAGAGTCAAAGAATCTGTACTCAGGAAAGTATAAAGTACTCATGAAAGAAATTGAAGAGGACACAAAGAAATGGAAAAGCATCCCATGCTCATGCATTAGAAGAACAAATATTGTGAAAATGTCTATGCTACCTAAATCAATCTACACATTCAATGCAATCCCTATCAAAATACCACCAACTTTTTCAAAGAAATGGAAAAATAAACCTAAAAAATATGTATGGAACCAGAAAAGACCTTGAATAATCAGAGGTATGTTGAAAAAGAAAGCCAAGGTTGGTGGCATCACAATTCCAGACTTCAAGCTCTATTATAAAGCTGTAATCATCAAGACAGTATGGTACTGGCACAAAAACAGACACATAGATCAATGGAAAAGAATAGAGAGCCCAGAAATAGACCCTCAACTCTCTGATCAACTAATCTTCAACAAAGCAGGAAAAAACGTCCCGTGGCAAAAAGACAGTCTCTTCAACAAATGGTGTTGGGAAAATTGGACAGCCACATGCAGAAAAATGAAACTGGACCATTTCCTTACACCACACACAAAAATAGACTCCAAATGGATAAAAGACCTCAATGTGAGAAAAGAATCCACCAAAATTCTTGAGGAGAACACAGGCAGCAACTTCTTCGACCTCAGCCACAGCAACTTCTTTCTAGGAACTTCGCCAAAGGCAAGGGAAATGAGGGCAAAAATGAGCTATTGGGACTTCATCAAGATCAAAACTTTATGCACAGCAAAAGAAACAGGCAACAAAACCAAAAGACAACTGACAGAATGGGAGAAGATATTCAAAAATGACATATCAGATAAAGGTCTAGCATCCAAAATCTATAAAGAACTTATCAAATCAACACCCAAAGAACAAATACTCCAATCGAGAAATGGGTAGAAGACATAAACAGACATTTCTGCAAAAAAGAGATCTACATGGCCAACAGACACGTGAAAAAGTGCTCAACATCATTCAGCATCAGGGGAATACAAATCAAAACCATAATGAGATACCACCTCACACCAGTCAGAATGGCTGAAATCTACAAGTTAGGAAAAAACAGATGTTGGTGAGGATGCAGAGAAAGGGGAACCCTCCTACACTGTTGGTCAGAATGCAAACTGGTGCAGCCACTCTGGAAAACAGTATGGAGGTTCCTCAAAAAGCTGAAAATAGAGCTACCTTATGACCCAGCAATCTCACTACTGGGTATTTACCCTAAAGATAAGAATGTAGTGATCCAAGGGGGCACATGCACCTGAATGTTTATAACAGCAATGTCCACAATAGCCAGACTATGGAAAGAACCTAGATGTCCATCAACAGATCAATGGATAAAGAAGATGTGGTAAATATGTTCAATGGAATACTATGAAGCCATCAAAAGTAATGAAATCCTGCCATTAGCAATGATGTGGATGGAACTAGAGGGTATTATGCTAAGCAAAATAAGTCAATCAGAGAAAGACAATTATCATATGATCTCTCTGATATGAGGAATTTGAGAGGCAGGGCAGGAGCTTTGGGGGGTAGGGAAGGAAAAAATAAATCAAGATGAGATCAGGAGGGAGACAAACCATAAGAGTCTTTTAATCTCACAAAACAAACTGAGGTTTGCTAGGGAAGGGGGTAGCGATAGGGTGGCTGGGTTATGGACATGGGAAGGGTATGTGCTATGGTGAGTGCTGTGAAATGTTAGCCTGATGATTCACAGACCTGTAGCCCTGGGGCAAAAAATACACTATATGTTAATTTAAAAAAAGAATTATTGAGATGTAATTTCTCCCAAATTGATTTATAGATTAAAAGCATTTCCAGTCAAATTCCAAAAAGCAAAACCATATGATAATTGACTCTCTCTGCTTGACTTATTTCACTCAGCATAATCTCTTCTAGTCCCATCCATGTTGATACAAATATTGGGTATTCATCCTTTCTGATGGAGGCATAATACTCCATAGTGTATATGGACCACATCTTCCTTATCCACTCGTCCGTTGAAGGGCATCTTGGTTCTTTCCACAGTTTGGCAACTGTGGCCATTGCTGCTATGAACATTGGGGTACAGGGCCCTTCCTTTTCACTACATCTGTATCTTTGGGGTAAATACTCAGTAGTGCAATCGCAGGGTCATAGGGGAGGTCTATTTTTAATTTCTTAAGGAATCTCCACAGTGTTTTCCAAAGTGGCTGCACCAACTTGCATTCCCACCAACAGTGTAAGAGGGTTCCCCTTTCTCCACATCCTCTCCAATACACATTGTTTACTGTCTCGTTAATTTTGGCCATTCTAACTGGTGTAAGGTGGTATCTCAATGTGATTTTGATTTGTATCTCCCTAATGGCTAGTGATGATGAACACTTTTTCATGTGTTTGTTAGCCATTTGTATGTCTTCATTGGATAGTTTCGCTTATATGTGGAGCATAAGAAATAACACGGAGGACATGGGGAGATGGAGAGGAGAAGGAAGTTGGGGGAAATTGGAGGGGGAGATGAACCATGAGAGACTGTGGACTCTGAAAAACAATCTGAAGGTTTTGGAGGGGTGGGGAGTGGGAGGTTGGGTGAGCCTGGTGGTGGGTATTGTGGAGGCATGTATTGCATGGAGCACCAGGTGTGATACAAAAACAATGAATTCTGGAACACTGAAAAGAAATTTTAAAAATAAATCAAAATCATAAAAAAAAAATTCCAAAAAGAATTTTTATGGGATAAAATGCACAAATTCTAAAATCCATGTCATTAAAAAGGCTTAGAAATAAAAAAAATTCCTCAAAAATAATAAGCTAACTTTTCATATATGAAGACTTATTAAAACATATCAAAAATATAACAGATACGAAGTGTCAACATAAAGAATATGAGTGAATAGAGATAGAACAGAAATAAATCCACCCACACATATATAAATGACTTCTAACTAAGCTCCCATTGCAGGTTAATGGGGAAAGTCCTGGATCTTCAATAAAAATTCTGGGAGAGTTATTACTCATGTGGAAAAAAACAAAACAGAACAAAACAAAACAAAACAAAAAGAAGAAGAAAAAATTACTTTCTTACTTCACATTATACACAAATTTGTAATTCCAGTTATATTAAGTACTTCCTTTTTATAAAATAAAAATCTTTAAGCCTTTAATTTGACAATTAGCAAGCTTGAGGTAGGAACAGATTCATTAACAAGATACAAAAGATACAATCATAAAGAAAATTATAAATTCATCTATTTAATTGAAGAGAAGAATTTCTGTCCCTGAAAATACATCATGAAGAGAATAAACAGACAAGCTGTAACTTGGAAGAAAATATATGTAGCCTCGTTAAACAAGAATTGGCACTTAGTAAAGGTTAAAGTTCTTATTAATCAAAAAGAAAAAGACAACCTAAAGTAAAAATTGCAGGGGCGCCTGGGTAGCTCAGTTGGTTAAGCATCTACCTTCAGTTCATGATCCTAGGGTCCTGGGACTGAGCCCTGCATCAGGCTCCCTGCTCAGCAGGAAGTCTGCTTCTCCCTCCTACCACTCCCACCCCCCGCTTGTGTTCCCTCTCTCACTGTCTCTCTGTCAAATAAATAAATAAAATCTTTAAAAATGAATGAATGAATAAATAAATAATAAAGTAGAAATTTTAATGGGCATAAATTGGCATTTTGTAAGAAGAAACAAATGCATCATAAACATGTGAAAATGCATCTGTCTTCATTTGTAATCAGGAAATATAATTTCAAACCACAAGGAGGTAAAATATCATGTAAAAATTTTAAAGTGAGTCAATATCTCTTTGTGCCAGAATAAGGACAAAACGACTTGTCCACTTAGTCACTGCTGGTGCTTATATAAATTGTTACAACATTCCGGAAAATATTTAGCATTTAAAGTTGAACATACGCATATGCTACAGCCCTGTAATTCTATTCCTAAGAGAAAAATCTTACATCTACATACTGGGGAACTTGTATAAGAACATGCATAGCAGCATTGTTCTTAACAAACCACAAATGTTTATCAAAACAAATGTTCAGCAAAATGTGTTAAGCTATTGTTGTTACATTGTTATGTGTGATATGTGGAGTGGAGAAATAAATTGTGGTGAATTCATATATTGAGATTTCCTACGGCAATGAAAATGAGTGATACAGTACCACAGAGCAACAAAAGTAAATCTCAATGTTGAGCAAAAGATGTAAGGCATGGAAAACATACATCATACGTTATGATTCCACTTTCATAGAGTTTAATACCAGTAAGCTAAACATACTGTTAGATTATATACATGTAGTTGGACACAAAATACAAACAGGGATTAGAATGTGATCTGGGAGGTGTTCACAGGCATATTTTATTTCTTAACCTGGATGATGGATACATGGCTATTTCTTTTGTTTTTATAATTTTACAGTAATTATGAATTTATCTACTCTATTGTATAATTTATTTTCTAAATGTTTCTAAGGAAAATATCATATGCCTCAAAAGATGTGGGATCTTGCTGAGAAAAAATATTTTTAACCAATAGAATTCATCTGCCCCTTTGAACACTTAGAGATTGACTTTGTTTCTTAAATCCCTTAAGATAGGGAAGTAGTAAATAGCTAGGAAAAAAACTGCAATAGTCTAGCAAAAATGGCCACTAGGGGGAAAAAAAATTCTTTGTGCGGGGAAGGGGTGCCTGGGTGGCTTAGATGGTTGTCTGCCTTTTGCTCAGGTCATGATCTCCAGGTCCTGGCATTGAGCCCCACATCTGGCTCCCTTCTCAGTGTGGAGTCTACTTCTCCCTCTCCCTTTGCTTCTCCCCCTGCTTGTGCTCTCTCTGTTTCTCTCTCTCTCTCTCTCAAATGAATAAACAAAATCTTTAAAAAAAAAAAAAAAGACTCTAAATGTACTGAAGCAGAAGGAGGATACAGGGGATTAAAAAATATTGAACAAGGCGTTAATAAAAATTGGCACAATGTTTTCTGCATGTCACTTTATTTATGTCACCTCCAAAAATATAATGGATTAAAGATTCAAAAACCAAATAAAAAAATAAAATCGCTATTTTTGTAGAAAAAGCAGAGGAAAGTTACCAGCTTCGTTTTGTAAGTATTCATGGGGGAAAAGTTTACTATTTGTTTTCATAAGTCATGTTTCATCAGTTTGAAAGTTATAGGTAAGAAGAAAAGAATATTTCAACATGAATATACTTAAAAATTTCTTCATCTTTTAAACTAATGTCATTTAACAAACACATGCAAAGAGATTGCCATAGTAATTTTTATGGCTGTGTATAACTGTCAACCCGCAAAAAAAGCCAAAATCTTAGAGGGTGTAAGATTAGATTTAGGTGGTATTATGTATTTTCTTCACAGGAGGTAGATGGTTACTTGAAGGAACTAGAAATGAGTTTCCTCGCTTTGAACCTAGTCCAAGTGGTGAATGAGTCATGACCAAATATTTTCACAACCTACTAGACATTCAGTGATCTTTGAGACACGAGCTGATGGTGTTCCATCATTCTTTGGTGGGCAGGTGTCACCACCACTAATTAGGCTTTTGCTTAAAATCTGCCCCGGGGGAGGGGAGGCCAGAAATCAAGGAGCTCTTTTGACTGAACAGCCAATTCATGGCCCATGGTGGTCCTAGTTAGGTTGGCATAGAGGCTCCTGGCCAAGGCTGGCTAGTAAATGTAGTATGTATGGTGTAATAAAGAGGGGTATTACCTTGTAGACCTGTCAGTCTGGCTCCTTTACCAACATTCACTTGACATTGACAAATTTTAAAAATGTAGGTGCGTTGCTGAATAAGCCTTTATCTGAATCAGCCATTTTGAAAATCTCAGTCTCAAAAACTTTATATCTGACATCTCATACAACTCACTGTGGTACATTCTAGTAAAAATCTATCAGCCATAGATCAGAAGAATATTAGGATAGTAGATAAGCAGGTACATGTGCTTCATAAATAGCAGGGTTATACTACAGATATAACCTTAAAACACAGGCCAGAAAACATTCTCAAAATAATGATACTTTCTCATTATATAAATTTTACAATTTATCAGATGATTGGACATATCACAAGAGGTGAAAAATTTTAATTTTAGAGGTAAAAATTTTGCTCATGCTCAGAAAGGTAATATAGGACTGAATCAGGACATATTCTGAGCAGAAGTTAATGTCTAGTGTTGGATGCACTACATCACAGATGCTTAGAACTAGTAACAAGAATAGTGATAGCAGCTGCCATTTTCAGGGAGCTCCTCCTAAGTTTGAAGCATTGTGTTATGCACTCTGTATGTCTGTGTCTAAATTTAAAATACTGGGGCACCTGGGTGGCTCAGTGGGTTAAGCCTCTGCCTTCGACTCAGGTCATGATCTCAGGGTTCTGGGATCAAGTCCCGCATCGGGCTCTCTGCTCAGCGGGGAGCCTGCTTCCTCCTCTCTCTCTCTGCCTGCCTCTCAGCCTACTTGTGATCTCTGTCTGTCAAATAAATAAATAAAATCTTTAAATTTAAAATATTGAATTATATTTAAATGTATAGCAAGATCTGCCTATGCCAAATCCTTTACTATAATAAAGATTTCTTACCAGTTTTATAAGTTTAAATGTCCATGTTTTGCTCTCTTTAACTGGAGCATAATTGTACTGATTTATATATATGTAAAAGATGTATAATGATTGATATGTATATTTCTACATGTTATATATTATACTATAATTTATTTATTATGTTCTTTATTTTATATTTATATAATTTTTATTATAATAATTATATATAAGCATATATATGAAATTGGCCACAAGGACAGGGATTGATCATTTTACTAAACTGTAAAAGAAATTTTTGAAAGATCAGTATTTAAAACTAAATGTTTTTTTGGTCATTATTTTTATTCTATTCTTTACCCTTAGTATCAGAAAAAGCAATTGCTTGGTATAAAAATGCAAAGTAGGCGAAGTCCCCTCTAACTTTAAAGTGTTATCTACATACCTGCAGATAACATTATTTATGAAAACACCCACAATTACACTAGAGGGTTCTATTTCATAGATACTTATTGAAAGTCTACTGTGTTATAAAAGCAGGAGATATGCAAATGTGAGATTAGACAGTACACATCTTTAAGGACTTTATACTCTAGTAAGAAGAGTAAGAAACGCAAGTAGAAGATAATGAGAATTAAGCAGAATCAAATACTTAATATCTTTAAGTTCTTCTAATAGAAAAGACAGTATATTTTAAATTAACATGAAACACATTAAAATGAACATTTCAGCAACAGTAATCCTTTAAATCATCTAACTGTCCTTAGAGTGGGTTGAAATAGCATTATTTAGTCACAAAACTGACCCCTGGGAATCAAGAAGGATGAGAGGCAGGTGGTGTCTCTTCATTCTCATTGATTTATTTCAGCACAATTAATTGCATTTATCTGTGTAACTAGCAGAAAACTTTTCATTCTGGTATTTTTCATTCAATACACAAGACTTCAAATGTGTATTGAAAGGCAGAGGTAATAAACTAAAAGCTCTGTTCCAAGTACAATATCTAAGAAGGAGAATCTCAAAATCATTAGCCCACTTAAATATTCTTCCTCATTTCCCATCCCAACCTCCCTCCCTCCTCCTGACAATACACACACACACACACACACACACACACACACACACGGAAAACCTGAACCAGTCATTCTGATATACAAAATCCTGATCATACATCTAATACTTTTAAGTCCACTTTTACTTTAACCTGAACCAGAACTTTGTTACTGAAAAACAGTATATAATTCATGACAATTTAGTATGAATCCTTTAACATGGCCCCATATGCTAGAGAAGCAGAGAAAATAATATGATACAGATTTCTGAATCTCCTTTTAGCTCAGCAATCTTATCATGCAATAATTAAAGGCATACTAAAAAATCCAAATAAAGAGACCGTTTGTTGTATAGATCTATAAACTGGATATTGGTGTTACAGATGCCAAAACACAGTTAGGAAGATTAGCTCTCAGCTCCATTCCTGCTGAGGAAGTTCCCTGAAGGATGAAAGAGTCCTGGAACAAAGTGAGATGCTTTAGCTGATCAAGCCCTATTTGGTCACTTTCATCTTTGCGAGGCATGGAAAAGGAGCCCCTTTCCTGCCAGCTCTTGGCACTGTGACCAGGGAGAGAAATAAAGGGAGGCAAGGCAAGACCAGTACAAAAGGGGAAGTGGTTAAAGGCAGCAGCCCATTCCAAAGAAACAAAGGTGCTGGCAGGAGATGTTAACAAGGAAGATGCTTGTGCCTCCATGGCAAATAGAATGCAATGGCCTAATAATAAACCTGAAAGACACAAGTGAGGATGGCTGCATGCTAAGTGGGGGGGAACCTCCCAATTACTGCTTTAGACAGCCCTATTAATCCTTAGGAGCAATCCCGACAAAAAGTCTATTCAATTTTCCCTCAATGTGTTCTGTCTAATGGGAGCAGTATTATGTCTGACACTGAGGGTAATTACCTCATGAGAATTTCACATACAGAGAAGTAAAGTCTTTAATTTTCTGCAGGTGTCTTGGACACATTCTGCATAATTCTTTGCCCCAAAATGAGGTGCACATTCCTCTTCTGCAGAGCTGCTTTCAGATTGGGATGGTTTGCATTTGAGGACTGAGTTCATAGTCCTTTATCTCAACCATTATGGAAAGCAGCACATAGTATATTCTCCCTTCATCACATCACAAGTGTCATTAACATCTTCAACAAGGCTCAAAAATATAGGTATCTTTGTATATAGTACTTATGTGTATATACACATATACATAAATCTTACGAAAATACTCCTGTGAGTCACAACCATTAGCAGCAGATAAGTAGTTAGGAACCTCATTCTACACATTAGTTATGAGAGTTCCAGCAAGACTACAGCCCTGCAGGGAGGCACTTAACTGTTTACACCTGCCAGTTCATAAAACAGGCAAACAGCTGAAATTATACAGGAAAGAGGGTAAATGGAAAGGACAGTTTAAGGCCACTTTGTATCCTGAAATAATTACATACGTAGCATGTCTTGTTGGTTTATTCTAAAGACTCTTCAGTTAGACATAAAGGGATTACATTTTGCTGAATTACACAGAGCAGTTTTATTATTTCAGCATCACCTGACAGCAGAGAGAGGACACCGGGAAGGTTTAATATAACAACTTAGTAAAATATACACCAGAGAGAAAAAGGTCTTTGAAAAAAATTGTTTTTCGATGATGGAGCAGTTGAGTGTACAGAAATAGGTTGTAATGTGGCAAACTCCACTCAACAGAAAAATGATTAAATACTTCTCAGAGGTGGTGACTTTACTAAAGAGACATTCTTACAGTGTAAGAATAAAGTTAATTTTATTTATTTTCTACTAGTGCATAAACTACATGAACAAGACCATGCCAGTTTAGCATGATATATATTCTTTATAATCCAGTGTTTAAAAATGGCACTTAAGTCATCACAGTATGGTTCGTGGAAACTGATATGACTGGATCTTTTTATTTCTAAATTGCTCCCACCTCTACAATGATTTTATATTTCAGAATCTATGCCTGCATGGGGCGTTCATATTGTTGCCCCAAAAGCACCCCTACTCCTAGCACTGTCTGTTATGGAATGTCTTACAAATAGCCTAAAATGTTCACATTTCATTCTTATCCAGGCATCAAACACTGTGGAACATTCTGATTTTGTTCAGGTCCCAAAAAACCTGACCCAGTCTAATGAGAAATTTTATATAAACATTTACTTTAGGCAAAAATTAACATCTTCTGGAGAGGAAGTTATCCTTAATTTTCATTGTGAAATGATGTAAAACTTTAATAAATTGTCCCTAGGAAGAGTTGTCTTCTTTCAAAAGCCCAGGGCATCCTTTCAGAGAGACCAAGAATGTACTCATGCTCTTCTCCCTCTTCTCTCAACCTGAAAACCCCAGGACATTCAGCCATTGGAGGAGCTCTGGTTAGTACGAGGACATGTTGTCCTTGACTTCTGTTATTTCCCAGTCTACCCAGGCAAGACAAGACATCCATGAAGGCAACAAGTCTTAAATTTATCAGCATCTCTTAAAACTTCTCCGAAGTCTCCCAAGGCTGAACAGACTCTGAAAACTGACCTGGAAAATTCTGTAACTAAACGTATATACAATACATATTTTATAACTCAGTAAGAAGTATAGACTTGCTAATGCCCACTTACCGCACATGTTCAGAGTTAATCACTAAGGTTGCTCTAATTTCTTAATGTAAATATCACAGGCAAAGGTGACTATGCTTCCAGTTACCTACTCACCTCTGTGACGGCTGAAGGTAAACCTTGGTTATTAGCTTACTTATGTAACATGATTCTTTATAAAATCTTTAACCACAAGTTCCAAATTTCTCACTGTGAACTTGTTATCATGGCTATCAAATATTGTACTGTCACATAATTCTCCTGTGTATTCTTTAAAAGACAATGACTTCTAAATTAGATCAAGTTAGTAAACACTAAGACTAGCTAAACTCAAATCTCAAAAAAAAATCTGGATTCAAACTTTTACTAATACCCATAATGTTCACTGTTTTTTCATAAGAAATTTTTCAAATACCCACACCCTTAGCAATTCAGAACAGGCTCAGGAAAGAACATTGTTTCTTACTCAAGAATTAGTTCCAAACTAATACAGATGATGGAACAAGAAGGCATACATGGGAAATAAAATGTGAAACAGATGGCAGGAAGCCCTATGTGAGGAATTATACATGCATAGATGATCTGACCAAAGAAATTCTGATACAAACACTGGGTCCATTCAGAAGACGGTCAAGAAGAAAGATGAAGTGAAATAGTCTAACCAATAAGTGGTCATCATTAGGCAAAAACATATTTAAAGTTTACTTTTCGTGATGTAATTCACAGTAAGGTATTCTGGTTTCTAGGAAGAAATGAAAACAGAACGTGCATTATTCATCCTCATTTGCATGCAATAATGCCCATAAAAATGAACTGAGTGGGATATGTGTTCAAAGGCTGTGTGGACTCCTATATGTCATAAGAAAAAGCTTTACAGCAGAGAAATACTATTCATGGGTTTATGACAATTGCATGAAAGGATGAATGAAGGTTCAGAATGTGTGTGCTGAGCATAAAAAAGAATGTATTTATTAGTACCCAGATTATTTTTCTATCTCTGAACTGATTTATTTTAGGTGTCCCTGAGGTCTAATGCATCCTGAAAATTCTAGTCAATCTCCTTTATTTTTAACTCAGTCTTCCTTGTGGAAGCTGTACGTGCTTTGCATTTCATAAGTACTTAAAACAATAACATGGAAGAAGACTCCAAAATTAAATCATAAAATTTTAACAGCTTACAAAAATCATATTTAAGGGGTAATGGAGGTGGATTTATGCAACACATTTTTGACACTTCCATTTCTCATTCTAGTCAATGTAGCACAATGATGACTTTCACAGAGTAAATGGGGACTGTTAGCTCTAGTCACACATAAAAAATTTTGAGACAAAATAACTCCTTCCCAGCCTTTTTAAAAACTTTGATTTTGTGCTAAAAACTCTATGAAGATGAAAGTACTGGAGAATCATTATTTTATTGCACACTTATTACATGCTAGCCACTCTTCTATTGGCTTCACATACAGTAGTAGTTCTTTCATTTTTTTATAGTAGGTCCTTTAATCCTTAGAATTCTCTAGAACTATTTACTGCTACTTATCTCTATTTTACAGATAAGGAGGTTGAGCAAGCTTTCCATAGTCAGAGTCAAGTAGCAGAGGTGAAATCCAAACCTAGCTTCAAAATCCACTCACAAAACTGTTACACTCTATTATTTTTCTATACCTAACACAACCATAAATATTCTTCTTTAATTCCTAACAAATGTAGGAATTAAATGTAAGAAGACATTGCTGATTATTGGTAAGGAATCTATGTCTACAGTTCCTTATTGAAATAGTCTTTGTCTTGGATTAGTTTATTCATCTGTTATTCTCTGTCATATAAAACTAAAGAATATCTCTTTTGAAAACATTTCCCTTCCTAGACCTAAATGAGTAAAATATCCTGATTACCCACTAAACTATTCTCTGTAATATTATACCCACAACTGACTGACTGACTGAATGAATGAATGAATGAATGTGTGTAGATGTGTTTATGTGTGGTGCTCTTTATCCCTCCAACTGGAATCAATAAGAATTGCTTTGAGACATGCTCTAATACTTAACTCTTTTACACAGCTATACCACAAATTGATAACATTTTATTTTATGTATTTTCTTGTTTATTATTTATAAGTAATCTCTACATCCAACACAGGGCTCAGACTTAGGACCCCAAGATCAAGAATTGCATGCTCCACCGAAAGAATAAGACAGGCACCACTATAACATTTTATAGTAATCTTGCAAAGTCATCTTATTGTCAAATATTATATTTAATTCTAATTCATAGTTTTCTTTTATACATATTTTTAAATTTTAAAACCTGTATATATTACTCAGTTAAAATACTAAATTGAAAGGTAGAAATTTCAGAATAAAAACTTCCAGGTATTACAAAGGCCAGTACTTTCCACAATACTTCACAATTTTTCCCATATCCCTATACTCATCTGTATACAGTCTGCTGACATAAATGTTAATCACACCTAAAAAATACCTTCACAGCAACACCTTGATTGGTTTTTGACCAAACAACTGGATACTGTAGCCTGGTCAAATTGACACGTAAAACTAACCATCACAGCTGCTCATGTGTAAATTTCCAATTTGGGGAAATATTTGTCAGAGAAGACAAATATTAGTGGAACTGGTTTTGTTATTTTCAATTTTAAGTAAATCTTAAGGTTTCGGTGATTCTGTAAATCTGAGCATATCAAACCTTGAGTAATTATACAAAATGTCTTTCCACATAGTGAACACAATTTTCCTGAGGAACAACACTACTAATGCAAAGGAAAGACATTTAGAACTTGAATTGGGATTTGTAGACCACACAAAATACTTCAGTGTCCTATACTATATGCCATTTCAGCAACTGGAAAGAGAGCCTTGGCCTGACATCATACTGTTGTTATGGCTTCTTTCCAACAGACCAAGGGACAGGGAAAATTGGAAGTCACTACTGTACCCAGAAGCAACATATTAATGTCAAGTATAAATCTGATAGTACTGCATACATTACATCAGTCATCACATTCACACCTAATTTCATTACAAAATTAAGACTGGAAACTCCTAGCATTCTGGCATGTAGTTTTAGGGCACCGTCAAAACCTCATGTCACCTGAGGCAGTCTGGGCAAAATTCCAGACTGCCTAAAGCACTACCTAATTTGCCTATTCAGTCACATATTTTTGCTGCAAAGATAAAGAGGGCAGCATTGAAATTTTCTTGCATTTGCACGTTACCAGATAAGTGGCTTCAAAGGACTTGTTTTTCCATCCTTCGCACAGTAAAATTCTGAAATCATCAGTTCTGTGTTTGCTTTCTGAGGAAGAAGCTGACTTTGGCTTGTATTTAATTTAAGTGTCCTGCCCACAGCTATTAAGGCTGATTTGTAGTATATACTTTGCCAAAAATGCTTTCTATAGCATATTCTTTGAAAATATTACTACCAAAATATTTAAAACAATTGTAATATAATATTGATTGTTGTCTTTCTGTTTTTAGTGGATTAAATGCAAAATATTTATGATCAACCCTTTCAATAATTATAGATGAAACAATCTCAGATTTAATAACTATCCTTTAAATATTCTCTGTGTTTGGCCTTTTCTCATGTATGCATAATACATTCAGTCAGCCATGCCATCATTCAACAGAAATTAATGAGCATTTCTTTGTTCTAGACATGGGCACACAGGACACTCATGGAAAAGCAGGACACAGAAAGAAAGAAAAAGAAAGAAGCTTACAACCATCTAAGGGCAAAAGAGAAGTAACAGATTAAAACACAGCACAGTAAGGGCTAGGGTTGAGTACCATGGGAGTTCAGGAAACTGCAAATCTCTTAGTATGACCACGGCTCAGACTTAACATAAAGTGGAATAAAGCTATCCATGAAGCAGTATAAGGCTTAAGAGACATTACTGAAAGCCCAATTCTAAAGCATGACTCTGTATAGGTAGAAATCTATATAACAAATATAGACTATTCTTGTTTAATCTTACCGTATCATGTCATTCTGATTATAACCATTCTGATTGTAATCAATGATGTAACTGGGGCTCAGAGACATTTATCCAGCCAATTTTGTTGAGTACTGTAGTAGACAGAATAATTGCTCCCCAAAGATATCCACATCCTAATCCCTAGAATTTGTGAATATGTCACCTTCATGGCAAAGGGAATTTGCAGATATGATTAAGTTAAAGATCTTGACATGGGGAGATTATCCTGGATTATCCTGGTAAACCCAATAAAAGGGAAGCAGGAAAGTCAGACTCAGAGGAGATGTGACAATAGAAGAGTTGGGAGGAAGGGGCCCTGAGGTGAGGAATGTGGGCAGCCTCTAGAAGCTGTAAGAGCAAGGAAACAGATTCTCCCCTGGAACCTCTAGAAGGAACACCGCACTCTGGAAACTTGACCTCCTAACTGTAAGATAATGTGCATTATTTTAAACCACTAATATGCCTGGCATTATTATAAGTGCTTTGCATGAATGAAATCATTGCAGACTCACTATGAATCAGGTACTGCTAAGGAATTTGTATTATATTTAATCATCACAACAATCCTTATAACATAGGCATTGACTTTATAGACATTTTACATGTATGAAAGCCAGGGCATGAAGAGTTAAAGTAATTGCCCAAGGTCTGACAGCTAGTCACTAACAAGCCTTGAGCCTGAACCCAAGCAATCTAGGCTACCTCTTGATTTGAAATGAGTTTTTGTTTTGTTTTGTTTTGTTTTTGGTTTTGTTTTGTTTTATCAGGTCCACACACTTAGTAAATCTCTAAAACAGTGTCCTACACTGTATTTCCCAAAGAAGGCAGAACCCGAGGGGAAAGTTTGTGTGCAGGTAATTCATTTTAGGTATAGATCCTAAGAGACAGGAATAAAAAATGTCATAGTAGTGAGGGAGAGAAGAAGCTAAAAGCAAGTTCAAGTTCAAGGATGCTTTATAAAGCTGGTCTAAATGATAACAACTGGGGTTTCATCCCACTGGTACCTCTGAGGAGTGTAAAGAATGCATTTCAGAATTGACTACTCTAGGGACAGCAGAACCAAATATTTACCCACATTCCTTATTGATCAAAGGTTTCCCACTTAGTTTTAACTCCTCACATTTTGAGGGCTGCACACCCACCAGGGTAGTTGAATGGGTTTCCATATCTCCCACGTGGAGGCATCTGAGAAGCTGCATGGTGACAGATACTCAATGAAATTGAGGTGAAGTTCTGTCAGGTTACTCCTGCCTCAGCTAGTTGCTATAGCAACAAATGGGGGAGGCATGGAACATGGTTGAAAGAAGGTGACCTCAGGCAGAACCAGAATCTGATAGTCTTTTGATTCCTATTTCTAGATTCTTCCTAGTGTATCATCATGCATCTCCTCAAGTAGTTACTTGTTTTTGCATTGATATGATCTGATATTTTGAAAGATTAGATTTCTGTGACAACAGCTGACCAACAAAATGTATTCTTACAATATATTCCATGAAAGGTGGGTTATACAGTTTTATATGGATTACTTCTGCCTCACTCAATGAGTGTTAAATTCCTACAGGCAGATATAATAACATATACCACTCTTGTTTTTTCTGCAATGTCCAGTTCAACAAAAGACTCAAAATAGGAATTCAAAATATATGTACTAATTAATGTTTATTTGAATTTCAACTTCTAGGATAGTTTTATTAATAATGGCTGGAATTTAAGTGGGCCCACTAAGGATTTTTATAAAATGCTTTCTTCATTTTCTCATGATCCTTTCAAACCTGTTGCCATTCTTTCTTCTTCTAATTTTAATAGCTTAATGTTTTCACCTAAACATAGCATATAGTTTGCTTTCCATAACTGGACAGCAGAATCACCAAGGACCAAGCCTGCAAATGCTGAAAAATGTTTCTTTCCAGATGGACCACAATCAAAATTTAACAAAATAAAGCTTCAAAAAATCCCCAAGTATGATTCCATTTTTATAACTTTGTCATTTCTATAAAGAACATTTCTTCTCAATTAGACAAAATGTACACTACAGCAGACCATTTCAACAATGGCAGCATTAGAATATAAGATAATATGATTGTGGCTATCAGTTATTAATTTGAGTCCAATTAAATAGCTATAATAGAAACTAATTAGTTGTGATATATTATTATGTAACATATCTGGCCAGTTAGCGAAAGACAGCCAAGTATTTTGTACATTAGCATCACAGGAACATTTCTTAGGATACAGCATTCTCTCTCTCTCTTTTTTTTTTTAAAGTACTCTGCATTTACCTTACTTCCAAGACAAAAATAGTCCCACGAAGAAATACACGTATTAAAATAATTAAGAGAAATACAGAAAGTAAATTTAGTTATAAATAATCAAATTTGCTTGAGATTTTTCAATCTCTTCTTGGTTATTACACCTATCAGAACAGCATTTGGTTTAGGATAAAATAAAACAAAAAAGTACCACTGAGAATCACTGTCATTTGGGACCACAAAAAGTTAAATGAAATTTTATACCAAAGACTTTTATCAGTTGGAATACACTAATCTACATAATTGGCTAATTACTTTGAAAATTTATTCTTGAGTATAATTGAATTTAATGGTTAGTTACATGTAATTTTCTATACATATACATCAGTCATGAGTTATTTCTGTATATTTATTTTAAAGTCATTTAAAGTTATTTAAATAAAAGACACTTATCTTTAATTTTGTCTACATGTAATAAAATTGTTTTCTAGAATACAACTATATACAAGTTTTAAAAATTAAGGTTTCATTAATTTTTTTTAAGTAATTAACACTTGTTAAGGATAAGCCACACACTTAGTATTTTGGAGACTCTAGGATTTTGTGAGCCTCATTAATCATGATCAAGTACACCTTGAAAAAAATCCTATGCCAATGAAAAGAACTATTCAACTATGGTAATAAATCATCAATTCACAAGGAAATGTGGGGCCTCAGTTTTTATAGGTTCATCAGAAAGACCTGCACGCCATAAACACATATACTTGGTATTTGGTGTTACTGCTTTTAAAATATGGGGAAAGGAAAAAAAAAAAAAACCTATCTTCCAAGTAAAAAGATTAATCCAAGATTCCAAAGTTTGAGAATCATAGAGTCAGTTTCTTAAGAACAGGCATGTATCTTTAAGAAGGGCTCTTTGGAAGCCTGATGCTTGTTCAAATGACAGAAAACAGAAATCTTAAACCAATTTTTCAAAGGTAAAAACATAATCTTTGAAGAGCAATACTTTTTTAAAACTAAACAAATATTTTCTCATGTTTCATTAGGAAAAAAGAGGCTCTCAAACTGCAGTTGCAAGTTGCAATTTTACACGAAGTTTTCTTTTCTTTTTTTTTTTAAGATTTTTTATTTATTTATTTGACAGAGATCACAAGTGGGCAGAGGGGCAGGCAGAAAGAGAAGAGGGGAAGCAGGCTCCCCGCCCAGCAGAGAGCCCAACGTAGGGCTCAATCCCAGGACCCTGGGATCATGACCTGAGCTAAACACAGAGGCTTTAACCCACTGAGCCACCCAGGCACCCCAAGAAGTTTTTCATTCATAATGATGTTATGTTTCCCCACTCACCTGTTAGGGTCCCACATTCTTCCTATTCCTACAGTGAGATTTCAGAGAATGGCTCCAATTTCTGTACATATCAGTGGGCATTTACTAGAGAATAAGACTCGGCACAGCTTCTGTAATGCTGGGAACACCAGGGAAAATGTGTGAAACATAACATATAGCAACTTATCCTGTCTCAGCCCACTTCTGGCTGGTTGAAATTGTTACTACTATATGTGTCAATTCAATTATCTAACAGTTCTAAAAGGTATGCGAGTAATATCAGGCATGATATTAGATGCTGAAGAACCTAAGGTCTACTACACTGGGAAAAGGAGAACAATGGAGAAAATCGAAACCCAAAGAAATATAAAACAGAAACTCTCACATAAAATAAAGACTTAGCCATCCAACATTCCATCAATAATAAAAATAAATAAAGTATTCATATGTCATGGTAGAGTGTCTGAATTCTTAGTGCAAGAGTTTTTGACAGTATTCTGTGAAATTAACTCTGATCACTCACACTAAAAAATCTCAAACCGAATGCATGATAATCAGCCAGGTTTAGGTGGAAGATTTTTATTCTCATTAACCAGTTAACAAATAAAAATGTCAGTAATGCCCTGTGATATAAGGGAATAGAAGGCTATATTCCTCCAGTTTCAATAATTTCCTAAAACATATTATTTGTTTTTCCTTCTTCCTACACTTTTCATTTCGAACAAATATGTTTTCATCACATACTTTTCTTTTGAATCTACTTGAGTTTTCATTGTTTTAAAATTTTTCTATTATAATTATATATGTCCTCAGCTGAGTGGTATGCTAAAACCAGCAGGAGAAAAAGTGGGAAAAGGAGAAAAGGAGAAAAAGTGGGAAAAAAAGGAAGAAACTAGAAACAGGGCCAAGCAAAGGAGGTAAACTCTGCTTCCATGCAGACTTATAATTTCAATTAATAAAGAGATATAAATCAAATGAAATATAGAAAAATACTTAATTTTTTGCCAATTTTATATAAAATGCTGACATTCAGATAATGTAAAACACTCTAATATGATGTCATTAGTGACAAACTGGTTATGAAGATTATGAAGCCAGAGGATTTAAGATTAAACACTGTACAAAAAATAGTTGTTATGTTCTGAGAAAGCTTATACAATGAAATGAAACTTGATAGAGGTTTTCGACAGCAACCTTAAACACTGTCAAAAGATTACCAATTATGATTTGTAAACATGAAAGTTTTTCTAAACTGTCAATAATGCATCTGTAATCAATCCTGCTAGAGGAAAGATTGAATTACCCTACTATTTTCCTCTATGAAAAGTTCTACAAAATTGTTTTATTTAAAAAAGTGATCAAAGTGTATGCAAGCATAAAATGTAAGAAAACAGTATTATAGAGATCTGACAATTAATAAAAATATAATATTATACTTCTGAATTTGGAAGATGATTATACTATTTGTAAGGTTTCTTAAGTTAATAACTTTTTGTTATTTTTTAATTATAAATAAATAATCACTTTATACATAATTCTTTATTTGTAATTTGGAATTCTTTTTCTTAGAATTCTCTAACTTGTATGCACGTTAGGCTGCACAGCTCCTGGAGCCACTCCTATTTCGAAACTGAACATCAATCAGCAACTTGGAATGAGCAGAAACTAACACAGACACCAGGAAGAAACAGCCAGCAGGGGAGACAAGAGTAAGCCAATGACTGATGCTTAGAATTCTAGAAAGCAGCAGGGGGTCCAGGAACCTGGATTCCTTCCTGATTCTCAGAATGCCCTTTAACTTGAGAAGAAAATGCAGAATACTGTGGGGTAAAGATGCCAAGGTCACCCAAGGCAAAAGATAATCTCATTTTTAGGGTAGTAAGATTACTTCTAAACCCTATCCAGATGGCTTGAGAGGAGACTCTTAGGGCTATAGATGCCCTCTTATCAGAAGGATTAGGAATAGCAGTTTCATTTTAACTTGAAATGTCCCAAGAGTACATCCTTGACTATTTGTTTGATGTAAGGTCACAGGATTTCCTCTGATTTTAAGTCACTGATTGGTATATCACAATACTTTACTTTTCAATAAACTATACCCATGCCACTGAGTCTATAATTTTTAGTTTCATTTTCCATTAAGTAAAATTAAAACTGGAAGAATCTCACAAAATTACTTGCTTGTGGAATCCTATATTTCTGACATTTTCCAACCATTTATATTAGTGTTTTCCATATAGAATGTTCAATTTTTAGCCATTTTGACCAAAATGGTCATTTATATATATATAATATATATATATAACCTACAAAGATAGCAATATTTATATATTTTGATTTTTAACTAATTTGATTTTTAACACTTTAATTTTTGACTCTTTAAAACATAATCAATTTAACTTCCATAGAAAAAAAAATTATGTTTTTCTGAATGTCTCTTATGTATATTTAAATACTGCTTAACAAAACACATGTGCTCGCAGTAACTACAATCTCTGTAACAGGTTTAGTGAAATCTATAATGTGCTGCTCAGACTCCCCTTCTGGACTAAAGGTCTTATTCCTCCAGTGTCTGGGAGTATATAGGAACAGCCCCCAGCTGCCAGCCTTCCTCAGGAAGTGTCTCTGCTAAAACGAAAGCCACTTTCTGGGGTAGCCCACAGCAAATGATCCATCAACACAGCAGGAAATAAGCTCTGGCTTGGCCTGCTGGCCCCCAACTAGAGAAATCTCTCAGGAGCCATTTCAGACTCACCTTTCTCTGGAGGTGGACCACAGGTTTTTTTGAGACTTATATATGTAAGCAGCCCAGCTTCTCCCTCTGCTTGAAGCCTGCTTCCTTCCCTCACCTTCTACAGGTGTTAATTGAATAGCACTCCCTAACAAACTTCTGGTAGGCCAATCTCCATCTCAGAATCTGCTTCCCAAGCACCTTAACTGTGAATAAAACAACTAACTGTTTATTATAATAACTTAAAATGTATAGGAACAAAGGTATGTAAGAACATCACAGAAGAGCTAGCTTGCAGGAAGTTTGCACATGCTCTGGACCATGATCAGTATGTTTTACAGAGAACCTGGAGAAATTGGCAGGTCAGTTAAAAGATCCCTGAAGAGATCTACTGTCCTCTACTGAGCTTGGTCAAGATTGCCTCTAGCACTGTAGGAGAGGGAGTCTGGACGACAAATGTTTTCTAGTTATAATTCATCATATGAACACAAAGGCCAAGCAATGGAATCAATTAATTTGACTCCTTCAATGAGTGAGTCAGATCATCCACACAATAATCTAATTTACCATTGAGGTATGTCCATTATGTGGGCAGGAAACTCCCAAGTGGTGCAAGGACAGCCTATCTCATTTTGACGTGACTCTCACCACAAACTGTCGCAGCAAAGAATGTTTCAAATGTTTCTTTGACCTTTTTATTTCCCATAGTACTCTTGTTTATAAGTAAACAATTGAAAAGTATAAAACATACATTATAGTGGAAAACCACCACAGTTCAAAAAAGTGAGGAAGTTCAAGATGTTTATATTCAAGAAGAAATGCATATAATTTTTGTGAATAGTCCATTTAATTATGTATGTAGTAATTCATATTAGTAAGAAGAAACCAGGTATAAGGCACAGTTTTGGTATTTCCACATATTTCTAGGCCTATTGCCTGTTCCACATTCTTTGAAGAGATAGCGTAACAATCCCAACAGAATATTTTGGCTATCTACTTGAGCAAGAGTAAAAAACAAACAAACAAACAAAAAAAAAACACTAAATCTGAAGGCTGGAATGTCATCTGATGACAGACATTATTGAATGGACAAATCAGTTCAGTATATATTTTACTACAGGATCAAAGTAGGAAGTCACTGCTAAACAAATTCTCAAACAAGTCTTTTCTGTTTTTGCCAGCATGTATGTGTGTGTGTGTATCTCTCTAGATAGATAGATAGATAAGTAGATATAATATATATCTAGAGTCTATCTGCCTGGGTGTAAGCACGTTATAATCTAAAGGTTTATCTGAATTTCTATTCTTCTGTAAGTTAAAAATAAGCCTTAGAAACCAAATAAATAACCCTATAGTGTTATATCATATCTTTGACTTTTGTGTAGACTGCAGGCATGACCATCATTCTCTATGTCTATTAAAGTAGGGGAGTACCTGGGTGGCTCAGTCAGTTATGTATCCAACTCTTGGTTTCAGCTCAGGTCATGATCCCAGGGTGGTGAGAAAGAGCCCCACATCAGGCTCCACACTTAGTGTGGAGCCTGCTTGGGATTCTCTCCCTCTCCCTCCATCCCTCCTCCCACCAACTCATGCACACACAAAATCATTCTCTCAAAAAAACAAAACAAAACAAAAAAACTAAAGTACGAGTCCTAAAGAAACCAGATAATCACCACATATATGTATTTAGATGAACAAGACAGCCTGCATAAGCAAAATAATGAGACACATAAGGACTAGTATGCATTTTGGAAAGAAATTCCCAGAGGGTTCAGCTAATTACTACTTTAAAGCAACTGCCTATATTCAGATGCCAACTGAAAGACTAAACCCGGGGCTATGGCCATATTATTTGCCTCTTTAACACCACAGACAATGTGTCTATAATGGCACTCACAGCAGGACATCAAGTATTCAGCAAAGAATGATTTTGAGGAAATACAGTGGCTTTCAGAGGGAAAAAACTGCAGAGTAAAATCTCAGAATGTTTTTTCTTTAGGTTATTTTGTACTTGTGAATGAAAAGCCCACTGTCTTATACCCTCCCTCAACACACACACACACACACACACACACGCACGCACACTTCATACTGATGAAATTATTACCAAACCATGATGATTGTGGTTTCTGAAAGTCAGATGTTGTCTTGATTCATGACTAATTGAGATGACTAAAATAAATTCAGACAAACATTTTACACTATAAAAAGAAAAAGAAAAGCTTTTTATATATGTTCCTCTAAGCCAAGTGTATGTGTGGAATATGCATGGATCAGGAGAGAAACTTTTCCACAGAGTAGCCTCTAATTTTCACTTTACTTCAAAACAAGAATGAGACTTTCTCATGCAGAAAAGGGGAGAAGAACATTTGAAGCAGATGGAGCAGGGAATGTAATACACAGAAATGCAAAAGAGCAATGGACATACAAGGAACAGCACATCGGCTCTTCCAAAGGCCATAGCTCTGATCCAACAATCACATGCATTCTCTTTCATCATCTGTTGTCTACAACATAGGCACCCCTGTGCTTGGCATGTGCCCCTTACAAACACCCAGGTCAACTTTTCACCAAGACCAACCTATCATGCATAGCAGCTCAAACCTGATGCTGAGCTCCAAAGACACAATCTCAGAGGGAAGTTTCAAAGATGAATTAAGAAAAATATATCAGGGGTGGCTGGGTGGCTCAGCCAATTAAGCCTCTGCTTTCAGCTCAGGTCATGATCCCAGGGTCCTGGGACTGAGCCCAGCATTGGGTTCCCAGCTCAGTGGAGAGTCCGCTTCTTGCTCTGCCACACCCTCCTACTCATGCTTCCTCTCTCTTTCTCTCTCTCTCAAATAAAATCTTTTTTTAAAAAGAAAGAAAAATATATCAAACATTCTAAATTAATGAGTACTATAGACTATAGCAAAATGGAAAAACATTTCTGTATTTCATATTTCCTATTTGAAGTTCCCCAACATAACCCTGCTTTGTCATACCTTGCTGCCTTTCTGTAACCTGTTCCCTCTGGAAAACTGTTCCTCTCCATGCTTCTACCCAGTCAGATGTAATTTTCTTTGTATGCCTAACTCAAAATGTTACCTGCTCTGAAAAACCTTTCTCCAATCCTGTTCTTTAATGTTTGAACGACCTAGACATCACTTTATATGTTTATTGTAATTTGTAATACTGGTTTTTAAATTTTCCCTCATCCTGCCCCTCATTCCCTCTTCTGCCCCAAATTATGACATTCTAAAGGACAGAGAGTGTGATTTATTCTTTTTCTATCTCTTGTACTTGGTATAGTACTTTACAAACAGAAGGTTCCCAGTAGATGTATGACAGATAAATAATTTCTAGACTTGTGCTTATTGTTCTTGGTTTCTTTACTTAAGTTTAGAAAAACAGGTACCTCACTTGGTAAGGATGATAGTGCTGGCTGACAAAAAACCCCTCACCTGCTGCTCCAACAAGGATTAATTTATGAACGATTGGATTTAATTCTCTAATTAAGAGGTAGCAGAAGTCTCTGAAATTCCACAAGGAGTGCCATTGGAATCAAATTTTTGCACTATGGACATGGAGTCCATAGTTCACTCTCACCTGTATCACTTACCATCCCTCTGGATGACAGGACAGAGCTATAGCCTTAATTTCACCATATATTACTTCAGAAAATATACTTATAGTTTAAATGGTTCATATAGCCTCCTCAAAATTGCATACAAAGACAAACACATACATTTAAAAAAACAAAAACAAAAACAAAACAAAACAAAAGAAAAACTTCTTTGCTCTTCAAGTTATTTAAAGACCCTACCTCAATAATAATTCAGTCCCAGAACATAAGTTGGCTCCATTAAAAATTATCAGAACGATAAAGTATCTTCTCCTTCTCAATTAGGAAATCTCTCCCTATAACATGAAGAGAAATAAGTCCAGGGATTAATAAGTCCAGGGATCAAAAATATATCCCACCAAATAAACAAACAAACAAACAAAACGTGAGTGGATATCAAGTCTCTCAGCTAAAAATTATTTTAACTGAAATGTACAGATTGACCATTCCAGGATCAATGGCATCCCTGAATAGTCAACTATCAAAAGCAGGCCATGTTTTATCTTTAAGGCTAGGTACCATGAATTTTAAAGTTAGAAGAAAAACAATCATGGATAGATGTATGTCTCATATAAATGTATCCTTCTTAGTTTCATGCTTCTAAAATGGCAGCTAGTCTATCTAAGAACTACATATTATACATCTGCCATTACACCAAAAGCTATGGATAAAGAACAATGCAGTATAATACATGGTCACTCTTCTCACCAAATTTTGGTAAGAAAAAAAGTCAGCCCATAGAAAGAAATTTGTCATTAAGTCATAGACACTAATTCAAAATTCAATGGGAATTCTGAAAAAGGAACTGATCAGTCCAGAGGGAAAGGCTCTGAGGATGATAGAACAGGGTCTGAGTTCAACTTTGGTAAATGCAGAAAGTTTAAGAATTAAGTAAGAAAGGAAGAGAAGCATGCCTCCCAGGCAGTGTAGATAACGTGCAGTAAGTTAGCACACTCAGCTATGTTCTTATTGGCTAGAAATGAGTGACAAAGTTAAAAATGACATTGAGGGGACTAGTGGTGTGAGTATACACCCAGATCCTGTGATTGAGGTTAGATTTTATGTTCCTCCATGTTTCCCTCCCAAATGGAAATGTGTTTTCACTTTATATGAAAGGGAAAGAAATGCTTTGATAGATGACACTCTTAGAGAGATGTCAAGGCTTCAGAGAACAACATCGAATACCATCTAGTTCTCTTGATATCTTGTACCCTGGTTTCTTTGCTTCCTTCATGTTAAATTACTATGGACATTTGCATGAAAAGGGGACCTTTGTTCCTCAGAGTTCATCTGCTCCAGTAGCCATTTACTCCTCACTTCATTGTCACTCTTCTTCTCAGCAAAGAGAGGGTGACAACTCAAAGTAGAGAACAGTGGCAAGGGCACACATACTCCCAAGGACCAGAGACTCTGTTGTCATGTAAATCAGCTCATAAATAAAAGGGAAGAGAAACACAGAGAAAAGATTTTTAGAAGCAACTAAATAAAATGGTTTCCATGGGGGCAAGAGTGGCTCTTTAATATTTATCAGTGTCACTGAGTCCTTTTTGCAACAGTAATTCATCATCATAAATAAAGCCTATTTCCATAAAGTTTCTTGGGTATTGCATCACAGAAAGGGTACTCCCCTAAAAAAAGCCACTACTGATGGCTCTCCTGGTTTCAAAATGGTAGATTTCTGCTGATGGAGAGGATGAACAAAACAAAAGATGATAGATGCAAACAGAAACATAACTTTTTCACAAGAAGAACTGAGGTTGAGCTGTGGAACATAATAAGGACACTTAATCTTTAAAATGGAAACTTACAATCACACTAACCCTGGATGTCATGGATTTATAGGAAACCATACCCATATGGACAAAATGGTAAAGACTGAAATTTGATCCATTTCACTGAAATTCTCTTTGTACAACATGAATTTCATTATACTGAAATGTGCAGCAAGGAAACATGCACAACAGACTGTGAGAAAACGTTTGCTTATCTCTTTTCAAAGTGTTTAATGTGTTATGGATAAGAGAAAAGCGTCTTAAAGAGTTGCTGTCAGTGGCTACCCATTGACTGACAGATCCTTTAGCAAAAGTTGAAGGAGTGAGTAATCCTGGAAGCAGTTCATGCATGCATGCAGCGTCAGTTTTAAGTGAGCCCTGGGTCCATTTCACCCACTGAACTCCTTCTAATGGTAAACAATTTCACCATTGTATAATAAAAGAACCACTAAGGGAACCTAAAAACTATTGAGAAGACAAAGGAAGCTGAAAAGACAAGGCTAAGCGCTTTAAAGTTATATAAGGCACCCTTTCCTTCAGAAAGGAGCTCGACTTCTCTCTGAGTCAAAGAATCTAGACAAGATGGAAAATAAAGACCATTATCTTACCTTTAGAGTCAGTGAGAGAGCAACAAGAGGAAATTAAAAACCAAAAGAAGTTTTTGTTTGCTATTATTTTGGTTCCTCCCGCCCTCCACTCTTGCCCACCATTGTATAGCCCTGCATAGCGTAGGATGGCATTCAACAGGGAGATGTAACTTGAAACAAGTGTGTCCCAACCAGCTGTCTTCCAGAGTCACCTTGAAGGCAAAGAACTACAAAATCAGAAATCCCTTCAGAGACTCTCTCTCACTAGTTTAAATTTACACTGAGAGAGCCCCATAATTAAAGAGTGATAATTAAGAAAAAATAGGGCAATGCCAGATTCATTTGGAACCTAAAATAATTTGTTTCCATATCATCTTGCTTTATCCAGGGTCTTCCATCATTAGTTTAGCCCTTGTAGTCAAAAGATAACACATTTTTGTGTCTCAAATCCAAAAGAACTAAAACTGGATTTATGATCATTATCCATCAAATTTTTTTCTCCCCTGTTCTCTTGCTCAAGAAACCATTACCTTGACCATTACCAATCACCTAGACCAAAACCCCTGGTTCCTTCTCACCCAGTCAATTACTGATTCTTATTCATTCTTCTGCTTTAGAATCTCTTTCAGAATGAAATGTGGAAATGCCACACACACACACCCCCACACAGTTTATGCCCTAATTACTGATAGCTCATCTACACCACTGAAACAACACAGTAGCTTACTTTTATCCCCCAGATTTATTTCTAGCTAATAAATCCTGCACATGTTACCAAGGTACTTGTTCGAAAATTCCCACAGTCTCTTCCCACTACCTACAGTATAAAATGCAGTATTTGATCCTTATCTGATATTCCATACTCATATCCTACCCTCACACAGCTCCTCTGCACCAGCCATACTAAACTACTACTTGTTCCTTTGAACTTGACTTGCTCTCTCTTATCTCCCTATACAATTGCATAATTGGTCTCCCATTCTCCCTTAACCCTAACCCTACATGCCCATCAAGTATCATATGAAACATATTCTCTTCTATGATGTTCTTCCTGATGTAGTCAGGACTCTCTCTTTCATCATCTCATTGTACCTTTGTGTCCTATACTTCATAATGCTAAAAACAGAGACTCAGTCCACAAATAAATGGACATTTGTTGTAAGAACAGGAATATAAATAAGAAAAAGGGGCCCCAAGGGAATGCCAGAATACTGGTCAGGCTTCAAGGAGACAGCATTTGCTGTCCAGGAAAGAGAACAGCACTGAGAACCCAGGGCAGCTCCTGACTTGTCATCTCTTCATCCCCAGAAACAAGAATATATTAAAGCCCTTTCTTCATATCCTGTCTTTATTATACCACAGTATATTCCAGTTTCTGTTCCCATTAACAATGGCCTTACCTATTCTATATACTGAGTTCAAACTATTTGGAAAAGAATAACTTATCAATGCAATTAGGCACCATGATCTCTACTGAGAACTTCTTTCCTACCACCCTGCCCCACAGGACACCGTCCAGCTTGTAGATATGCTGTTAGGGGAAGTTCAAGCCAGCTGAAGCCAGAGTGGCAAATCCAGTGGACAGCAGCATGGGATCCGTGGTTAACAAATCTCATAAAGGAGCTGTGGAGTGACAGCATTCTGAGACTAGCCATATCCAATATAACCTCGTATATAGTTTACAAGGAACTTATCACACTGTGACTTAACACAATTATTATTACACTTGCTTGCTTGACTGTATGACTATCTTCCTAAAAGACTGTGAGCTCTTTGTGAAAACTCTTATCCTCTATGCTCAGATCTACTCTAAGAATATAGCAGGTACATAATAAATGTTTGTTGAATAAATGAATGATTTAAGGATGTTAAATGTTAAAGAATTTTATTTTGACATATTTGACATTGACATTTTATTAATAAGATTGTTTTAAGTCTCTGCTTTTATATCCCATTAGCTGAAGCATGTTATCCAAACCTGCATTGTAAATCTCCTAGATTCCTATCGAGTGGAAACTCCCTTAAGCCACAGGCACAGAAACCGTACACCAAAAACAGCAGTTCCAGTCAGCCTGGAAGATGATGAAATCATAGACTATCAGGGCTGGAAGGGATCTGAGAGCCATGTCTTCAACCTCTATCCATTGGCACACACACACAATAGGTATTATTTCATGAGGAACACACTTCTCCATAGGTAAAAGGGACCGCAAGCTCTCCTCAGTTCATGGTATGTACAACGCAAGTCCACTTCTTTCTTTCCCATAGATCCATTTCACAGTTGACACACTTGATAATGCCTTGAGATAAGGAAACTTAAGCCTTTAAAAGATAAATTGTTTGTTCAAGGTCACGTAGCTCTCTAATGGCAAAGCAAGATTCCAGTCCTCTTCATCTGGCCATCATTCTTTACTAGTTCTCCATTTAGCATTCCTCAGTGCCAAAGGCCCAAACTAATGTTTTAGTCTAATATTCTAATGCAAATGTCCAACTTAACCCTTTGCCACCAGACACAAGGGCAAACATAAGTGTACACAGAGAATTCAGCAAATTGCATTTAAGGGAAAACTTCCATTTGCATATAATGTAGGGGCAAGGGCAAGAGCAGAGACATTGGAAAAAGTACAACTCTAAGAAATTCGTATAATTCAGTGAATTAATCATTCAGTAAATTGACTTCTGGCAAACTGACCTACAACCACTACCTAAATACATAGCTGTCAAACACACACAGTTATAGTTATGAGTTAACTCAGAAGTCTCCAATGAGCCATTATCTGTTCATATAAAATAGTGCATGATACAAAGCACAATAATTGTTCTTTTCCAACCTAGTTAACATTCAGTTGTTTTATAATATAAAAAATACCAGATATCCAATTAATTTAAGCCCATTGTTTTCCAGGCTTTTAAGTTACAAATTAGCAAGTTTCTGCTATACATACACTTAGCATATCTGTGTAATTGAGAACAGCATTTGGAGGCTTACTAATAGCAAGCACATGAAGGGGAATATGAAATGCTGGTTACATTCATGGATTAAAACAAGAATCTGTGGTGTGTGAAATATTTGGTATTTAAACTAAGAGCTGATGAAGA
The DNA here is from genome assembly GCF_002288905.1 of Enhydra lutris kenyoni. NCBI lineage: Eukaryota > Metazoa > Chordata > Mammalia > Carnivora > Mustelidae > Enhydra > Enhydra lutris. Next base: position 5,209,030 of record NW_019154087.1, on the reverse strand, counting down.
TTAACATCAAAAGAAAATTTAAATTGATTACTATGAATTATATGTTTGCAGACTCCAGAGTAAAAAAACAAGGAAATGCAACTGAGAAATAAAAATGACCAAAATATTGGCCTACGCATACGACATTTTTCACTAATCTTAGAGTTATTACTTAAATCGCCGAGCTAAAAGCTACATTTACACTATTTCTCACTATATGAGTACACATATGTTTATATAAATACACATGAACGCAGAGAAAATAATTGAGAAAAAAGAAACCCCAGACTCTCTCCCATTCACTCTTACTTGACGAGTTTAGGAAATAGAGTCCTACCCACATCTCCCTTTTTTCTCCAGGAAAGCCCATGGAATAGAGAGCTAACCTGGAGATTCATTACTAACCATGGTGGACATTTTTATGATTTCTGCCTCATCCTCCACATCAAGTTATCTATCAGTCTCAAAACTCTTTACCTTTGGATTGTTGTTATCATTCTTTCATTTCTAAAACGTTCATTTCTGGGGCGCCTGGGTGGCTCAGTCGGTTAAGCAGCTGCCTTCCGCTCAGGTCAGGCTCTCAGGGTCCTTGGGATCAAACCCCATGTTGGGCTCACTGCTCAGCTGGAAGTCTGCATCTCCCTTTTCCTCTGCTGCTTTCCCTGCTTGTGCTCGCTCTCTCTGTGTCAAATAAATAGATAAAATCTTTAAAAATAAAATAAAATAGACATTTCTCTCTTTTTTGTTATTTACAATTAGCCAGAATATAGTACATCATTAGTTTTTGATGTAGTGTTCATTCTAAAATGTTCATTTCTAAGAATCAGTCCCTGCTTTTCTGCTAATTAATCCACTTACTTTTTTCTCTCAAGTGAAAATCCAGAGAAATTCCTTCAAAGCAGGAAATCACTAGGATACTAGGCCTCACCCATACTCCTCTCCAGGACGCAAGATTTTCTTTCATTTGTCCTGGGACTGGACACTATTTCTGGACCCTGCATCTGACTTCTCTGAGAAAGCCACTTCCCCTCTACTTCAAAAGAGTATCCACAAAACATGCTTACTTTGTACCATAGTTGCTGGATAAAATACAGATTTCCATTAAATCTGAAATTCAAATAAATGATGAATACTTTTTTTTATTATAGCTATGTTCCATGCAAAACTTGAGACATACTTACATTTTTAAAATATACACTATTTACCTGTAATTCCAATTTAACTTTTATTTGATAAATCTAACAATTCTAACTTGTAGCCCTCCCTTCTTTTGAAAGCTTCTACTTCATTTCCCTCTAGGCTTTTCTCTTTTGAGTAACTGTTCGGCCCTATGTTCCTTATTGTTTTATATTCCTTTGGGGGATTTCTTATGACAGATACAAATGTATGTGCATCGGTACATATGGGCAAACACATGTAATCAAAACAGTTTAATGTCAATAACCACAAAAACATAGGGCTGAAGGAGAAGCCACAGTCAAGTGCCCCTCAAAAATTTTCTAATAATTTTCCATGTCATCCAACAGAAAGTTCTTCCAAAATGATCCTTCATTCTCTAATTTATGTCACCATAGCTCTTGGGAAGATGGTACTAGGGAGAAGGCCTTCTTTAGTAAGGCTTACTGTGCAATCCGAATCGGTAGCCAGATACAGGCACATATTGTCAACCAGTAAATAGAAATTGCTCAGATTTTGACTTGACATAGTAAAGTCCTAAACTAAATAACCTGTTATAAAATTTTGACCTATCTGAAACTGTACACATTTTGTCAACACTCTAAATATAAAAAAGAAAAGCCAATAATTCCTGTCTGCCTCAATTTTTATTTTTCCCTTGGGCTTTCATTAAAGCTATAAGAAAGGAGAAGAGGCAGAAAGGAAAAGTTTTGCCATACCCACACACACACACACACATTTCAACTTTAAAGAAAAAATATATTGGAAAATCAGTAAATCATGGATTTTCTTAGTGAATGTATGGAATAAAAATGATTTCCTAAAAAACAAATTCTCTTTAAAGACAGAAGCCAAAATGGCCTAGAAATAATGCTTGCTTTCTTCTGCCTTTTTTCTAAAGATTATTGCTCCAAGATGATGGCTCCAATGATGGCAGCTGCTCCCACTGCTGGCTTTCCTACACCCAGAATGGAAGAGAAATTATTCAGGACAGGAAGGAAAGGTAGCTTTCTTTCCTATTTTCTCCTAAAGAAAATTAAAATAACTAAGTGCCTAATGTGTAAATAGGACATAATTGCAATACTTGTTGCAATTATGTCCTACTTACACATTAGGCATTTATAAGATTTAAACTAATTCTTTTTACCGGAGTAGTGACTTAAGGGAACACTATACATACATGTAGAGAATATAAATATTAGGCATGTGACAAATTCAAATATGTGAGAAATAATCAACATTTCTATAAAGCAACTTCATTTACATTTCAAGCTATCATCCCCATAAACCGGAGGAAATTTATGGTCAGGCATTAAATAAGTTCTGTGGCTGATGCCAATGTTTAGAGATACTATACCAAAGGGCAGATGTAGCACCAAGGTATTGGGGAGCTGTGGTTTCCTATAGCACCTATTAAACAAATTAGTGGGTCTGGTACACCAAGATTAGTACTGAGATGGATTTCTTGTGACTCTCTCACCCTAGCCTCTTCATGTCCAGCTGCCTCTGATAATTTTTGCCACGGTTGGAAAGCTTTTGCAAGGTTGCCTGTTGTCTCGCCAAACTGGATACCCCACGAATCTCTATTCCCTTAAATCCAGACCATATGCAATAAAAAATCAAGACAATTCTGCTATGTTCTTGGGCCATACACCCCTCCTCTTTTCCTTCTCTAAGTAAATGTTAAAGATACTTCAGAGGGAAATCATTTTCATCTCATGATCCTTTAAGAGAATTATTTTATAAGCAGTAATTGCCACCCATTAAGTCCTTAAAAACATGTGGACTATTTCTATTTTCTTGCCACAGGCCTCCCTGAGGTCAGGCATTACATAAGCACTGTCTATAAGAAGGAGCAGGTAACGGGATGACGGGAGAAATGCAGAAGACAAAACCCACAGAGTAGTATCTCAAAATATCACAGAACCTGATATCTAAACACAAACTCAACCAAAAGTTCTTAGTTTTAAAAAAAGAGAAAACAAACCATTAATAGTCTAAAGTCCAGACTTAAGTTTCTATATGTTTTTTTGAATGTTTCACCTCCAAAAGTTCCACTACAAAGAATATTTTCAAGGACTCAGTGTTCACCAAAAGATAAATTTCAAGAATACACAAGAAGAGGATGTCTATATACTGTTTCATAAGGTGATGATATGGATTAAAAAAAAGATAAGTATATCAAAATATTGTCTTACATAATTAGCCAAAATTAAATGCAGAACTTCCTGTTGTTAGAGGTACTGATGAGCAGAAATAACATTCTCTTTTCTGTTAAGGACAGAAATGATGGTCAACTTGAAAGCAACATTTCATTCTTTACATTCTGGCAGATTTATAAACTGATAAACATAATACCAATGTTCTTTTTAGAGCACTACGAACTGATGAATTTTTATTCCAAGAGACATATCTCTTTTGAATAGAATATAAAAGTTATCTAAGCAAATCAAGTTGGCCAGGATGAAGCTATAGATTTTTTAAGTATGTGATCTTTTACACTTACCTAAAAATAGAGAAATGGACCCTACTTCATAGATAGCTTCATTTTGGCTACCCATGACAGAACAGCTTTCTAAAGAGTAGTTCCAGGGGATGCATTTGCCAAAGGAAGAATGTGAATGAGTAGTCTTGCTCTCGATGTGCAGGTGAACAGGAGGGACGCAGAAGGATTTTAAGCAGCTCTGAAGGACCATCTAGTATAATATACTGATCCAATGGACCAGATCCTATGACCATCTAGCAAATGGAACTTTTCAAAGGCAAACTCCCTTGACATGCTTTGCTGGGAATAGCAATAGCTTCTTTTTGCCTAAGCCTCAAATATGCCAAAATATAAAAGAATTAGATTAAATTCTATATAAGGAGTATGAAGAAGAAAACTGAAAATGAAAAATCCTAAAAGAATAAAGAATGAAAAAAAAATGTTCATAAGCTTCAGTTACAACAAAGAGAGACACTAAAAGGAGGGAAGAGCTGTTTCACATGACCTGTTTAAATCCCAACTAGGCCAGGAGGTTAAAGCTCTTTTCTAAGGAACAATGCAACCCTGGCAGCAAAATGCTCAAAATGACCTAATGAGCCTCTTGAATTACTTCATGATTTGAAAGTCATGTGCATCTGGTGTGTGTCCACCAAGGCTGGGGCACATGTGATGGGACAACTCGTCACGGCATTGCCTGGTACCACTAGTGAGTATGACAGAGCAAGTTTGAAGATAATGAGTCTATTTTTAAAATGTGAGATTTACTATGACTCCTTATCCTACTTTGGAAGTCTGCTTCTTTATTCGTACCAACATGTTTATTTTAATTTTTGTTGTATTTTAGAAACATGACATTATTCCAAGGGAATAAAGAGAAAGAAAATATTGAGTCAAAAGAGTTTCTGATCATTTGCTAAAGCTTATAGAGAAAGGAACAGAGACACAATGATTAGTGTAAGCACACATTACCTGATGGGAACAAATGTGTTTGTTTTTTCCAAACTCTGTCAAGATGCCTTTTGTACTCAGCTCAGCCTTAGAGAAATGTGACATAACTTTAGTGGCCTGCAGGTTAAGTCATACTCTTCCTTTGTCACAGGAAGGTAGAATCAAGTAGGTGTTGTGTTTTGCCAATCTGTGAAACTCCCCTACATACCTATATTGGCATTGCATTATTACTATACTCATTTTATCTCCTCCAAACTTTTCTTCACTTTGCAACCAGAATGCTTTTTCAAAATTGCAAGCCTAATGAACACTCAAAACATGATCATGAAATAAATAATCGATAAGCAGGACTTAATTAAAATTTTAAAATTTCTGTTCTGCAAAGATATTATCAGAAACATGAGAAGACAAGACACAGACTACAGGAACATATTTTGCAAAAGACACATTTTATAAAGGACTATTATCCAAAATATACAAAATGTCCTTAAAGCTTAACAATTAAAAAAAAAAAAAAACCTGATTCAAAAATGGATGAAAGACCTAAACACATACTCACCAAATATACATATAACAAGCATATGAAAAGATGCACCATACAATACGTCCTCAGGGAAATTAAATTAAAATTAAATTAAAACAACAGTGAGATACCACTACACACCTATTAGAATGTCCAAAATCCAAAACACCAACACCACCAAATGCTGGGGAAGATAAGGAATAATAAGAATGCTCATCCACTGGTGTGAACACAAAATAGTATAAACACTTTGGAAAGTAATTTGGTGATTACTCACAATATTAAACATATTCTTACCATACAATCCAGCCCCCTAGTAGGTACCCAAAGGAGCTGACAACATATGTCTACACAAAAACCTGTGCATGAATGTTCATAGCTGCTTTATTCATAATTGCCAAAACTTAGAAGCAATCAAGATGTCCTTCAGTAGGTAAATGAATAAACTGTGGTATATCCAGACAGTGGAATGTTATTCTGTGATAAAATGAAATGAGCTATCAAGCCGTGAAATGATATGGAGAAACTTTAAATGTGTATCACTAAGTGAAGGAAGCCAATCTGAGAAGGCCATATACTATATGATTCAAACTATATGATATTCTGGAAAAAGGGAACTGTGGAGACAGTAAAAATATCTGTGGTTGCCAATGATTGGGAATTGGGGAGGAAGGGATAAATAGGCAGAACACAGAGGATTTATATGATAGTGAAAATACTCTGTTTAATACTGTAATGATGGATACATGTCATTATACATTTGTCCAAACCCATGGACTATACAATACCAATAGCAAATCTTTAATGTAAACTATGAACTTAGAGTGATTATGATGTGTCAATGCAGGTTCACCAATTGTAACTGATGTCTCACTCTGGTGTGGAATGTTGACAACAAGGGTGGCTATGGATGTGTAGGGGCAGGGAGTGTATGGGAAATCTCTTTACCTTCTACTCAATTTTGCGGTAAATTGCTATAAAAATCTAAAACTTCTCTAATAATGGAGTTTTAATGACAATGACAAAATGCAAACCTATACAGATCACCCATTGTTAATGTAAAGAAAATGTCTTTTCCATGACTCTTAGCAGGAAAGCTCTTGTATGTAACATGATTCTGCCCAAGGCCTACCTCCTCAGTCTCATGCTGCCTTTCCCTGCTCATTGTGCTTCAAACTCACCTTCTTTTTGTCCTTCAGACTTTACATTAATTTTAAATATGCACTTATCTGAGATTGTGTTGTTTTCATGTATATGTGTTTGCCACTAGTCTTGAGATCCATAACAATAAAGAACCTATATTCTTAAGCATTAAAGCCACCTAAAGGTAGAACAAAGGGGTACCTGGGTGACTCAGCTGGTTGGACATCAGACTCTTGGTTTCAGTTCAGGTCATGCTCTCTAGATCATGAGTTTATGCCCTGTGACAGGCTTTCCTCTCAGCGCAGAGTCTGCTTCAGATTCTCTCTCCCTTTCCCTCTCCTTCCCTTTTGCCCCTCCCCCTCTTCGGGAGTATGAGAGTATGTGTGTGTGCTTGCTCTCTCTCCAAAATAAAAAAATAATAATGAAAATAAAAACAAAGGCAGAACAAAAACTGGATCCTGGGTTTCCTGCCTTCAACACCATTGTACTTTTCACTCCATCCTCTCTCCTCTTCATGTATTTCTAAATCAATTCTGAAACCTTATGTAACTCTCAAGATACAGTCTCCAGATAAATTTCCCTAGGTTTCCAGCTATGTTCTATTTACTCTGATCTGCTCACTCTTTTTACAAAGCAAGCTCTTCCCCACTTCCCTATCATTACTCAAGATCTTCCCATAATTTGAAATATTTTGGATTGTTCAAAGCTAAACTGATACTTCATTTCTCTCTCAAATCTTCATTGTACCCTTTGGTGAATTTTTATAGCACATTTGCTTAGTCTGACACAGTATTACATCACAGTTTTGCATGTTTATTATTTTAACTTCTAGCATCTATTGGAAACTACTTAAAGATGGAGTCCATGAAGTCTCATGATTCTATACACCCCACAGATCCCAGCACAGTGTTGAGGAGTACATGACTGGCTGATTTCATAAAAAGCATTTCCAGAGGTAACCTGGCTCTTATCACATCTTATCCCAGGAAGAAAAGCTTCATAAATCTTGGGCAAATCTTCTGTCCTCTGAAAAAATAGGTAGTTCTTCTGACATTGCATTGTCTGTGTGAATTTTCCCCTGAGTTCAAAGAAGATTCAGCATGTTGGGCTTTTAGTGGCTCCTTTTGAGCAAAAACATTCTACATTTTGAATTTATAGTATATATTGCTTAGAGTTCAAATAAAAGAAAAAGAGGGAGAGAAGAAACAACACTGTTAAAGAATCTGACAAAATTTTACTTATTCCAGTTGTGAAAACAGTACATGCTGCCTTTTGAAGGATGCATATCTGAGTATATTCTTTGGAATGATGCTGGATAATTATGATAACATAATTTCATGACTGGTCCACTATATCATTCTCCCAATGATAATGTATTTGCCAAATGATTGTCTCCATAAAAATTATTTTATTGAAAATTATTTTAAATTTCTTAATTTTAACAACAATAACAATAAGTGGATTAATAGTTCAAAACTTGTGGGTCTGGTTGTCATTATTTGGGCCTGGGTACCATTATACTAAAAAAAAAAAAAACCAAAAAAAACCCTCATCTTAAAAAAAAAAAAACCCTCATCTTACTGTCATCTATTTAAATAGTACATATAGAATACACATATAGAATAGAATAACCAAAAATTAATCTGCAAAGGTCTGATTATTTAAGAAATTTCTTGGATATGAACAGTAACACCAAGGAAAGCAATAACAGTACCAATAATCTTTTACTGAATACCCCAATCATCAGACTTTTTAAAGTACACCTTTTTAATCCTCTCAGATATCCAAAGAAGTATAGATATTATCCTCCCCATTTTACTGTTAAGAAAACAGATTCAAAGAGTTCAAACAATTTAACAGGAAAAAAGAGGTCAGAATTTGGATACTCAAAAACCAGTCCTCTTTCTAACACAGAACTCAAGCAATTGATAGATCCTAAGAATTGAGAAAGCTTTTAAAGACCAGATGGGCACACTGAGGATTTTACTTTTAATTTTCAATCCCCAAGCATTCAACATAATGGGGAACATGCCATGATACATGTTGCAAGTATATGAAAAGTTGAAGTTACTTCATTAAACAATCGTTTTCTCTGTTAATCACAATAATAACCAACATCTTTTTATACCAACTGACAAAATCTATGCAGAAGTGACACAAGTGTATTTAGCACAACAATAATCTTTTCTTTTTTTTTTAACTTGTTATTAACCTGTTATGGTTGATCTTCTCTGAGAGGATTACACATTTTCCCACTATTCACCTTAAGAGTAGCCATATGACTTCCTGTGGCAAGGAAATATGAACAGCATTGTCACTGGTTACTTTTGGCTGGAAGCTTTGAGAATTAGCACATGCTCTGCCATCCTCATTTTCCCCTCTTAGCCATGAGACTACAAATGTTCCAGACTGAAACTGCTCTATCAGCCTGGATCCAAAAGGAAAGCCACAGTCAATGGAGCCAATCCTCAATGGATATGCAGCATGAGTAACATACAAACCCTTATGGACATAAGCCACTGAGATATTGCTTGTTGGTTGTCACAGCAAAACCGAGCCCATATTAACAGATACGTCTTTAGTTACTCTTTCTAACCAATCCCCATTGTATTTGCTTTCTGTTGCAATAATGTTGTACAATAACCAACCCCAAAACTCAGCACCCTTCAATAACCAGCTCTCATTTCTCACTCAAATGTCTGAAGTTTGGCTGTAGATCTCTGTTCTTGGCTGGGATATTCTCAACCCACAGGACTATGGTCTGGGCTCAAAGGCCATTCAATATGTCTCATTCTAGGACCAGCACCTGCCTAAGCCACTCTCTTCTCATGGTAGATGGAATAAATGTAAGAAGCCATTTAAACAACACAAGCACATTTAATCCCTCTGTTTTTATCACACTGCTAACAAAGCACTAAATCTGTGACTGAGTCCAAAGTCAATGACTGTTCCTCAGGGAAGACTGCAAGGTAGCATGGTACAAAGGTGTGAAAATTGATTGCACTTTTCCAGTGTACCACAGCCCACCCACTTGGTGACAAATGTTCACTTTCACACATAGAAAAAACTTATCCCTCTAAGGCCACAAAGTCTCAAAAACAGAATTAGACATAAAGTTCCAAATCTTGTGACCTACATTGGATCCACATATAGTTGCTCTCCATGTAAAGAACTGTGAAACTATAAAGACAGTGTATCTACTCTCCTACTCCATACACCCAACATAAATGGTGGGAATAGGACAAAATAACTGCAATAAACATTACCATTTCAAAAGGGGAGAAATGGGAGACAAATACCAGCCACTGGTCTATAACTATTCTAAGTCACTCTGGACAGTTCCCCCTACCCTGGCACAGAAAATGTGTCTTAATTAGGCCCAAGTCCTGCTTATTAGGAAAAACTTCCAAGTCCATTATTTTCCTTGGCTATGGGATCCATTCTTAGGATGTCCTTCCTCTTCCTTGGCCATATCTGAAGAAGGCATTGGGGAATATCGTCTCATCCGTTGATAGGCAGCTTTCTCAGCCTGCTTCCTGATTGTAGAATTTGGAGGATCAAATGGTCCTTTTAATTTTTTTTTATATTTCTTTTTTCTAAATTCTGTTATGTTAGTCACCATACAGTACATCATTAGCTTTTTGATGTAGTGTCCCATGATTCATTGTTTGTGTGTAACACCCAGTGCTCATACAATCTGTGCCTTTCTTAATACCCATCACCAGGCTCACACATCCCCCCACCTCCCTCCCTTCTAAAAGGTCCTTTTAAATATTTAAGGGTCACTGTCTCTTTTAATCCATGCTGATGATAATTTTTAGCTCTCTCAAAAACTTTTTTTTGGTTTCTCTATGGATCGCTGTATATTGGATCACACTCTATTCCATCTGGCAAAAGCCACACTACAATTCTTTTTGAGACATCCTTCTTTCTCTGGATTCACAAAGGCAGTACCAGTGAGTTAGTACAGAGATAAGTGGTGTATTCAAAGGGAAGGAAACAGCTGAGTGACTGAAGAAGAATACAAAATTGTCAGATATATCTAATAACCAGATTTTTTAAATCAAATCAAAGCCTTTGCCTTTAAGTGGGAGAATTATAATCTTTTAATGCAATTGTAACTTTAATGTGATTATAACTAAATATTTCAGTATATTTGGACTTATTCCTTCTATCTTGTTTTTTTTACTGTTGTCGTTTTTTAGTAAACCATGACTCTGGATGCTTCCCATGTACCTTTCTCACTCTTGCTGGATTGATTAAATCTCATTTTGTTCTCTTCTTTTGGTGATTTGGAGGATATACATATTAATGTTAGTACACTAATATTCCTCCTTATATTTGTAACATGAATGCTTAAACATTCTATTAAGTATTAGTTTGAAAACTACCTCGACCGGGTGGTACAGTCGAGTTCAGTGACTGACTCTTGGTTTTGACTTAGGTCAGCAGGGTCATGAGATCAAGCCCTGCATCGGGCTCCACATGCTCAGTGCAGAGTCAGCTTGAGATTCTCCATTCTTCTTCCTCTGGCCTCCCACTAGTGCTCTCTCTCTCTCTCTCTCTAAAATAAATAAATCTAAATAAATTGATAAAACGGTATCTGAAAAATAGTATGTGCTAAATAAATCTTTAAGTAGTCATGACTACAATTTTAACACTGTTTAGTTTAATATCACATATTATCAGTATTCCTTGTGCCCTACATATTCCCTTTGTATTTGTGTTTTTCTTTCACTTTGCTTAAACAACCTTTTCTTTGCTACTTAATACTTCTTTTAGAATGCTTCTGTGTTTACTAAACATCCTGAGCCTTTGCAAATCTGGAACAAAAATTAACTACTTACCCCCAAAAATTATAAGCTAGCTTAAGAAAGTATAGAATTATGGATCTAAAATTATTTCCCTTTTAGGGGCGCCTGGGTGGCTCAGTCATTACACATCTGCCTTTGGCTCAGGTCATGATCCCAAAGTCTTGGGATGGAGCCTTGCATTGGGCTTCCTCCCGGTGGGAAGACTACTTCTTCCTCTCCCACTCTCCCTGCTTGCGTTCCCTCTCTCTCTGTCTGTCTCTGTCAAGTAAATAAATAAAATATTTAAAAATAAAATAAATAAAATTATTTCCCTTTTATAGTCTGAAGATATTTCTTCATTTCCTTCTAGTCTCCAATGTTTCCAGTGAGACTGAACATTAATCTGATTTCCATTTTATCATAAGAAATACATTTTTTGTGTGTGTTGAGTTTGAGGAGTTCTTTATAGATCCTGGATATCAATCTTTTGTCTGTACTGTCATTTGCAAATATCTTCTCCCATTCCGTGGGTTGCCTCTTTGTTTTCTTGACTGTTTCCTTTGCTGTGCAGAAGCTTTTGATTTTGATGAAGTCCCAAAAGTTTATTTTCCCTTTTGTTTCCTTTGCCTTTGGAGACATATCTTGAAAGAAGTTGCTGTGGCTGATATCAAAGAGATTACTGCCTATGTTCTCCTCTAGGATTCTGATGGATTCCTGTCTCATGTTGAGGTCTTTTATCCATTTTGAGTTTATCTTTGTGTAGGGTATAAGAGAATGGTCGAGTCTCGTTCTTCTACATATAGCTGTCCAGTTTTCCCAGCACCATTTATTGAAGAGATTGTCTTTTTTCCACTGTATATTTTTTCCTGTTTTGTCGAAGATTAACTGACCATAGAGTTGAGGGTCCATATCTGGGCTCCCTACTCTGTTTCATTGGTCTATGTGTCTGTTTTTATGCCAGTACCATGCTGTCTTGGTGATCACAACTTTGTAGTAAAGCTTGAAATCAGGTAACATGATGCCCCCAGTTTTATTTTTGTTTTTCAACATTTCCTTAGTGATTCGGGGTCTCTTCTGGTTCCATACAAATTTTTGGATTATTTGCTCCAGCTCTTTGAAAAATACCGGTGGAATTTTGATTGGAATGGCATTAAAAGTATAGATTGCTCTAGACAGTATAGACATTTTAACAATGTTTATTCTTCCAATCCAAGAGCATGGAATGGTCTTCCATCTTTTTGTGTCTTCTTCAATTTCTTTCATGAGTGTTCTGTAGTTCCTCGAGTACAGATCCTTTACCTCTTTGGTTAGGTTTATTCCCAGGTATCTTATGGTACTTGGTGCTATAGTAAATGGAATTGATTCTCTAATTTCCCTTTCTGTATTTTCATTGTTAGTGTATAAGAAAGCCACTGATTTCCGTACATTGACTTTGTATCCTGCCACGTTACTGAATTGCTGTATGAGATCTAGTAGTTTGGGGGTGGAGTCTTTTGGGTTTTCCATATAAAGAATCATGTCATCTGCGAAGAGAGAGAGTTTGACTTCTTCATTGCCAATTTGGATACCGTTTATTTCTCTTTGTTTTCTGATTGCTGTTGCTAGGACCTCTAATACTATGTTGAACAAGAGTGGTGAGAGTGGGCATCCTTGTCGTTTTGGGACTTCATCAAAATCAAAAGCTTCTGCACAGCAAAGGAAACAGTCAAGAAAACAAAGAAGCAACCCACAGAATGGGAGAAGATATTTGCAAATGACAGTACAGACAAAAGGTTGATATCCAGGATCTATAAAGAACTCCTCAAACTCAACACACACAAAACACATATTCATATCAAAAAATGGGCAGAAGATATGAACAGACACTTCTCCAATGAAGACATACAAATGGCTATCAGACTCATGAAAAAATGTTCATCATCACTAGCCATCAGGGAGATTCAAATTAAAACCACATTGAGATATCACCTTACACCAGTTAGAATGGCCAAAATTAGCAAGACAGGAAACAACATGTGTTGGAGGGGATGTGGAGAAAGGGGAACCCTCTTACACTGTTGGTGGGAATGCAAGTTGGTGTAGCCTCTTTGGAGAACAGTGTGGAGATTCCTCAAGAAATTAAAAGTAGAACTTCCCTATGACCCTGCAATTGCACTACTGGGTATTTACCCCAAAGATACAGATGTAGTGAAAAGAAGGGCCATCTGTACCCCAATGTTTATAGCAGCAATAGCCATGGTCACCAAACTGTGGAAAGAACCAAGATGCCCTTCAATGGACGAATGGATAAGGAACATGTGGTCCATATACACTATGGAGTATTATGCCTCCATCAGAAAGGATGAATACCCAACTTTTGTAGCAACATGGACAGGACTGGAAGAGATTATGCTGAGTGAAATAAGTCAAGCAGAGAAAGTCAATTATCATATGGTTTCACTTATTTGTGGAGCATAACAAATAGCATGGAGGACATGGGGAGTTAGGAGAAGGGAGTTCGGGGAAATTGGAAGGGGAGGTGAACCATGAGAGACTATGGACTCTGAAAAACAATCTGAAGGGTTTGAAGAGGTGGTGGGGTGGGAGTTTGGGGGAACCAGTGGATATTAGAGAGGGCATGGATTGCATGGAGCACTGGGTGTGGTACAAAAACAATGAATACTATTATGTTGAAAATAAATTTAAAAAATGATAAAAAAAAGAAATACATTTTTTACTTTCTGAATCTTTAGAATTTTTTATTCCTTAGTTTTGAGATTTCACCACGTTAAACCTATTTGCAGGTGGGTCTTTTCTTATTCACTTAGCTCTGTACTCACAGGCCATCTGAAAATTCATATCTATCTTCATCTCTGGAATTTTTTTTCTATCATTTCTTTGATTATTTCTCACTTTCAGAAACATCTATAACATTGATATTTAAATTCACACTTATCTCAAGGTTTTTTCCCATACTTTTCATCTATTTGTCCATTTATACTATATGCTGAAATTATTTTGCTTAATCTCACAGCTCATTAATTCTTACTTGAGTCATGTGGACCTGCTATTAAATCTATCTATACAATTCTTTATCAATTATACTGTTTTAATCTCCAATATTTCTTATTTCATGGATGAGATATAATTTCCCATCCCACTGGGAGTATTATTTATACTTGTTTCCAAGCCCTTTACTGCATATATCATTGACTTTCTTTTTTTGGGTATTACATTTATTTAGTTCACTGCCACTAATGCATGATGATTCTTAGATGTATGCTTATGATTTTATTTGATCATCTTTGTTCATCTGTTTATAAATATTACTTCTTTTGACTATGATCTCTATGTTGCCACCGTGGTAAAGAAGCAGGACAATCTACCTAACAAGGAAATACCAGAAAACAATTTTATAGGAGTGAATGCTATCTTTTCTTTTTCTTTTTTTTTATTTCTCTTTCCCTTTTTTTTAAAGATTTTATTTATTTTGCGACAGAGAGAGAGAGAGAGAGATCATGTGGGAGAGGGAGAGAGGGAGGGAATCTCAAGCAAACTCCTTGCTGATCAAGGAGCCCAATGTGGGTTTTGGGCTTGAGACCTTGAGATCATGACCTGAGCCAAAATCAAGAGCCAGACACGTAACCAACTGAGTCACCCAGACACTCCCAGGAGTGAAGGCTTTCTGTCCTAACTGGGTGTTATAACCCACCAAGGACCAGACCTCATCTGTGACCCAAATCTCACACTCACTATTCTAGGAAAAAATACCAGTGGCTTGGAACTCTGGAATTAGTTGTGAAACAATTCATCTGCTTGTCCCAGGATGACATCCCAATTAACTGCTTTCACTTTTCCTCAGGGATTCCTCTGTCCCTTAGATCATAAGTTCTTAAATGTAGAGGTCCCTTAGGAATACTCCCATATATTTTGCATGATCCTATTGTGCAGGTTGAGGGCTGTAGTTTCCTCAATCAACTAATTTCATGTTTTATTATAGCCATTCTCTTTGTTTTATGGACTACAAGTCCACAATAAGTCATTATGGACTTATTATTTTCAAATATCTAAGTATTTTCTGTTTAATCTAGGAACTTGAGGTGGAGAAGAATATAAAATCATGTGTTCATTTCTCCATCTTGATCCAATCTCCTCTACAGTCTCATTTAGTTTATGCATACTAATTTTGCTGTCTTTGATAGGTCATACTAAGATAAACTTTAGATCCACCCAAATCAAAACAACACAAATTATGTATCAGTAGAATTCCAATGGATGAGTTTTTATTGCTGATAAATGAGGCTTTGTCTATACAGCACCCAAACAAACCTGCCAACTCAAGGGAAAGGGAATCAGTCAAACTCATTTTAAGAGATAATGTTTTGATTTTAGATAGTTGCAATGGTGCCATGTAGACACAGACTGAGTTGTACTTGACCTGTGAAGTAAATGAAGCAGTGAGAGACTATGTGATGTTCTTCAGGTAATATAGCCAAGTAGCCATTTGATCAAGAATAGCTCCTAATAAGTACTTGCCCTCTGAAAATTCTTTTGGATTTCTTTTTCAGCTCATTCAGTCAATTTATGATTTTGTGCAGAGAGCCAAGAGAATGTATCATACACCACCCTGTGAACTAAGGAACACTTAGTTCACATACCCTCCAGCTCTTGCTTTAACAAGCAGCAGTAACACCATAGCAGAAATTATCTCCAATCGTATTAATTCTCCTTAATATATAACATGTGGCCAGGCAACATGACCTTTCTAAAGCTGTGTTTTCCAGAACAGTGTGCTTATTAAAGTCTTCTCTAAGAACATATTATGAATAATCAATGATAATCTGCTCCTCATCTCCCCTAAAAATGCTCAAAATGTAGAATACCATCTTTGCCAGAAATGTCTCTCCATTTTTAAACTATTATATAAAGAAGAGTTTTGATCTGTGATATCTTCAATTTTAATGTGAGAAATTAAGAAATTATTTGAAAAATAATGCTTCTGGTTTGGTGTAGTGGACATCTGTGGTCTCAACATCTGTGCTGAAGGCAGAATCTCAGCATGGACAGACAGGGAATACCCTTGGAGTCAATTAGATACATCAGGATTTTTGATGAAAAGAAGCAATTCTTTCAATAACAAAGGCTGTTATTCTTCTTTCAAATAATAGCATGAAAGCAATTCTTTCAGAGAATCAAGCCATATTGCTGAAATACCCACAAAATCTATTATTATCCAGTATCCAAAGAAGAGAGTTCCTTCACCACTAAATAGTAAAACGATATATGGATTCAATCTACAAAGTTTTCTAAATTAGAAATTATTTCTTCAGAGGAAATATAGGAAAGACTTTGGAATGCAAGAGAATACATTTCAGAGAAATGAGACAGATCTATACCACATGGGAAGAGCCTTGTGGCACTAATAGCATCAAGCTTGTTTGTTACAGAGGGAACATGTTGCTACCCAAAAGGACAGCAAAGCCAGGGAAAATGAGAGAATGTTGCTTCATGGGCCCTGTTTTGTTTTGTTTTGTTTTTTTAAATGCTCATATAATGAAACTTTAATCAAGACTTACAGGCTAATTTTCTCATTTGTAACCCTGTGTGGCAATAACAAAACATGTGTAAGATATAGATAATAGATAGATAATCTCAGCAGTATGAGTTTGCATAGACACATGTTCCCACCTGAAATTATTTTCTTTTTATGAATGAACAGCACCACACTCTGATCATAAATCTATTTGTTTTTTAGTGTTAAACCCCCTAGGGAGGGACTGTATCCAAATGACTGGTAGACTATACCTTCCATATTGATACACAATATAGGAACAAGAGGGGAAAATGAGAACCAGATTCTCCCAGCTCCTAAATTACTCCTTCATATAAATTAAGCAGTCTTGTAAGTTCATTCCTATATAGATATTTTCCATTATCTACCAGACCTACTAGAGAAACACCAAGCATTGGAAGTATTTATATCATTGTAAGTGTCACCAAATCATATTCAACATTCAGGTGTCTGGAAATTCTAACTTCAAATTTTTATTTTTTTTAAACATCTCTTAATGATCCCTTATACAAAATGAAGTGCTTTTATGTTATTGTCCCTCCTTAAATTCAGCCTTCAGTCTATTATTTTTCTGTTCATTCAAATTGCTTCTTCACATGAAAGCTTCTTTTGAAGTTTGTATTTCTTTTTATGAATAGACACTTGAAACCTGATAGCATGGCTTCTGGATCTACAAGTGCATATAGTTTGTATTACTTTTACTCTAGAGTCTAAAAATATTCTCAACTGAAGCCATATAACCACAATAATCTCTAGAAAAAAATCTTTTATCAGTCTCCACTGACAAAAAATATATACATATATTAGATACATATTTTGAACCAAATTCTGTCAGTTTCCATTCTATTTTCCTAAATGCTTAATGTAGTAAATAGGTCATTTTTAGCATTGAGTTGTATATTGATGAAAGACTCTTGGGACTGCTATGACTACTCCTAGATAGGGGAAATTTGGTACTTAGGGGTTTCAGGAAAAATACCCTAAATGGTACCTTTATGTCCTAAATATACCCAAAGACATAAACATACTATTGAAATGAAAACTTCAAATGGACAAATAAACATACCTAGGTCAATTAACACCTACAGCTCATTTCTCAAAAGAATTCTATATGATAGGAGATAAAATCACTACCAATTCATCAGTTAGGGGAAAGGGAATGAGATTTAAAAACTGGTCTACATGGAAAAAAAGAGGTACAGAAAGACCAGAGAGGAAGAAGAATAACAGAAATGGAAGGAATAGCAAGAGGGGCCTCATGAAAAAACCTGGCCTATAGGTGAGCTTTTCTGCAAATTGGCTAAGTCCACCATGTTGTCTGGATACTTCTTGGCAGACACGGCAGGCAGCTGCAGTCCTTTCCTCAATTCTTAAAACAGACTAGGTTGACCACAGATTTTAATACACAGCTGAGGACACTATTTTCACTGTATATCTTTTCATTATTGGTAATCACTAAATTGTGTGAGCAAAGGCAAGGAAGACCTACTTTTGTTCTGATAAGAACTATCTGAAACTACAGTACCCTAGCTAAGTACCCTAGCTCTTAGCTAGGGTACTTCCAAAGTCATTCTTTATACATTCTTCAGCAGTAAAGAAAAGCAACTAGATCTAGCTCCTGGTATTCAAATATTCTTATCTAATAGGTATGCTTAGATACTTGACTAACCACATTTTTTACTGTCCAATACAAACTACAGAACTTCATTCTAAAAATGTAAAATGCAGATGTGGCTTCTCCAAGCCAAATCTAAGCAGCATATTGATGGCAGTCAGTTCAGTATTCAGGGCATACAGTGCTGACAAAGCTGGCAACTGAATGAAGGGCCTTTTAGATGTGTGTGCTTTCCAGGCTAACTGAAAAATAATATTAGATATGTGAAAACTCCCTCATTATGTATGAATGTATCTCAAAGCATGGGGACCTATGAGGCAAAATGGATAAACTGCAGCAAGACTCTGTTCTGGGGCATTACTAGAGCTCTGTAATTCCAAAATCTAGGGAAGAACTTCCATGCACCAGATAGCAAAAGTGATGTTCAGAAAATATCATTCTCACAGGCATCCAGCTTTAAGCCCTACCAAGTCTGAGTAGAATAGAAGAGAGAGAGGACACTTAAACTATTGAAAATAGGTTTGTCTCTCACATGAAAAAACAAGGTTGGAAAAGAACCAAATTTTCATTCTCCAGTGAAAATAAACAGTTTTGTCCACACTGTCTCTTCTGTTTGCAAGCCAATGAAGACTTTGAAAACTTACCCTCCAGCTCTGATTAGAAAAGTAAGAAAAATGAAACTCAGTCTCATAAGAGGTCCTAGATTCAATTAGAAATACTCCAGGGACATCCAGCTCATGAAGCTCACAGAGTACTTCAAGTGCCAACTAAAAGAGCAGATCACACAAAACACCTTCACTCTCTTTATCTACTAAGTCAGGAAGTTATTTCTTATTGAGTCTCAGAATTTGGAATAGCTCTTTAGCACTCTCCTTCCTTCCCTCCATACCATTGCATGAACCCCATCTCACATCTCAGCAAAAATGGAAATTCTGACAAGGTGATTGTTACATGATAACTCCCTCTATATTGATATGGTAAACACACATATTTTCCAAAGAGTGCCCCCAAAAGAAAAGTCACCTACGATACTGCCACAGAAGGTTTTCCTTGAAAGGTTCTTTCTCCTCTCCATTTACTACATTCAATTATATATCAATTCTTCTATCTTTTCTCTAGCAATGACTCTTTTTTTTTCTGTTTGCTCTATTACAAACACAGATGACTTTCATCATTTCAACAAACTAGTCGAATAGTTTCCTATTTCTTTCCTTCACTAGTACTTCCTCCTTTTAAATCTACCCCTTCCTATCCTGATCTGCCATTCTACAGGTTAGCTTCATTCCCCTGTTCACAAACCTTCAGAAGTTCTCTACTGCTTTTCAAATAAAGCTTAGATCCTTTTTGCTCAGCACTAAATGTTATCATGCTCTTAATCACTACTTTTCCAGGCTTCTTCACATTTCTTTTATCCTACATTCCAGTAACCCTGGCATGTACACATATCATGAACATGCATCACTTTTCCGGTAATTTTTTCATAGTGGTGGGGAAGATGAAGGGGTGAATTGCTCACTAACTCTTAGACTTCCACTTAGAAATGTCTTAGTGGCCAGCACAAGCCGTATCTTCAAAGAAGCATTGAAAGACAAACATGGGATAAGCCCAATAAAAGAAAAAACTGGAGTAGTGGTGAGCATAGCTGATGATCACCACACTCTAAAATCATGAGGCATTTGTTAAATGGAAATAGTTTATGAGAAATACTTAGAGATGAATCTAACAAAATAAGTGTGAGATTTTTGTGCTGAGTCTTATTAGAAAATCTCATGAGAAATTTTAAAAAGCTTAAATAAATGGAGAGATATTGTGTTCATTCATTGGAAAACTCAATATTGTTTAGAGATCAATTTTCTCTAAATTTACCAACAGATTTATCATATTCCCAAACAAAATTGCAACAAATTTTTTTGTAAAAATTTACAAGTTGGTTTTAAACTTATACAACAGCAAAGGACATAGCATAGGTAAAAAAATAATTTTGAAAAAGAAAACCAAATTTGTTGAATCCACACTACATGACTTTAATATTTATATAAGGCTATAGAAATCAAGGTGCTATGATACTGTCATAAAGATTAAATCTACAGATCAACAAAATGGAATGGAGAACCTAAATACAGACCTACACAAATATGGTCACTTTATTTTTGACAAATGGTACCAAGATAATTCACTGCAGATAGGATACTCCTTCTAAAAACTACACCATAACAACTAGACATTTATATAACACAAGGGAAAAAAAAGAGTTTCCATGTTTACCTGAACCTTATGTAAGAATTGACTACAGATGAATTATAGACCTAAATTATTTTTTAAAAACCTGAACCATAAAGGAAAAAAAATTGACAAATTAAACGACCTCACAAAAATTACAAACTTAAGCTCTTCGAAAGATAATTTAAAAATTAAAACATAAGCAACAGTCAGGAAGAAAATATTTTTAATACACACACTGGATAAAAGACCTGAATCTAGAATATATTCTAAAATATAGAATATATTTTGGATATATTTATATTTATATTAGATATAAAATCTAGAATACATTCTAAAACTTTTGGAGTGATGTCACCAAGATGGTGACATAGGTTGTTCCCAACTTCACTCTCCCTCACAAAAAGAACTAACAACTATTCAAGAACAAAACCCCACTGAGAGAATCCTAGAATACAGGGATGATGCTTAAGTACCCCTCTGCACCACACAGACCAAGACTGCATTAGAAAAAGAGAAATAGCTACATACTGACCACAAGTGATCTCTGTCTTTCAAATAAATAAATAAAATCTTAAAAAAGAAAAGAAGCTTAAATATAGACTAATTCCACCTCAGAGAGTGTCTTCTAGCCCCATATGCCCAAAATGGCTGGAAACAACTTCTGGAAGTTGTGCTGGCCCAGCTCTGCTTGAAACAAGAGTGAGGCAAGGAGAGTTGACTGCCACCTCCCTACCCCTGAGAAAAGCCAGTATGAGACATAGAGTATTACTATGCTACCCATAGGCAAGGGTATAAATTTAGCCAAGGTTGAAGGTAGCTCTCAGCTCCTCCTAACTGTTTGGAAAATTAAGAGTAACCTAAAGGAGTCTCTCTCCCCTCCACGCAGGCAATGATGAGACACATCCCCACTCACTGTAGAGTCTTCTGACCCCATCTGACCTGAAAAGCAGGAGATAATTTCTGCAAAGCAAAGTAAGTGACCCTGTTTCATCAGGTAACTTGGGGTACAGGTTGGTTTGAGTTAAGACAACAAAGAACTTTATTGACTTTAGAGCTGCTTCTCTCACCACTCAGGCAGGGAATTTAATTCATAGCCTTGCTCACTGCAAAATATAACCTTCAGCCTGTTAAACCAAGGGAACTAAAACACATGGGAAAAAACAGCCCATTCAGTAGTCTTATGTTCACTGGTACTTGGACAGAGAGCATAGCTCATGGCTTCCCGAATCTGCAGAGCAAAACTGGTGGCCTCACATGACCAGGAAATTCAGTACACACACTGGACTGATTCAGGTGCCCAAGCAATGAGCTGTATAGACTCTGGATCCCACCCTGCTTCCCAGCCAGAGCAGGGAAGCTAATTCATACCCCCATCTACTAGTGAGTATAGTACCCAGTCCCTAACATCTAGTAAGGTTTACCAGAGAATCCTAGCAACTGTGAAGCCCATCTTACAGTCTCACATGGGCAGGGAAACAAGCCAGCAATCCTATCCAACTGTTCTCAGTGATAGACACAACCCCAATCCCTAACCTGAGAACTTGAACAGCTGCCTCACCCCCAAAATAGACCATAATAGCAGGCCCTATAAGTCCAAGGACATTACTAGCAGCCACACCCAGAAACCCAAATTGAGCTGACTGGTGAAAAACTATCTCTGCCAAAGCAAATCTATAAAGTCTAAAAAAGGATCCCAATTACTCAAATTCACAGATACCAATGTAAGGATTAGGGATCATGAAAAATCAGGTAAATATGACATCACCAAAGGAAACAACTGATAAAACTCCAATATGACCTTAAAAAAAATGGAACTCTATGAACTGTCAAAAAATTCAGAATGATAAATTCTCTTAAGAAAGTTTAGTGAACTATAAGAAGACACAGATAGACAACCAAACAAATTAGGAAAACAATGCATGAACAAAATGAGAAGGTCAACAAGGAACAAGCAACCATCAAGAAAGAAAGAAATCTTATAGGTGAAAAATACAGTAACTGCTGAAAAATACAATAACTAAAGAATTCAACAGAGAGTTTCAAAAATAGACTCAATAATGTTGAAAAAAGAATCAGTGACCTGGATGATAGGACATTGGAAATTACCCAGTCAGAGGAGTAAAGAGAATAAAGAATGAAAAGTGGTAAAGAAAGGCTACGGAATGTATATATGACACAAAAAATAGCAACAATGGCTGAAAACTTCCCAAACCTGAAAAGAAATGGATATCCAGATTCATGAGGCCCAAAAGATGCCAAATAGGTTAAACGTGAATAAGGGTACACCAAGATATATACTTATATTGTCAAAAATCAGGAAAAGGGAGAATTTTAAGGCCTGAAAGAAGAAAGACAGAAGTTACATACAAAAGAACCTCCATAGCTAAAGTAGATTTCTCAACAGAAACTTTTCAGACCAGGAAAAAAAGGGATGATATATTCAAAACACTTAATGAAAGTAACTGTCCATCAAGAATTCTATACCTGGCAAAGCTGTCCTTCAGAACTGAAATTAGGGATAAAGACTCTCCCAAGCAAACAAAAGCTAAGAGAGTTCATTACCACTATACTTGCCTTATAAGAAATGTTAAAGGAAGTAAAATAATGTTAATTAACATCATAAAAATACAAAAAGTTAGCATATGTCTCACTGGTAATGGCAAATATATAGTCCTAGTTAGATTCTGCAAAATAGTAATCCACTTGAAACTCTAAAAAATAGTAAAAATAATGATAACTACAATAATCTGCTACTAGTCACACAATATTAGAAACATGTAAATTTTAACAGCAGTAACCTAAAATAAAAGTGTAAAGTTTACTAATTCTAATGAAGCCAACTTGCTTCAGTTTAAAACAGGGTGTTATAAACTTAAGATATTTTAGGTAAGCCTCATGGTAACTATAACTGATAATCTTACAGTAATTACACAAAAGAACATGATAAAGAAATTATAGTATACTGATACCAAAAAACATCAAAACATCAAAAACCAAAAAACATCAAAACCCAAAAGAAGGAACAATGGAGCTACAAAATAACCAGAGAATAATTAACAAAATGCAATAGTAAGTACTTCCCCCATCAATAATTACTTTAAATCCAAACCTCTTAAGGTGTAGGGCCATACATGACTCATTTTGTCCTTATTCCCTACCTTCCCTCCACCCTCACCCCTTGTGCATCACTTTTCCTTCTTTGTGCACACAATAAATATTTGTTGAATAAAATAAATAAATTAAATATTAAATTCTCTAATTAAAGACAGAGAATGGATGAATGGATTAAAAAATGAGATCAAACAATAGGCTGCCTACAAGAGACTCATTTTAGCCTTAAAGACATATAGAATGAGAGTGAAGGGAAAGAAAAAGGTATTTTAAGCAAATGGTAACCCCAAAAAAGCAGTGGTAGCTACACTTGTATCAGACAAAATAAAATTTAAACTAAAAATGGTAAAAAGATACAAAGAAGCTCATTATGTAACAATAAGGGGACCAATCCATCAAGAAGATATAACAATTGCAAATATCTATATGCACAATAGTGGAACACCTAAATATATAAAGCAAAAACTAATAGAACTAAAAGGAGAAATAAAAGTAATACAATAGTAGTTGGAGAACCTAATACCTCGCTCTCAGTAATGGATCTATTATCCAGACAGGGAATCAATAAGAATACAAAATATTTGAACAGCCCTATAATCTAAATGGACATAACAGACATATACAAAACATTCCATCCAACAACAGAAGAATATACATTTGTCTCAAACACAAATCGAACATTTTCTAGAATCAACAATAAGTTAGGTAAGAAAACAAATCTAAGCAAATTCCAGAAGACTGAAATCATACCAAGTATCTTCCCTGACCACAATGACATGAATCCAAAATCAGTAACAAAAGGAAAACTAGAGGGGGCACCTGGGTGGCTCAGTGGGTTAAAGCCTCTGCCTTCAGCTCAGATCATGATCCCAGGGTCCTGGGATCGAGCCCCACGTTGGGCTCTCTGCTTCACGGGGAGCCTGCTTTCTCCTCTCTCTCTGCATGCCTCTCTGCCTACTTGTGACCTCTGTCAAATAAATAAATAAAATATTTTTTAAAAAAGGAAAACTAGAAAATTCATAAACATATTAAAGTAAACAACACTCTACTGAACCACCCAATGGATCCAAGAAGAAATTAAAAAGGAAACTAAAAAGTTACTTGAGACAAACAAAAATAAAACACAACATACCAGAATTTGTGTGATGCAGCAAAAGCAGTTTTAAGCAGCAGTTCACAGCATCAAGTGCTTACATTAAGAAGCAAGAAAGATCCCAAATAAACAACCTAACTCTATGATATAACTAATGAGAAAAAGAAGACCAAACTGAACCCAAAATTAGCAAAGTAAAGTAAATTATAAAGATTAGAGCATAAATAAATAAAAGAGGGGGGAAAAAGAGAGAAAAGATTAACCAAACTAAGAGTTTTTCTTTTAAAAGATAAACAAAATTGACAAACCCTTAGCTACACTAAATAACGTAAAAAGAGAAAGGACCACAATTAACAAAATTATAAATGAAAAAGGAGAAATCACAACTGATACCATAGAAATTCAAAGGATTTAATAGAAGCAACTATATGCCAATAAACTGACAACCTAGAAAAAATGAAAAAATTCTTAGAAACCTACAACTTGACAAGACCAAATCAGGAAGAAATAGAAAATCTAAATAGAGGGGCATCTGGGTGGCTCAGACTGAATCAGTAATCAAAAATCTTTCAACAAAGAAAAACCCTGCACTAGATGACTTCACCAGTAAATTTTACCAAATATTTAATGAAGAATTAACACCAATCCTTCTCAAACTCCTTCAAAATATCAGAATAGAGGAAACACTCCCAAACTCATTTTATGAGACTGGTATTATTCTGTTACCATAACTAGAGAAGGACACTACTAGAAAAGAAAACTACAGGCCAATATGTCTTATAAAAAGATACAAAAATTCTCAATAAAATACCAGCAAACTGAATTCGGTAGCACATTACAAGGATCACTCACCATAATCACATGGGATATATCCATAGAATGCAAAGATGGTTCAACACATGATAATCAATCAATGTGATACATCACATTAATAGAATAAAAAAATCATGTGATCATCTAAATGGTGTAGATGAGGAGAAAGGGAGAATCCTTCTGCATTGTTGAGAGGACAGTGACTTGATATAGCCACTATAGAAAACAATACAGAGGATCTTCAAAAACTTAAAAGTAGAACTACTGTATTATCCAGTAATTCCACTTCTGGGAATATATCCAAAAGAAATGAAAACTCTAACAAAAAAAGATATCTGCACCTTGTGTTCATAACAGCATTATTTAAAATAACCAAGACATGGAAACAACCTAAGTGTACATAAATGGATGACTGAATGAAGAAGTTGAGATACATATACATCAGGAAACACATCCACACATATGCAATGGAACATTATTCAGTCATAAAAATGAGGAAAAACTACCATTTGTGATAAACATGGATGGACCTTGATATAAATATGCTAAGTGAAATAAGTCAGAAAGGTAAATGCCATATGATCTCATTTATATGTGGCATCTTAAAAAAAAAACTATCAAAAAAGGGATCAGACTTGTGGTTGCCAGAGGCAGACGGTGAGATAGGGGAACTGGAGGAAGGTGGTCAAAGATACAAACTTCCACTTAAAAGATAAATAAGTACTATTAGTGTAATGTGTCAACATGATGACTACAACTAACACCACTGTAGGATATATAGAAAGTTGTTAAAAGAATAAGTCCTAAGAGTTCTCATCACAAGATTTTCTTTCTTTTTTTCTTTTTTCTTCCTTGCTTCTTATTGAAAGAAAGGAGAAGATGATGTGAGAAGATGGATGTTTGTTGAGCCTATTTATGGTAGGCATTTCATAATATATGTAAATTAAATAATGACACTATACACCTTAAACTTATACAGTGATGTATGTAAATTATTTCTCAATAAAAATGAAAAGAAAAACTTTTAGTACTTATTAAAGACAAAAAATATATAGAGATGGGCAAAAACTTTCAAAAAGAATTCACCAAAAAAAGATATACAAAAAGAAAAGAAAAACATGAAATGTTGCTCAATATAATTAGTCCTTACAGAAATGCCAGTTCAAACCACAATAAGATACCATTAACTTTCACTAGAATAGCTTTAAAAAAAATGATAAAACTAAGTGCTAGTGTGGATGTGGAGCAACCGGAACTCCTATTCATGACATTAGTTAAAGGAAAATTACACCTTCAGTCTTATAAAAATGTGTTTTATTGATTCATAAATCAAGAAAAATAACTCCCATTTTTGAGTTTTACTATGTGTTAGCCAACCATCATTCTAAGTACTTTAATTTACTCTTCATAAAAATCTATGAGGCAGATATTATTATTATCCTCATTTTGCAGAAATTTGGCAAATGGAAGCACAGAATATTTAGTTCATTTGCCCAAGATAACATAGCTGTTGAGTGAAGGAGCCAGAATTTGAACCTAGATAGTAATCACACCTGAACCATCTATACCTGTGATTCAATAGTGCTTCATAAAGAGAAAGCTGTTAGTAAAAGAGAAGCATTTGCGTAAAAGCAAATATATAATGAACATATACCATGTACTGGAAACCTTCCTAGGAACTGGGATAAAGATTGTTATGAATTCTCTTAACTTATCAATTTTGAAATAAAAATTTTAAGCAGTTGGAAAAAAAGTGTGTTTTCCCTTGTAGATCTGTCAACAACCAGTTTGCATATCCTTAAGTAAATCATTGGATCTATCAGAACTTTAGTTTTTTTCTACCCATGAATGAAGCAGTTAGGTAAATCTTTAGGGTCATATTTGTTTTCTCCTATAACATTAAACGGAAAGCCCATACAGTTTACAAAATTCTCAGAATTCATAGAAAATTTCTTAGTTTTCTGTATCTTTCATGGATTTCCCACTCTACATAAATCATGGAGGTGTTAAGGAAACTATAAACTCAACTAATTTTAGATTATTTTATGCAATTGCTTATTTCATCTTTGTCATTGACTATATACACTTACAGAGAAGAGTATTGCAGTATAATTTTCCAGCTTTTGAATCAGATTTTAAATTATGAATTGAATTCTTCAATCAGTTTAAACTACAAAAACACTATTTTAAGAAGAAAGAGGGAGGGCGACATTAAGAGACAGGAAGGAGAAAAATAACAGGAAGAAATAAACTCAGAGCTACCTCGACTTTGTTTTTATTTTCACTGAGAGTGGGTGAAGAGGGGATGGATTTGGACAGAATGATGCAATACTTTCCTCTAAAGCTTAACACAAGATTAAGTAAATTATCATTTCTTCTTTTCAAACGGGAATGGCTCCATTCCAGGAAGTGCCAACATCTGTTTAAAGAGAACATTTGTTAGGCAAGTGGAAATATTGGGAGATAAGCTGCTTACTCAGACTGTTGGGACGTAATGAAGAAATCATAATAAACTAGAAAATTAAGATTAGAATCTGGGCATAATTAGCAGTTCTTAAGTGCCAAGTGCTGTATATTTGAATACAAAACAAGCTTGGAAGTTCCTAGTTATTGTCAGCAAGTCCAGCTGTTGGTAGTTCAATAATCTGTTCAGAAACATTTACCAGGTAGTGAAAAACAAGTTTACTTAGGGTTAGTGCTTACAAGTGAGCACACACTGAAATTTCATCAGCATGTATAATTTCCAGGAATAAGCCACTATAAATCAAGTCACTTTGAGAAGAATATGAGGATTTTTATATTACTTATTCATAACAGGAGGTGACTACTTTAAATACATGTAAACCTGTGTGAGTCATAAGTGCAAAGACAGTAATGGCAACAAAAGCATTGTTATTTACATCTTTATCATTTTCTAAGATTACGCATGTATTATCTTCCCTGTTTCCAACAAACTGAGGCAGATTAGCCATTCAATATCTCCATTTTAGAATGAGGAAATATCTCAAAGTAATTAAAGTTATTTGAGTCAACTGTAAGGCTTAAGGTCATTGTAAAATTAAAATTTTAACACTGGAAGGAAATTAGAGGTGTTATCCAACGTATTTCCCAACCATATTCCCACAAAATACACACACACACACACACACACACACACACACACACATTTTTTTAAGGCTATGGCTCTTTTCTGTATTTTCTAGAAAACCACAAGTTCTTCTATGCCAGCACACTAATTTCTTTCTTTCAATCAACTTGAAAAGAGACAAATTTATTCTGTCATAAGTTCTTTTCAAATGGTTAGTTTTCCAAGTTCCAAATTGGAAAAAAAAATACATTTTCTTAAAATATTAATAATTAAAATTTCATAATGATGAAAGATATTTGTTTATAAAAAGAAAGGAGTAAATTCCAAGACAACAGACTATAAGCCTTATTAAGGCTAAAATTCTAGGTTTTCAATAATTTTAAAAAACTGCTCCTTTCAATCTTTCCAACAGAAGACTAAAGTACAGACAAGTTCAAGTATCAGTAAGAAAATATCCAATTTCTCCCCTATAATGGGCCCAATGTTGGTACAAAGGAATGACCTAACTGGTCCAGCTTTAGGCACTGATTCTTGCATTGATATGATGTCATTGTGTAATCTAAATCCAGGTTGACCTGATTACTTGCCCATCTAAAATGATAGCAGCTTCTACCCAGAGTCACTGCTGCAACCATTTTAGCGTTTTGTCAGAAATGTCTGTACCACAAGGAAGAGCCCCTGCTGAGTTCCCTATGGACCCTGTCCAGAAGATGAAGCTATTCATTGGAAACCTGCCCAAGGAGGCCACAAACCAGATCTGCTCACTCTTTGAGCAGTATGGGAAGGTGCTGGAATGTGAATCAAAAACTACCACTCTTGGGGGGTGGGGTGCCTGGGTGGCTTAGTCAGTTAAGCCCCTGACTTTTCCTTTCTGCTCAGGTCATGATCTCAAGGTCCTAGGATGGAGCCCCGCCTCCACTGCACACTGGAGTCTGCTTGGCATTCTCTCTCCCTCTCCTTCTGTCCTCCTCCACTCCTATGCGCTCTCTCTCTCTCTCTCTCAAATAAATAAATAAATAAACAAATAAATAAGAACTACAGCTTTGGGCACATAGAGGACAAGGTGGCAGCTAAAGAACCATAAGCAACCTGAGCCCTACAAGCTGCACAGGGGGAACATCAACATGAAAGCCAATAAGAATGAGAGTAAGACCTCCACAGAGTTGCATGTGAGCAACACTGGTCCCACCTGTATTAAAAAACAGCTTCAGGCAAAATCTGAGGCATATGGTCCAGGTCAAATGGACCATATGGCTCAGGTCAGATGTAACATTGTGAGAGATTATGCCTTCCCACACATGGAGCAGACGGAGGATGCAGTGGAGGCCATCAGGGGCCTTGACAACACAGAGTTTCAAGGTGGGATGTATGCAGGCTGAAATTT
Source organism: Enhydra lutris kenyoni (assembly GCF_002288905.1). NCBI lineage: Eukaryota > Metazoa > Chordata > Mammalia > Carnivora > Mustelidae > Enhydra > Enhydra lutris. The sequence continues at coordinate 5,179,105 of NW_019154087.1, read as the reverse complement.
GGAGCTGAAGTTGTACATAAGAATACATACACCCGTCATGGTGTTCTGTCTCTGGGACATTCTTGGCTCTGTAAGTTCAGTCCCTCTGCAACTGTGGACCTTAATATACCTTGCTGAACTCAGACCACCTCTTCCTTTCCTCCCTTCTGCCCATTTTTCTGTTCTTCATGTTCTTCAATACTTCTGTAATTTTCCAGTTATGTTCTGTTCTCCCAGCAGGTGTCATTGTGTGCAGAAACTGTGGTGGGGGTTGTGCTGGCTCCCATCTCCTGCTGCCATTGGGCATTGGACTTGGGAATGACTTTGCTGAGAGTATCACTGCTCTTGAGTCTTTTTGGACCAAAGGCTCGGCTTGTGGTGGGTAAACACACAGAGTTGGATTACTTTTTTCTTTTTTTCTGGTGAAATAAATGGTTTTTCAACATAGAAAAGAAAATGAAAGCAAACATCTGCAACAGAATTTTAATTAGTTGATAGGTTTGTTAACCACTTACTAGGTGTCTTAGGCTGTTAAAAATATCAGGGACACAAAAGAAGTATAAGATGTGGTAAATGTTCTCTGGAAGCTTACACTCTAGTTGGGAAAAAAACTGGCATATGTAAATCAAAAAGTAGATGATAATTAAATCCTCAACAGATTGGAAATAATCACAAATGTAATCTGAGTTCAGATAAAGACATATATGTGTGACAATCCTCATTGTTTATTAAGTACCACATGTAAATTTTATATCAGTTTCTTCCTAACACTTTCAGAGTATATCAGGGTTTAGAGACCAATGTTTTACAAGCAGAAGACTTCAAGCACAGCTACTCTTCTCTTAACTGTGTTAAACTTAGTGTCATCTGTTGTTACAGTTAGTTCAAAATTATTTAAGAGAATTTAAAAGCTTTATTGATTTCTCCTCAGCCTTCAATCATTTGTGGTATATTCTGTATGAGATAAAGATTTTTGGTTACTGACGTTCATACAAAATATCTTATTTAACACCACTGCCAGAGTCAGATCAGGTCACAAATTCTGAAAAATCAGACACAATTTGGAAAAGCACATATTTCTTAATAACTTTTGTATAATTTAGATATTTGGCTTATACCACAGAAAATAGGATATACTCCAAACTTTTGTTAATATAGTGCAATTATCATAAATCACAAGTGACATTGAAAGAAAACTGATTTTTTTATAATGATAAATAGAGATTTTTATTTTTAGTGAAGGTGGGAAACTGCTTACAACTTCTTTAAAATATTTTCTGATCACGATCATATTAGCCTCAATCTAGGGGGTGGAACTTTGGAGATCTAAGCAAAACTTCATTAAAATTCTGAAACACATTCATAAATATTTCTTAAGAAATATCCTTGCCCTGCTCACAGGTGGCTTTCTCCACCTCATGGACAAATAAATATATGTTGAGCCTTGTCTCAGATCCTTAATTTTCACAAAGAAATGTCAGCTGAATTGTGTATTTCTTGGATTCTGAAGTATTTGTAGACAAGCATTCATCTGTGACTATAATGACAGACTTGACTCATAAATATATAAAAAAGTTAAAATGCAGATGAAAAACAAAATGTATAACATATATGAAAAATATTAACACATTGACTATATTAAGAATTTTTAAATACTGCATTAAGAATTTTTTTTTAAGATAAAGCTTTTATACACCAAAGGAAACTGTCAACAAAATGAAAAGGCAATCTACTGAATGAGAGAAGATATTTGCAAATGATATATCCAATAAGGAGTTAATATTCAATATATATAAAGAACTCCTACAACTCAACACCAAGAAAACAAACAATACAATTAAAAAATGGGCAAGAGGGCCTGAATAGAGATTTTTTTCCAAAGAAGACCTACCGATGGCCAACAGACACATGAAAAGATGTTCAACATCACTAATCAATCTAATATCTAATATCAAAAAATAATAAAAATAAATAAGAAATAACAAGCATTGGCAAGGATGTGGAGAAAAGGGAATTCTTGTGCAAATGTAAATTTGTGCAGCCTCTATAGAAAACAGTATGAAGTTTCCTTAAAAAAATTAAAAATAGAACTACCATATGATCTAGCATCTCTACTGGTTATTCATCTGAAGAAAAGAAAGATATTAATTTGAAAAGATACAGGCACCCCTATGTTCACTGAAACATTATTTATAATAGCCAAGATATGGAAACAACCTAAATGGGGCACCTGGGTGGCTCAGTGGGTCAAGCCTCTGCCTTCAGCTCAGGTCATGATCTCAGGGTCCTGGGATCGAGCCCCACATCGGGCTCTCTGCTCAGCGGGGAGCTTGCTTCTCTCTCTCTCTGCCTGCCTCTCTGCCTACTTGTGATCTCTCTCTCTGTGTCTAATAAATAAATTTAAAAAAACCCTAAGTGTGCAATGATAGATGAATGGATAAAGATGTGGTGTGTATATATTATATGTGTATATAATATATATTTTATATGTATAATATATATAAATACATTATATATATAAATATAATTTACACAGACACACTGAAATATTATTCAGCCATAAAAAAGAATGAAGTCTTGCTGTTTGCAATGACACGGATGGAACCAGACACTTATAATGCTAAGTGAAATAAGTCAATCAGAGAAAGATGCATACCATATGATTTCACCTATGTGGAATTTAAGGGGAAAATTTTAAGTTAAAAAAAAAAGGAAAGGGAGAGAGAGAGACAAACCAAGAACTATAGAGAACAAACTAATGGTTACCAGAGAGGAGGTGGGTGGGGGATAGATTAAATAGGTGATGGGGATTAACGAGTGCACTTGTGATGAGCCCTGGGTGAAGTATAGAATTGTTAAATCACTATATTGTACACCTGAAACTAATATAACATTGTATATTAACTGTACCAGAATTAAAATTTAAAAACTTAATTTAAGAAAAAGGTGTTATACACACATACACACACACACACACACACACACACACACAAAAACAGTGGAGTATTATTCAGCCGTATAAAAGAATTAAATCTTTGCCATTCATGACAACGTGGATGGACCTAGAAGGCACTGTGCTGAAATAAATCAGACAAATAGACAAATACCACATGATTTCACTTACATGAGGAATCTTAAAAAATAAAACAAATGAACAAACAAAACAAAACAGAAACAAATTCATAAATACAGAGAATTAGTGGTTACCAGAGAGGGGCCAAATAGGTGAGAAGGATTAAGAGATACAAACTTCCATTTATGAAATATGTGAGTCACAAGAATGTAAACCACAGCATAGGGAATATAGCCAAAAATATTATAATAACTTTGTATGATGACAAATGGTAACTAGACATCATGGTGATGATTTTATAATGTATATAAATGTCAAATCACTATGTTGTAAACGAAACTAATATAATATTGTACGTCAACTATGCTTCAATAACAAAAAAAAGAATTTTTAAAATGTGTGCTACAAAATCAATGATAAGAGTTTACAAGTGACACAACATTTCTCACAAGCAATTTGGAAATATAATAATTATAGTAACTGCTAACATACATTAATTGCCACAAACAGCATTTAGCACTCTTAATTAATCAAATGCAATCCTCACAGCAAACATATAAGGGAAGTATTATTATAATCCCTAATTTTCAGATCAAAAAACTGAAGCACAAAAATGTCAAGTAACTTATTTAAAATCAGAGACATGAAGCTGAAGAACCTATATTTAAATTTATGCAATTGGACATCATGGCCTTAAAATTAGTTGTGACCTGTAACCCAGTAAAAATGTCTACTGTCTTCAGAAATTTTTTCCAGTAAATTATTAAGGTTTGACATAAAGATTTATATACCAGTATTGTTAAGGGCCATTTATAATAGCAAAATCTTAGAGAAAAAATATATTTTCAGTATCAGGATACTGATTGAGTAAAATATGGTTATCTACGTAATGGTTATGCAGGCAAAAAAAAAATCATTTCTCAAAGAATTTTCAAGGGAATGGAAAATGGTCAGATATATTCTAGTGCAAAGAAAACAGTATGTGAAATATGAGCCCAAATTTGTATATACAAAAGTTAGGTTTGTATTAATAAAGAGCAAAATTGCTGAAATGATACATATCAAAATGTTAATAGTTACCTCTGGCTGGAAAAATTATGGGAGATTTTTATTTTTCATTTTATATAGTTTTCTATGTTTTCATATTTTCTATTAAAAAAGATTCATTACATTTTATAAGTTGAAAAAACTATGTAACAATTGTGGCATAGCCGTAACAACTCTATAAGCCCTAACTATATTCATTTATTATCTCCTTTGGTTTCTACTTTTTATTTAATTTTTTCTTGAGTATAATTTTTTCAATGTCTTATTTGTAGTTTACCATATACTGTTTGTACTTTCATTATAAAATGTCTGAAATCCTAATAGAATCCAGGATAAACATTCAAAATGTAAATAGTAGCCTCTTCTGAAACTCCCTTTACATCCATTACCAGATCCAAAACACATGACTAAAATAACATACAATCTTGAATAAATGGTTCTTTTTAACCAAAAGCAAAACCACTATACTATCCTTTCATGTTTAATCCTCCATCAGCTTAACATTTTACATAAATTTTCACAAAAACATCATTTGATCTAAGAACATCTGCCAGATCCTGGAACACATATTTCCAGTCCTTGACCTGAAGTTTAGAATAACTACTATATATATGCTCTCCCAGAGATTTTGACATATCATAATATCCTTATACACAACTTTTATTTGTGCTATTCATTTGCATAGGAATCTAATCCTCCTAAAAGCACTTTCATATGCATTATTTCAATTAATCCTCATAACAAGCCTATAAAACAAGTATCACTGGACTAATTTAACAGATTAAAATGGCATGATAGGCACTGACATCTGATTCTTGAAGCTATTATTTTCTAGAAGATTTGTAAATACTGACTCTACTATATATATCATCAATCTGTGCTTTCTGAGAAGTACTTTGGGGACCACTGAATTTTTGGTTCGATCTAACTTAATATTATTTATTATAACCATGACCTAAGATTTAAAAAGTCCCTGGAAGCACACATAACATCATCTACACATATGTATATGTATGTCTTGCCAGACAGGACTGTACTGAAACATGTGTGTTTAGTATATACGAAGCATACGAAAGACAAACAGAAAGAGGCTTTTTCTGTGGAGAATAATTAAGTTGAAGATGTGTTCTTCCTTTAAGATGAAATGCAGACTTCTCATTAAAAGTAAAATCTATCCTTTCAAAATACAGAATTAAATGTTCCTTTTTTAAAAACTCCAGATGGCTAAATGTATGCTTTTTAAATTTTTCTGCTTGAGAGTATTCTTTTGCCTAACAATTCCCCTGAGACTCCTCTCTCCCTCAGTTCTCATAAGAATCTCTTCCTAGATCTCAAACACTGCTAACTTTAAGGAGGATGGCCATGTCCTTTTCCTTCAAAGTTCTTCTTCCATTCCTCAATGACTTACCCTTCTCTCTAAGGGTTCCCTTGACTGCTTACATTCTAGAACGTCAGCTGATTCAGTCCCTGTCTTCTCTCTGCATTTGCACCACCCGCATATCTTTGAAGACACTAGTGATACAGCTTCTAACTATATGTTTTGTTCATGATGATACTTTCCCGAGTCAGATTTTAGCTTCTCTCTTAATTTTTCTGTTCTTAGGTACAATCAAGAATTACAAACACAAGTATGAATCTTCCCAATACCCTAGACTTTGCCTATCACAAGAAAGAAGGCACCACTGCATTTTAATGGCGATAATTCATGAATAATGACCACAGAACCAAAGAGCTATTTTAACAGCAAGAAAATCAGTATGATGAAAAATGAAGTGTTTATGGAGAGGGAAAGACCTAGCCCTATGTGCAACCTTATTACAAATCCTAAAACCTGCAACAAATGAGACTTCTCTACATGCTTTCAACCCCTTTTCCTCCCCCAAATAATTTTATTATAGGATTTTTTTTTTTTTTACTGAAGACATCAAGTTAAAAAGATTCTTGAACAAATATATAATGCCAACTAAGATATTGGCTTTATGGATGTATTTAATGCATCATATTTGAGTTCAGAGTTTCCAAGACATGTAGAAATGTCTAAGTCTGCCTGAATAAGTGTCTATCTTAAGAAAGTGGTCAGAAATGTTGATGCTTTCAACCATCACTTTGAATTTGTGCAAAGCATTAACCATCATATTGAAAGATCCATAGTTGAGCCTTCTTTGCTCTCACATGTGCTTAGCCTTGACTATGCCAAAAAGTGGGCATTTTGCCTCCAAAAACAACAAGTGGTTGTATTCTGCATATTCTCATCTCCTCTTGATGACACCCCTGATTGCATCTAACCTGCCAGCAGAACTGGACTGAAAAACAAGAGCTTTCATTTGGCTACAAGAACAAAGAATAATTGTTTCTGTTAAGCAGTGAAGTTTCTAATGCAGCCAGAGGTTACAAAAAAGAATCCTCATAAGGGAAGGAGAAAAAAAATCCCCATCATGTCAGCACTGTCAGTGACCAAAGCCATACTCCAATGTACGACCTATGGCCCTCAAAGCAGAGGAATATTTCTTCCTCTATAAAGTGAGTGTTATTTGATTAAATGAATGTTTCTCTAATAAATAGCATACTAAAGGTCTTTTGAAAAGCTCTGAACAATCCTCTCATCTGGAGCCAAATAAAAGATATACTGGCAAAAACAAAACTTTCATCCAAATTAATAATGTCTTTATATATCCCTGTCCAGATCTGCATTGGCTCAAGACTAGGAGGCATTTCTCCAGTAATCATTCTCTAACCATTGTTTTCGAGCAAAGCCAGCATCCTTTGTATCGAGGTTAACAGGTCCTATTTCTAAGGGTGTCTTTGTCTTCCTGACCATTACCACTGTGTGATATTAATTAGTCAATCACAAAAGAGCAGATTATTTTATATGTTGGTACAAAGGCACTTAGGATCCCATTTAAAATTCAAAAATAAAATATAACCTAACTTCACTACAGGATATAAACTGTCTCTCCCCACTCTCTTTTTTTGTCTTCACTATTCTTTTGTTTTTGAAATCTGATTTGTTGGAAGGAATAGAATATCTGCACATTTTGAAAATGGCATTAGTAATAAGAAAACTAGTGACACATCAGGAACATGAATGAGTTTATCATCTTGGACCATGACATTTTAGGCACCATTCCAGACATAAAATTACTGATCATTTGGGCAATAATCTGTATACTTCTTGGTGGCTGTTGGAGAATTAAGCAGGCAGATCACTCTCTCATCTCCCAATGTGAGGTCTGCCCATATTTCAAGATCTCTGGCAAGGTAGTAAATGAATACATGTATTCCTTCTCATAATATATACCACAACAACTTGAAAGATGAACACAAAATAAATAGCACAATTGTTTAGTCTTCAAAATGAACTAGTTTCTCTCTGAGACCAAGATATAATGAGATGTGGAATCTAGTATCGCCTCTAACACATATTTTGTACAGTATATGATTTACTATACTCTCACAGTAAAGTAAGCTGGAAAAAGGAAAATGTTATTAAAATCATAAGGAAGAGAAAATACATTTATAGTACTGTATTGTGTAAGTAAGCCCATGAAGTTTAAATCCCTACTTTTGAAGGGTTAACTGTACTTTTGATTGTCTAAGTGGGGAAAGAAAAAGAATTAGACTAGGGAAAGTAGAGAATGCTTATAAGGAATACAAAATGTCACATGGAACCTAAGGTCAGGAATGTGACTGGATTCAGAAGCAGCTAGATCTAAGGACACAAATGCTCTTAGGACATATTCTCTTTTCCTCCTTCCTGCTTAATTCTTCTCTTCCTTAGTAAAATCCAGTCTCCTTTCACTTCTACATGGTGGGAGGGAAGGCTACAAAGAGTTATAATTTATCTGAAGTCCAGGAACCCAAGCAAGATTGGCTCCATTCTCTTCCAGAAATCCTGGAACAAATACTCACTGGCCCTCCTGAGTCAAGTTCTCCCTTAGACAAAGCAACAAAAGGCAGAGTCACACTGTAACATGGCCACTTCTTTACATGTAAGAAGTAATTCCTGGAGAGAGTTCTGGGCCCATAATCTCATAGAGGTACACTACACAAATTTAGATAATGCTGCCTAACTACAGATCCTTCTTAGAGAATCACAAAGCATACTAGCAAAATTAAAGCTATAAAAATACCGAACTATTGAAATTCATTTTCCTCAACAAATTTTATGAAATTGAAAAAATGTTTATATACATATATGTGTATAATACATTTGAAAATTATTCCCTGGAAATTAAAATATCACTTATTCCATTTGACTTTACTTCATAATAGTTACTCTGTGGCTCATCAACATTATCAAATAACTTTCATGTCTCCATAGTAACACTCTGGGTATGCTGGAAACCCAATAAGAGATGAGCTAACCTTTTGAATATTTTAAATCTGGAAGAAATAAAGACAACACAAAGCACTTAGTTTTTTTACATATAGTTATATTGTGATAAATAAATAGTTCACAGAAGCAATAAGGTTAGAGAATGGTATGGTCTCTCCTCTGAATTTTGCTGAGAAAGGACACCCTTTTTACATTGGCAATAACATTAACTATCACACCAAATCACAATAAAGCACTGCCCCCTCCCAAAACAACATGCAGTTTAGCACAGTGTGATAATGACACATGATTTGTATTAACCAATGTTATAGTAGTCCTGTAAAAGAAAGACATAATCACTGCTGGTTTGGGCATGAAGGAAAGGTCTTGATTAGGGCAAACTTTATTAGGGCAAACACTGATGGTACCTCTCTAGCAGAATTCTCAGATTAGGAAAAAGCATGTACAAAGGTATGGAAGTGAAAAGCTCAGCACACATTCTGGCAATGGTAAAATTATGTATATAAGTCAGTCATAAGCTACAGTATATGCCTGAAAGTAGTAGGAAGTAAGGAACAAAAGGGATTATGTCAAATTTTGGAGGCTTTTGAATGGTAACATAAAGAATTTGGACCTCATTCAATAAGCAGCAAGGTGACTTTGTTAGTTTCACGTTCTGTTCAGTTTTTGTTTTTCAAGAAACTGCTTTGTTTAAGACACTGTTTTAAGAAAATTAATATACCATGGATATGCTGGAAAAGGCAGAATGCACAGACAAGAGATGTAGTTAGTCTTTTCCCTAAAATGGCAGATTGTATTTCTCAGATAGCTACAGTATCTCACATCCTCCATGGTCTTTTTACATGTGACATCAACATAATGCTCATCAATTGGTGGAGTCTGTATCCTTTCTCCCTTGAAGCAGAGAAGACTTTTGTGACCTTCTTGACCATTACAGTACAGCAGAATTGATGGTATGCAACTTTTAAAACTAGATCATAAAATGCCAAGCACTTCCTCATTCTCTTGGGATAGTAACTCCTGAAACCATTTACCCAGCTGTGAAGTTCAAACTAGAGGAATTCAAGAGATCAAATGAAAAGGCCACAGTGTAGATTTTCCAGCTGATAGTACATCTAAGATCTCAGCCAACAACTAGCATCAACTTCCAGACATAGGAGAGTAGATGCCTCCAAATCTCCCCAGACCCCAGCCACGGAATCATCCCCAGAATTCAAGTCTTCCTAGCTGAGGCTCAAACATTATGAAGTAGAAACAAACCAAATCTTCTGTACAATAGCCTTGGACTAGGTAGTCCCCTGGGGCTGGGTGAAATTTTCAGTGAGGAATGACAGAGTTGTGAACCATCAGCTTGGAAATCTGGGTAGAAAACAACAGAATCCACTACACTCAACCACTGCACTCTTCAGATTGATTCTCTCTTATTGTAAGTTCACCCCATTTGGAAGGAGTTTCCACCATGTTCTTTTTTAATTTTTTTAAAGATTTTATTTATTTATTTGTCAGAATGAGAGAGAGAGAGGGAGAGCACCCTAGCTCAAGCAAGGGGAGTGGCAGGCAGAGGAAGAGGGAGAATCAGGTTCCCCACAGAGCAGGGGAAGCCCCATGTGGGACTCAATCCCAGTGCCCTGGGATCATGACCTAAGCTGAAGGCAGTTGCTTAACCAACTGAGCCACCCAGGTGCCCCTCCACCACGTTCTTTAAAAAAAATAAATTATTTATTTATCTGTCAGAGAGAGAGCGAGAGAGCATAAGCTTGGAAGCAATAGGTAGAGGGAGAAGCAGGCTCCCCACTAAGAAAGGAGCCCAGTGTGGGACTCAATCCCAGGACCCTGGAATTATGACCGAAACTGAAGGCAGACACTTAACTAACTGAGCCACCCAGGTAGCCCTCCACCATGTTCTGACTGGTTTTATTTTCTGAGAAAACTTACCAGAGAAATGTTTTAGTGGAATCACCTGCAGCCCCCACCATTACAACACTCAAAGTTGTAACTATTAATCAGCATCTCCCTCTCCATCTCCCTTTCTAGATTCCCCTCATCCATGGCTAGTAGCTCTAATTTATGCTAATCTAGTTACAGACAATCCCCTGCTTTCCAAAAAATGAACACACAGAACAAAGAGTCTGTTCTCTTGCCTCTAAAATTTAGAATGAAATCACATTTTTCTTCCACAATCCCCTGGTCATTTTCTATAAGTACTTTTTTTTTTTTAATATTGTATTTATTTATTTGACAGAGAGACACAGCGAGAGAGGGAACACAAGCAGGGGGAGTGAGAGAGGGAGAAGCAGGCTTCCCACCAAGCCGGGAGCCCGATGCGGGGCTCGATCCCAGAATCCTGGGATCATGACCTGAGCTGAAGGCAGACGCTTAACGACTGAGCCACCCAGGTGCCCCGCCCTGGTCATTTTCATTGAGACACTGAGAGCATGGAGTAGGCAGACTGCATGGTAGAAGGACTCAGACTTTCATCTATGTGGGTCTGGATTTCTAGTTACCATGCTTTCCTCGAGCTATGGCTGAGGGGTAAGGGAGCAAAAAGAGATATCCAAATGGATCACCTAATACCAAACACATTATTCCCTTCCCACATTGCCTAGCAGCAACCTTACCTCTTCCTGAAGAAAAAGGTCATTTACCACTGCCTATGTGAGGACTCCATTCTTGTTTACTGCCTCCTTGCTACAGGAGCCTAAAATGATCAAGAGGTTTATGAAACACTGTAGTTTTTCTTAGGGAAAGACAAGCTGCAGGTGATCTGTCCTTTACTTCGGAAGGAATGTTGCAACGTGCCCCAGTCTGTTAGATTCCAAAAAACTTCACTAATGTTATGGGTGCTTGAATCTTTACAGGGCTCCTCCCCTTCCTCTGCCTACCAAGCCTTCCAATATACTAACCTTTACTTGCTAATTTGGCTCAACTGCAATGATACCATCAGTGTAGTAGACCAATAAGACATAGTAAGATGTTCTGTGGAATGTCTAGACACCCCAAACCCTTTGGACTAAACTATAACAAAAGGCAGGAGAGTTAATATAGCCCCGGGGGAAAGATCAGAAAAGTATGCTTCTGTCCCTAAATGGAAACTACCTCTGATCTTCCTTCTTAATAAGTATGACCATGGGAAAGTTTTTATGCTTCAATTTGTCTTCTATAAAAGAAGGATTAAATATAGTACCTATTTCCTAAGTTGTTAAAAGAATTTTTAAAATTTAACAGAAAATGTCTAACTAGCTTCTGATATGGGGTAAGCACTCAACGATGTTAACTTTGAAAATTAGCTAGTATTAGTCATTATCAAGGTTCTTTATTATCTTCTACTCCTAAATATCCTTGCTTTTTTAATTTGCAGACAAATTCAAGAGGTTGATATCCATCTGAAGAGAAATTTTCACTCTATTTGAAGTTATCAACCTCCTGGTCAGAGCCTCTGAACAATCAAAAAAGCCCAAGAGTATATCCTATGGACACTTAAAACCCATTCTTTCTATCAACTGTTCCACCTTAACTCTTGGTCTTTTAGAAAAATCACTTTTTAAAAAGCACTAATCATAACATATTTCACAAAGTCTAATGAGAGTTCTATTCCTCAATAGGCAGTTATACAATCTATACAATTAGTCTCAATCCTGACATGACTAGGATTAAGTTTATGATAATCCTCCAACAACATTTACTAAATACATTCGACAAGTCAAGTTTCTCCTTGATATATTACACATACTATAGAAATTAAGTGACCAGCTTCAAACACAAGACAGAGCATTCAGTCTTCTGGAGTCATCTGTTCTACATCTTACAGTAAAACATAGAAAAAGTTCACAAAAATTTGTCCAGTTCAGAAAACAACACTATGTAAAAGGAAAGCAGGATTATGTGGTCTGGATAAGTCCCAAATCCACCAGTTAAGTATGAGATCTTGGGAAAATTAATCACTGTTACCTTCAGTTTCCTCAATGTAAAGTGAGGACATTAATAGGGTTGCTTTGCAAAATTACGAACAATAGCTAATCCTTAGTAACTATAACCATAAATGTTAGCTATCATTATGACAGTATATACTGTGAGAGTTACTGTTTATCCTCATTTCTATAGTTTTAAACTATTTTGATTTTGGGTCTTTAAATGACTGCTTCATTAAAAATCTGTTCTCCTTATTATAGAATTTAATATAACCAACTAATGTATAAGGAGGAAAAAACTCATTTTCAAAATCCTACTTTATAAACTGAGATGCAATTATGATATAACATTCATTTAATGATTTTTTTAAAAAACAGCAAATCAATTCCATTTATACAGAAAACCCATCCAACTCATTATTTTTTTCACTGTGTTTCCCACATAAAGTGTACGGCAACTGAATGTACATTGGCAGAGGTGAAAAAAGTCTCCCTCTTCTTACAGACTTTGCTATTTCATCCCTGTTTACATTTTTCAAATGCTAGGTCTATAGCTCTTCTGAAATATTTACCCGTCTTTCTTGGGACTAAGTTTGGCCCACTGTATCTTTATATCATGAGGGCTCCGATGGGAAGTAAGCAACACTAATTCATGTTAATATTAATGACAAACAGACCATCCTCTGCTTTCCAAAGAGTGAACACATGGAACAAACATTCTCTCCTCCTCCCTCTAAGACTCAGAATGAAATCTCATTTCTCCTCCATATTCCCCTGGCCCTGCTATTGATCTGCTATTAGGTGAACTGAACACATTTGTGGAAACTCTACAACTGAGAAGCAATGTTTTTATCTTCTTTTGTTGAGATCTTAATCTCACAAGGCTTATCTAGAGTTGGTATCTACCCAGGGGAAAAAAAACAGTGTATTTTCTCTTCATGAAAAAAAAAAAAAAAAGAAGGAAAGAAAGAAAGAAAGAAAGAAAGAAAGAAAGAAAGAAAGAAAGAAAAAAAGAAAAAAAGAGAAGAAGAAGGGAGTAAAGAAGGAAAAAAAAAAAAAGAAAAGAAAATCAAGCTCTTTAATCTCTTGCCTAGTTCCAATGAAACCTAGCCAAGAAAATACTTCAGTCAGTAAAAATTAGTGTGTGAAAGTAGTATACAGAAAAAAAAAAAAAAAAAAACCTTGTTTCCAATTATACTTCTCAAGGTCTGATCAACAATTAGTGGAAAAGTCAGGATTGTTTTTTGGAATTTCTAACAAAAAGGTAAGTTGATTTTTGTTTTCTTAATTGACCTAGAAAATTTTTTGGAGTAAAAATCATTGACAAGTGAGGAAGTTTTATTAAAATACTTGAATTTTTTAACTGTGGAACTACTGTGCTCAAAATAAAGTTTTACGGGATCTATGAAAAATAATAAAACCAAAGTAAAACAAGGATGTAACGCATGATAAGGTTGCACACTAAAGCATATTAAGGAAGTATTCATTATTCCATAAGTATTTTTTTTTAATTTCCACTTTATTTTTGTCACTTAGAGCATGTCTTCTTTTTTTTATTATTATTATTTTTAATTTCTTTTCAGCGTAACAGTATTCATTGTTTTTGCACCAAACCCAGTGCTCTATGCAATACGTGCCCTCCCCAATACCCATCACCTGGTTCCCCCAACCTCCCACCCCCCACCCCTTCAAAACCCTCAGGTTGTTTTTCAGAGTCCATTGGAAGGGGAGGTGAACCATAAGTATCTTTTTAAGTTTACCTTTGTGATTTCCTAATATCAGACCTATACATTGTACATGAATGTTGTATTAATTCATAAATGCAGGTCCACTAAAGCAAAAAATACATAGATGTATATGAAGTTTGCATCATCCTAGGACCAATTCATATTTTACCAATATATGAGTGTCTATCTAGTGGTAGATACTTTAATAAGTATTTCTCACATAAACTATCTTATTTAACTTAGACAATTAATACAGAGGGATATATGTAAGAGCATGGTTTCTAGAATCAAACTGCCTCAGCTCATAATCTCAGCCTTATTACTTACTAGTTGTGTAACCTTGAACATAAAACCTACTTAACGTGGGGCGCCTGGGTGGCTCAGTGGGTTAAAGCCTCTGCCTTCGGCTCAGGTCATGATCCCAGGTACTGGGATCGAGCCCCGCATCAGGCTCTCTGCTCGGTGGGGAGCCTGTTTCCCCCTCTCTCTCTGTCTGTCTCTCTGCCTACTTGTGATCTCTCTCTCTGTGTCAAATAAATAAATAAAATCCTTAAAAAAAAAAAAAAAACCTACTTAATGTCACTGTGCCTCAATGTTCTCATCCAAAAAATGGCAATAATAGTTTTAACCACTTCACCAAGTGGTATGGAGATTAAATGCAAATGTGGACATGTAAATTCTCAGAGCAGTGTTCAAAAAATATTAACCATTATTACTCACAAAGTGAATATTATTTTGGCCTATTATACGTGAAATCACAAGTCAGTCATTGACTTGTAAAAATTTTCTCAGGTACCTATGAAGGAATAAGCAATTTTACATTATCCCATTCAGAGGAATAAGTATCAGATGGTTGCAAACTGACCTAAATTGGTAATCCACACTTAACTGTATTATTTTGGGTAGATATTGGTAACTTTAATAGATTTCCTCATTTCTAGCCTTAATGTTGAATATAATAACACCATAAACAAATAGTCTTACCAAATCCTGCCACACACACAAAGTTTTAATCACAGGAAGCCACAAAAATACTAATGCAACTACTTTTACAGGCTCAGTAAAGTACTAGTTCTCTACAGTTTCAAGTATTCAACAGTATCCTACATAAAGGAATAATACAAGGCAGAAAAGGCAATATCCTAGAGGCGGGATTCAGCTAACCCAGTAGGAGTTGGGCAAAAAAAACAAACAAAAACTTTCTGGATGAGTGTACTTAACACAAATGGGGTTTGGGATCCTAAACCGAGGGCCCATGCTCAAGGAATAGATGCTGAAACACTATAGTCTGAAACCCTGTCTATGAAGGAGTCTCAGCCCAATATACCTAGCCAGTCACAGATAAATACCTTGAACATAACTAATTTTACCAAAGAAACAACATTGCTACATCTAGCGCACTAATCACCACACCATCTGGTGTTGATCTAAGATGAAGAGAACTTAAAGCTTGGTTTAAACACCTCCACCTCCAAAGTGTGGGAATTTGATTGGAGCTTCTCAAGTGCTTGCCAATACTTCTCCCAAAACATATATACTCCTTATTTCGTTCTTTTAAATTTCAACTACATCTCACCCCACACACATACATACAACACTGCTTATGCTTGTGTTTTAAATTACAGACAATAAAACATATTATTCTTTAATTTCTAGAAATTTCTTCTTCTAAACTAACATCTCAAGTTTACTAGCCTGTTTCAGCTCAGTGGTTCCACTACTCCAAAGATCTTCAAATTCCTAACTTGTATTTAGGCATTATCCATATGCCTGTTTCAGTCAACTTACAAACAACTATTCTTAGTATTAGATATTATCAAAATGCATGGTCTGCTCTTCCTTCTGTCTCCTAATGCCAGTGTATTTATTATTTAATCTCATGGAGATCTGTAGTCTCTGACCCCATTTTCGACCTTCTCTAAGACAGCAGGAAGTGATGGAGCATGTTGAAGCTAGAAAATCAATAACCCAAACTGAACCTATCAAAATTAAAACTGGTGAAAAACGCTATCCATAGTTTGTCCCCAGACCCCTCTACCCTATTAAGGATCTCTCATTCAAACTGCCTGCAACCACAAATGGTATCAGTTCAATGGGCATTCTTCCCCTTATACTCTCTTATAACTTCTTCCTTTTTCTGAGTTCTCTGACTCTACTCTTTTATAGATATCTATCACCTTCTATCACCATTCTTCTCACTTTACTTTGGGAGTTCTAATTTCTCTATTTACCCTAAGCACTCATATTGCCCATGATTTGTCTTCAGTCCAAGTCTTGCTCTGCATTCTTTTGATAAATTTATCTGTTATTATCTATACCCTGAAAATTCCTATATCTCTATCTCCAACCTGACTTCCTCCCTCAGTTCTAAACCTATGCCACCTATCAACTGATTTGATTCTCCACTCAGATATCTTACTGACAATTCATACTTATGAACAAGACTGAACCCAACATCTGTTTCCCCCGATACTCCTCTACCACCACAAACCCAGCATCTTCCCTTCTATTTCTTGTTTCTGAAATTGAAATTCCATAAAAGTGACATTTACTATGATTTTTCCTCTACTGATTATTTAATACATTTACATTTTGTAACCGATTGATTTAAAGTATTATTGATGAAGTCCCATAAGTTCATTTTTGAATGCACTGCCTCCTTGAGTTAACCCACAAGTATAAACCAGTAACTTCATGAAAATATCCTTATTGGGTTCCTATCTCAAAGGTCCCTAGGGGTGCCTGGGTGGCTCAGTGGGTTAGACCCTCTGCCTTTGGCTCAGGTCATGGTCCCAGGGTCCTGGGATCAAGTCCTGCATCAGGCTCTCTGCTCAGCGGGGAGCCTGCTTCCCTTCCTCTCTCTCTGCCTGCCTCTCTGCCTACTTGTGATCTCTGTCTGTCAAATAAATAAATAAAATCTTTAAAAATAAATAAATTATTATCAAAGCTCCCTAAATTAGATGACTTGGCTAACTCTATCAATTTCTAATATCAAAGTTTATGAGTGATTGCTCAGCTGAAAAGGAGCAATAGTTATTACTTGAGTGTTCACTCAGTTTTATGCAAGGTGTATTACATAACATAGTTCTCAACTGGGGGGGAAACCTCTGCCCTCCCAGGGAAGTTGGTCAATGTCTTCAGAAACTTTTGGTTGTCACAACTATGGGAGAGGTATAACTGGAATCCAGTGGGTAGATACCAGGAATGTTGCTGAACATCCTACAATGAATATAGGACAGCCCCCACAACAATTCCCCCAATGAAGAATTATTCAGCCCCAAATATTAATAGCATTAAGGTTGAGAAATACTATTTATCCCATAGCAACCTTGTACAATAAGATGGTACTAATCCTATGTTACAAATGAGAAAAATAAGACCTTGAGAATTAAGTATTCAAGATTACTTAGTAAGTGTTGTGACCAGAATTTGAACCCAAATATGTGGAACCCTAAACACATACTTTCTTCAGTACAGTATGATACCTCCACCAAAATACTAGTAACTATGATTTTTTAAATATGGTAACTATCTCACATGTGATTTATGATATAGTGTACAATCATATCTTCCAAAATAAAATACAGAAAACTTAAAAGTCGTTGCAGATCAATTCTTTTACATATGACTATGAGAAATATGTAGACACATCGTTGTTTAAAATTATGATTGGAGATGATACAGTAGTTCTGTGTTTCTAGTTAGTTTTGTTCGTTCCTCAATTACCTAGCTCAGCAGTAAAGTTTTTAATCTGTGTAGTCTAAGGTTATTTAAATTGATATACATTTACATTCATTACCACTAATTCTCAAAACAACCTTTCAAGGTAGGTGTTACTTTCTCCACATTACAAATAAGGAAACATTTGGCTCCAATGAACTCAACTACTATTTAGAAAGGCTTAGGGAACAAGATGTTAAAAACAGCTTCTATAGGTTTTAAATTATCAGTAACTGACAAAGAACTTTCTAAAAAACACAAATAATCCAGTTCTATTTCCTACTGAGATCCTATTCATTCTTTGATAGTCATGCCAGCTTTCTCTACACAAGTAGTTTTGTTTTTTTTTTAGTTTCAGAGGTAGAGTTTAGTGATTCATCAGTTGCATATAACACCCAGTGTTTATTACATCAAGTACCCTCCTTAATGCCCATCACCCAGTTACTCCATCCCCCTACCTACCAACCCTCCAACAACCCTGTTTGTTTCCTATAGTTAAAGTCTCTTATGGTTTGTCTCCCTCTCTGATTTCACCTTATTTTATTTTTCCTCTCTCTTCCTTTATGATCATCTGTTTTGTTTCTTAAATTCCACATATGAGGGAAATCATGACAGTTGTCTTTCTCTGATTGACTTATTTCATTTAGCATAATACCCTCTAGTTCCATCCATATCACTGCAAATGGTTAAGAGTTCTTTTTTTTGATGGCTGAGTAATATTCTTTTTAGCATGAACTGTTATAGGATTCATTTTTATAGTTTTTCTCCACTGAATTTGAGAAATTGTTCAGTGGTGAATCATTGGTTACCCCATAGTTTTAACATGTATAATGTTCCCTATGAATCCGTAGAATTTCTATAACTAAGGCTAATGGTACTCGTGTAATCAGTACTAGCTTTGAATCCTAATATTCAGTATTTACTAAATATATTTTCATGTTTATACCTTGTTGTTTTTCCATTAAAGGAAATAATAAACTAACCTCATGTTTAATAAACACAATACATATGGAATTTCCTGGGATACATGTATTCACTACAAGCTGAGAAAAAACAGAAATTACATAACACTAATTTCTATGGTTACATGTTTTCTCTTAGAAAAGCATTTCTCATAATTTGACTCTATTTAGTCAGTCACATAATTAAAACAGTAAGTTGAGTCACATGCATGTTTATACACATCATGGTGTGCATTATCTCCACATTTCCTGGAACAGCACATGTTTAATTCATCACAAAGATAACATACACATATATAAGTACACACATAAACAAACATATATATTATTATACATATAGCATGTGTATGTGTGTTTTCTATGACAAATTAAAGAAAAGAAATAAAAGGACTACTCAACCAGTAACTTTTTAAGCATTTGCTTTCAAGCTAGGAGAATTTTACCTCACATCACCCAGTTCTGAAAATGCAAGGATAAAGCTCAAAACAACAATAGAAAAGTTAATAGAAAAGAACATACAAGATTATCTTAAAATGTTGCTCTTTTTAACCCTAAGAATTCTTTAAAAACACATCAAGTTGGAGGGCTGGACTCTCCTTGATCCATTTATATCTCTCCTGTGCCATCTAGCGTTTTTAGGCAATTATTATGAATCCAGAATCTAGAATAACCTGTTAACACTTTAGCTGACCACTCAGCTTATCTGCATAATCAGCTGCAGGCAAACAAAAAGTAACTTAAATTTGGGCTTCAAAAGAGTGGTTTTATTGGGTCATGAAAAAATTGCAAATGAATAGGACTTTAATAGCAAATGAGAAAGCTTTAAAGTTAAGTTCAGGAACTGTAGCTAACAGATGTGGAGAAAATAATGCACAATGGAGCTATTGAGTCTCATTTAACTCATATACAGTATAATAGAAGCAGAATTTTGATCTGAGGTCGCACATCTATATGGGAGAAAGTAATAGGAAAAGGATAGAATGAAACAGAACTACCCTTCTTTACTCATAGGCAAACATTTTTTCCTCTCTTGCGGTCCGGCTATTGTACAGAATTGGTCATAATACCCACTATTAGAAGTGGCTGCCATGGGTACTTCATCCTCTCAGAGTAAAATTCTACTTTACAACTTTTATCTAAATGTGTCATTAAAAACATAAGTTCTCTGCATGATGCCAGGTAAGAGATCTTTTCTTTCAAGTTATTGGATTTTAATTCTTTCTTGGTAGGACACTATACCATCAGACATAAAGTGCTTAATACAATCAATATATGGAAATATTTCTCAATTTATGCCTAAAATTCCTAATTCAAGAAATGAATCAAATAATTGAACCCTATTTAGATAATGAGATGAATAAAATAAAACCTAAGGATTTCACTCTATCTTGTATCAATTTACTTTTGTACACAAAATAAGCCCTTTAATGTTCAGTCTAATTAAAACATACTTAACCAAAATTAATTGATTGTTCACCCCAAAAGGTGAATATATGCTGCTGTTTCTCATCTGAATTCCACTTCAGGTGCTTTCTTAATTTTACAGAAGTCTTTATTTTAGAAAAAGATGGGGAAAATGTACATTTCTACTTCTGTTCCCTGGCCTTCTGAGAAAGTAGAGTCAAGGGTCATGACTAACCATTAGTAGGAAGAAAGGGGAAGTTAGCAAGTCAGCAGTGAAGTTTGTAGAATAAAACTAGGCTTGACGGTGATTTTTAAATTCTTTCCAATCTTAATGGTCAATAATTACACTGATGAATTAATTATCAGTGTGATAATGGGTATTATTTGTAGAGCTTAAATGTGCCAAGTCTTATACTCACCTCTTTCTTTACATTTTGTCAACCAATCATCACAAGCACTAAGGTAGGAAACTGAAGCTTAACTAAATAAGTTCATGTAACTTGCTCAAGGCCATAATAGCTTATAAATGGCAGAGCCAAATTCATTCCTGAACTGACACTAGGGTTCATACACTGAAGCACTCCCTCCCCAGTGATGGAAACTTGGAAGAAAGTCTGTCAGAAAACCAAAACCCGGATTTGCATTTCTTAGGCTGGTGCCTTTCCAATCTTACAGAAAATATCTCCATAAAAGAAAAGTGCTAAAATTGTTATCATATTTTAAAACCATTCTTCTGAGATGCTATGGAATGCCTTACTTGGATCATCCCAGTGTGCTTTCTAGTTTGTCACTGTCTTTGAGATTATTTTCCGTCAACAACTTTGTGATAATAAGCAAAAAAGTCATCACAATGATAGCTCAACTCAGGGTCAGACTTTTCAGCAGCATGAACTCTCCTGCTACCCAGTGAAGTCTAAGACTCACACAAGGACAGTCTAAGCAAACTCATTAAATAAGGCTACCCAGGAGGTAATTCCAAGGCACTAAGTATATCATGCTAGGATAACTTATAAGCAAATTGCACCTTGGTAGATTGTTCTAAGTTTAAAATATTAAACAAACCTTATCAAGTATCATTTGTGTTCACCACTGTTTGTTAGTTCAGTAGCACTCAAGGCCAATGCTTAGAATTGTTTTCCTACCTTTCATCCTAAATCCAAACTGAGCAACTTACTGAAACAAAATACATTTTTCATCTCTAGAGGAACAGAGCTTTTCCTTAGTTGGGTCCCCAATCTGTTCACTTTGGATTCTGATAAAGATTATTTTTCAAATAGATATGAGTGTTCAATAAAATTCTACCCCAAGAAATCCTGTTTTATTTCTTGATTTGCTCCCATCTGTGATTTTTACCTGCTCCTTTTCTTCCCTACACTTCTAAGCACACAAATCATAGCTAAAAGACCAGTCTTCCTTGAACAGTTGGTCACTAGATGCCTTTAGCTATTTTCCTCTCTCAGAGATGTTGCTATGGACTGTACTATGTCCCCCTAAAATTCATATGTCAGAGCTCTAACCCCCAATGTGATAGTATTTGGAGTTGAGACTTTTGGGAGATAATTTGGTTTAGATGAGTTATGAGGGTGGGGTCCTCATGATAGGATTAGTGCCCTTATAAGAAGAGACATCAGAGAACTTGCTGCCTCTCTCTTCTTTTGCTATGTGAGGACACAGTAAGAGGCAGGTATGAAAGCCTGTCTGCAAATCAGAACCAGAATCCTCACCAGAATTTGACCACACTGGCACTCTGATCTTGGACTTCCAGCCCCCAGACCTGTGAGAAACTAAGTTTCTGTTCTATAAACCACCTAATCTGTGGTATTTTGTTATGATAGCCCACACTGACTAATACAGATGCATAATAGGAATCATATTATCCACCAATGTACAATTTTTAATAATTAAGATCTGGTTTTATATATTTTATTTGATAAGTTATTGTCCCTATTTGAGGTCAAACTGTTAGCCCACAGTAATTTTGGTAAGGAGAAAAGTTTTGCTACAAACAGGAATGACTGGAGAGACCAGAGCAAAGAGGTCTCAAAAGTAACAGTCCAGCAATGAAAACAGAATAGGTATAGGAAAAAGTCAAAATCTAAAAACAAAGATGCAAGAAGAAAGGTCACGTAAGTGATTATTAATAATAATCAAGTGATTATTGATTTTTAGTACTAAAAGTGAAGTTTACAGACTTCTGCTTCTTTTAATAGTCAATTGACCTATCGTCTAGCATTCTGAGTAAAGGTTTACTGTTAACACCATAAATCTAGGCAAGCCACCAAGAAAGACTCAATTATGACCTCTTAAGGACATGAATTTTTCATCTGAAGATTAATGGAATAAGTGGAGGAATTAATGACTTGAGTTTCACAGACTTCTGTGAGATCCATACATGGAATTCAAAGAGCTATTTATGTTTTGAAATTTTAATAAAACCTATATATGTTTTTAGTAGAAACTATATATGTTTAATAAAAACTATATATAGATGTATGTACTTTTCTATTGCGTGCGCACACACACACACACACGTGTGTGTGTGTGTGTGTGTGTGTATTATTATTCCTAGGAGACAATCTGGACTTTCCTTAAAAAAAAAAAAAAAAAAAAAAAAAACTATACACCTGAGACTAACAAAACATATATACTGGAATTAAATATACTGCAATTAAAATTAAAAACTTAATTTTAAAAAAGGGGGAGGTTCTTTACACCAAAATATTTTAAAACGAAGAGAACTAGAAAGTGGTATTACCATAGATACTTGATTTAAGGGAGAAATTGCTAAAGCACCCCCCTTGATGATACGCAGAACAAGACTCCAATCCCAAATGAGAGGGAACCAAAAGGGACAAAATAAGGACATGGGGCTCCTTAAACCTCTGAATTGAAAGTCTAAACAATATTCTCAGAAGCAGAGACAAAAAGGAAAACCAGTTCCTGTAACTAGGCCAATGTGATTTAAAGGGAAGATGAATTATAGCTAAGGAGTAGCATAACCCAGGGTTTACCCCAGGGAACCAAGTTCTAGCCTGAAGAGAGTCTTAAGAGCTCAACATCCACAAAGCTGCTGCAGACTTTATGTCTGTAATGATATAAAAACTCAATTCCCCTCCAGATTCTTAGAAGCAACTATTATACTTGATAAACTCTCTGCTTAAGGTCAGTGGGAATGAGTGAGCCTGCAGGTAGAGGCTGTAAGGACTTGAGTGAGTGAGGGGTGGAGGGTAAGGCAAGCTTAAGAAATGAGGTAGAGCTAACACAACAGAAGCCACACCTTCAAGGCTTTGAAACTCAGGTTCTTGTGCTTTTGTTCTCCTCTCATTTTCTAAGGAAATAACATCCTACATGCTGTATTTCAAGCTCATCCATTTCGCTAGACCTTTACGATTTAGATCTAGCAGTAAATTCTTGATAGATAAACAGGTCTTGATAGATAAACCTCAGTACAGTTGATCAATGAGGTAGTAATCCTAAAAGTAGTTTAATTAGTAGCATTTCAGACAGTCTTTTCCACCTATTGGTAGGAAAGAACAGATTTTAATTATAACTAAACCACCATTCAATTCCAGACAAAAGAATTATCTTTAATTCCAAAGGGACAAAAGAAGGAAAAAATATTCAGAATGGAGCTTTTATGATTGAATTCTCACAATTTTCTGCTATTAACGATTTCACTTTATAGATGGTCTTCATTACCCTAAGTATAAAGGGTAGCAGCAAAGAACACAAAGCTTTATTTTGAGTGTAGCCCAAAACCCATTAGTTTAAAAGTGTCAATGTTTTATGGTTTTAAGAAACTGGATAAATTGCATTTGTTTGTGTAAGTTCATTTTCAAATGTGTGAATACAAATGTCTATTGTCTATGAGGAAAGTTCATGCTGAGCTACAAGTGAATCGCACAATTGAGCTCTAAGCGAAGCAGCAGCCTCTGCCAAGCTAGCCATTTTGGTAAGTGGTCCTGAATTTGATACAGGGGCAAATAATTTTTTATTGTTTTCCCAGGGGGAGAAAGCTCTTTTCACAGAGTGCAGACAAGTAATGGGTTTTTCTTTAATTCTTGCTGACTTTGCTTTTTCCCTTTTTTTACACAAAAGAATCTGAGCCTGTAATTTTTTAACTTCCTTTTGTTAAAACTGTGTAAAAGACCTACTAACCTGTGTCCTTAAAGCCCTGCCTTATTTTTTGTTCCAGATACCATTAAGATCTTTCTCTACTGCTGCTCAGCGATTTCTCCTTTATTCTAAAGCAGCATGGTAATTCATTGTTTGTATTCCCAGAGAACTCCACAGGGAGACCAGCTCCCACAATTTCAGTTTATTCCTTGGAATTAATGTGGTTAACTTCTTCTGTCTCCTTAGTCATTTAGTGTCTTTCAAAACTATGTTAGATGTTATATAGCCTCAAAGAAGTTACTCAAATTGGTGAATAAATCGTTTGAGTACATCCCCCATTAAAAATTAATAGCTAGCATTAGGGATACTTATGAGAGAACCATTCTGTAGCCTGAGTGTGAATCTGCACATATAATAAAATTGAATAAAACTAAATACACATACATACAAATGAATCCACTTAAGACTGAGGAATCTAAATAAGGCTGGTGGATTACATCATTGTCAATTTCCTGGTTATGGTATTATATTATAGTTAAACAAGATGTTACCAGTGGGGGAAACTGGGTGAAGGATATATGGATCTCTTGTCATAACTGCATGTGAATCTCAAAATAAAAAGTTATAGAAAGTGATTAACAAGTTGTATATGTGGGATATTTTTAATTTCATCTCTTTAAGGAAAAGTTATTTCCAAAATATTTAAAAGACAATGACAAAATGTGCAATACAGCCAGTAACAATCACCTTTGCTCTGTCCCTCCCTGATGCATGATTATGAATCACCACTACCAGTAGGAAGGGGCCAAAGCGCCTCAGCAGAGCAAGTACATGTCGTTTCAATTTTCTGATTTAAAAAGGTACCTGTATTTGATTATGTGCCTGAGTTTGGCTGCAGCAGGATCTCCAGTTGGCTTCTGAGTTCTCCAAAGTAGACTCACGAGTCATTCTAAATTCAGCTTTGTATTCAGACAGGCCATATCACAGCCATGATGGAAGGAGATCCCATGTTAGTGTCACACACTCAGCTCATAAACACAAACACAGAAAAACATGTTAGAAGTGGATATCTTCCTGAGATATTAAAAGAGAGATTTCCTTTAAGGTTTTCTCTTGCATTTTTCCAAGACTAACTCCTATGGCCTGTATCATATGAACAGGAGAAATGAGTGAGTTGACCTAGAAAAATGAATTTGTCATCTAAATTTTCTAATACTACTGTTAGATTACATTAATACTGTGAAATGAAATTGCTTTACAAATTTTTATATCCTACTTTCTTCTATCCTGTCTCTATAGTATGTAAAACTCTGCAAATTAACAGACACAATCTCACTTCATCTTCAACTCTGAAACATAAGAAATCTTAGTTTCCTTAAAAGTTATCTCCCTTCCCACAAATCTCAACACCTTTCAAAAGCAGGGTTGTAAAGGTTTGGCTTCATACTTCTGAACTGATGTTAATCAGACCTATTCAATCAGAACTGTCAGAATTGAAAAAAAAATTGCAGGTTATGTCTAAATCTTTTACAAAATCATGCATGCCAGAAAATATCACAGAGCTACAAATCCAAGCAAAATAATCAGCACTTGCAGCTGCAAGAGAGCTAGCAATTTCGTCAAAGGCCGTTCATAGATAATGTGATCCAAACAGACACCTACAAAGAGTATCAATTCTGATATGGGAAGAAGAAGAATCAAGATGCAATACAGCTATTCATTTTCTTCAATAGGGTCTATTTTCAAACATCATCTTCCTCCAATTGTTCAAAGTAGCCCTTATGATTCCAGAAATAATGATTAATAATAATCTGAGTCCTCAGAACCAGGCTCAGCCTTCCCCAGCAATAACCTGCAAATAATGACCCTCTTACCCACCCACCTTAAAGCTGTGTGCAAAAGTAACAGCCAATACACTCCCTGAAACATTGTAAATGTCTAGCTTAAAAAGTAACAGCCTAATATATCTTCTACAGTATGAACTAAAGAGAGGGAAAGTGACAAATTACTGGAAAATCTAAAATACAGGCTCCTTGAAAATAAATTATGATTACTTTTATTCATATAAAATTTAGATTTACATTTTAGTTTACACTTGTATGTACATGTACACATATGTTATGGGAAAGTATATAATACAGGCAATATGCAAAAACCTTAGCCAACTCCTAGCAACCTTTCTGTCACCATTCTAATTTGCTTCGGCATAGTATTGAATGCCTGATTTAATACTGCAGAACATGCACAAACCAAAAGCATAATCTGTTTAATAACTGCATAGAGGTAATTTTACATTACCATAACTTCTTATTCTGTTTGTTTCCCTTAAGGCAACAGAAAGCGTGCACTGGATAAACTAGGGAATTATTTGCAAGGAAAAAATGAAAACATGTTTTTCCTTTACATAGCTTTTAATATTTCTTTCTGCAATCTTGTTTACATTAGTAGTTTGGGAAACTGTTTCCTTAACAGGACTTCCTCCTCCAGAGGATGACTATTTCCACTACTGCTCCCTCAAAAATTTCAAATCATCATACAATATCAACAATTTATTCTAATTATTGCCTAAAGCAAGACAATAATGCTGATTTTCCCTTCATTTTCATCACCTGAGGCATTAAAAGAGAGCACTTGGTTTCCTGTTCCCATTTCCTGAAGACGTTCAGTGGCTATGCATTCTAATACCAAGGCCCAAATTAGAGAAAACTGGCTTATCTCCAGGCTCTTCTAGAAAGATGCACAAGAAGGTGTGGTCAACATCTGCCCACAAGATGGCTTGTTTGGAAAGGGTTAAAGGCAGGCTATCAGTCTCCTGCCACTGCTCCCAGCATTTGCATCAGTCATAGGAAGTGATGTCACACACCTGCAATGCACATGCAAACTGTAAACACTTCAACAACATTGAATTTGAGTCTCCCATCCAAAATCATGCCCAGCTGCCTCATGCTGAGTTCCTTGGCTGCCAAATTTGCCAGACAGTACAGCGCTGAGAAAACGGATAGTCTTATGCTAACAACAGTTAAGTAGGTTCAAGGTTTATATTTCCAAGCTGTGTATACTTCTGCTTTTCACTGATTACTTCTTGGTGTTTCCATAATCACAGAGGTGGAATTGGAAGAAATATTAAAGATTGTACAACACAACACCCTCATTTTAAAAATAGTTAAATCACATCTCTACTATAGCTTTTACTAATTGTCCCCATATCTTTCCCATCAGACTCCAGGACAGAGACAAAGATTTAAAATACTTTTCCATCCCTAGAGCTTAATACCTAGCAAATACCCAGCAAATATTGCTAGAGCTTAATACTTAGCAAATGGAGAGATGGATGGATGGCTAAATGGGTAGCTTCTTTAAAAATTATTTCATTGAGATATCCTAGATGACTTGAAACAGGGGACTTGGGCAATTCACTCAATTTTTGTAAAACTGAGTTAACTTATCCAGAAAAAAATGGGAATAATATTAGTATCTTCCTCAAAGAATTGTTGCACAGATTCCCTGAGACAATGTTCTTAAGGTCCATACAAAGCCAGGCACATAATAAGTATTCCATAAATAATAGTTTGTTGCTATTTTGATAGTGGTAGTAGTATATCACTCTCTAGTTATCATTGTTATTATCACTCACCAACATCTTGGTTCATCCCACATAGGTATCAAGGTATCAAAAGTTTTACCTCTTCTCTTGTGTTTTCCTCTTTCTCTAGATCCACCATCAGTCCAGGGTGACATCAGCATCCATCTAAACATTTCATCATGCCCTGTCTTCACACTTCACTGATCCTTTTATCTTCAATGACTTGTATTTTTTCCTTTCAGCTTTGTATGTCCCATGAACATACACAAGCATTTTCTCTGGAACCAGTCTATTTGGATACAATGCAAGCTCCATCAGGAGTTATAGCTACGTAATGAGCTATTCACTTTTTCAGGCTCTCTAAAGACTTCAATTACCTCATTTTCTAAATGGGATGATAAATGTACTTATCTCACAGTGCTTGCTATATAGCAATCCTCAATTTTTCTTACCCAAAGTATACCATCTCTGAAATATTAAACCTAAACACTAATATATAACGTCTGGATACTGAAGTTATTCCAATTCCTTTACTATTATAAATAATCCATAGCAGAAATCATAGGCTGAAAATGAATTAGAAATAAAAAGGGAAAAAAAAGTAGGAAAATAGAGAAGTGCTTAAAGATAATAAATGTTTCAAAATATGATCACTGGGCACCCAAAAAATAACTATGATGGCAAGAGTATATATTTATTGATAATATATGTAATACACTTAGAGTAATTTCTGGCTCAAAATGTACTAAAATAGGTATATTATGAATTATGAGTGCTTACTATGTATAGTCACAATGTAAGTGCTTTCCATGATGTATTCTTCACATACAGATGTGAAAGTCAATAACTGACCCAAGTTACAAGTCTAGTAATGTTACAGAGCTGGGATTCAAACCCACAGACTCAAGGCCATATTGAGATGGAGCTCAGCCACAGTGGAGCTGAGATGTCATTAGTTAGTCTGATACCAGAGCCTGTGCTCTTAATTACTCTGTCTCTCCCTACATTACTAATATCCCACAATATAGTGACAGTAGCTTATCTTAAAAAAATTATATATATATATATAATTTTTAAGATAAACTACTGTATATATATGTATATATATATATATATATATACATATATATATATTTACCCACATATATTTGTTCAATCAAATTTTTATATTGAACTATTTCACCCAACCAATTTGCCTTTTGGCTAAAATTTATACCATTTTCAGCCCCAAGAGCCCTGTCCTTCAGGGCCAGTGTTAATCCTTCATATTTGGGGCCCTGCCAGGTTTCCCTTGACTTGCACAGATGGAAGACCTGGCCCTCAGTCTCAGTAGGTTTTTCCTGCCCTCCAGGATTCTTCTCTTCTCTAATGGATTCTCTAACATTTCTGGGTCCCATTCTGCCTCGACTGAGTCAGCTTATTTTCAATACAGAGATTAGTCTGGTGACCACTATGGAAGAACAAGTTTTTCTGCCCCCATGAGGGTAGAAACCTGCGCTATACAGAGTCCAACTTGTAGATGATCAACTTCAAAGGCATTCCTTCTAGAGTTTCTAGACAGCTGTGGACCCCAGGTACATCTTTTCTATAGCCATCTGGCACTCATTTTTTAGGTTCACCTCCTGAGTTCTCACCAGGCCTACAAAGTAAAGGAAGTAATAATTCTTCTCTGACCACCACACTTCTTAACGTGGAGTCATCCGATAGTTCTATACCTGCTCTCGGAACAAAGTTACAGTTTCCTGCTCAGTGTTAAAAGTCTGCTAGTTGAGGTGTATGTTAGGCTCTGGAGTGAGAGGTCAGGCAATGAATGAGAGGAGAGGCAGAAATTCAGTAGCTCTATTTGTAGTCTTCTGGTTTCCTGGAGCAGGAATTTCAGACTTGGAATGAAAGTGAAAAATAACACCCTTAGCCTATAATTCAGCAATAACCACCCATGATAATCTTATTGAACATATCAGCATTCTTTATCAGCTTTTTCTTCTATTTCAGCACAGTTCCATTATACAGGGAAGATGACTATTTAAGCAAAACATTTCTTTTTGTTTAAACTTCCTTCTTGATATTTTGCCTGATAATTATAATTATTGATCATAAAGGAAAAAGATACCTCTCTCTATAACAGAATACTACCATCTGCAGATAGAAGAATAGAAAAAGATTCAGTTTTAAATTTCAAAGTGTGCTGCTGACATTAAAGACATTTAAAAGATATTTAAAATATTTGCATGAATTACTGAATTAAAATTGTCTTTAGATATGTAAGAATGTGCCCTAACTTCTTCACAAATAAAAAGGATTATCAGCACATAAGCTTAATTAGCAATAAAATGTCATCAGAAATTAAATGCTTTATCAGTGACACCCACATCTCATACTTCCTCACCTCACTTCATTCTTGTCTTAAATCTCCTACCCCTTGTATACACGTTTCTCCTCTGTGTTTGAGGCAGATTGTGGTGCTTACCTGAAGTAGGACTCCAATGACAATGACGAAAGCAATAAAAGAAGTAAAGAAAACAGAAAGTAGTTAGAAGTATATATATATTTTAAGGTAGCATAGACCCAATAAGTCTAGTCATTCTTTCCCACAATAATGTATTGAATTGTTGTCATAGAGCATTTTTTTCTTTATTAAAAATGAATTTTTGTCATTAGTTAACTCAGTATTTTAGAACGATTCTCTTAACCCTTTTTATTTTTGGTTCTCTCGGCTGCAAAATAAGACAACTGCTCTACCTGATCTCAAAACTTACCCATCCCTCTGGTGGACCTTCAATAAATTTATCTTCATTTCATCTTAGTTCAACTTGATTCAAATCTTTTTGCATTATTAAAAATCAAGTGGTAAATAAAACTGATCAAAACTTTCATCACACTGCACAAAATAGGAGACCTACAGGATACTAAAACCAAATTCTTTTTTCAGAAAAATTTTTGCTTCATGGAAAATGATTGCTAATGGTTAAAACAACAACAACAATAACAACAACAGCAACAACAAAACTAGAATCTGCCAGCTCCCGTTCTTTCAGTGTTTGAGGAGATACCAAGTTATCTCTTCCAAACTTAACACTCAACTCCACCCAACAATATTATAGGCCTGCCCAGAGGCCTTTGAAATACACACACACACACACACACACACACACTGCACAGTACTGCCCTGTCCCTAAACAAATAGAAATTTTATTCTATTTTTACTTCTTTTACTTCATCCTGCTTAACAGAGCATGGGGCCAAAAATCAGGCATCAACATCGACTCCTGACAATGCTTGTTATATGCCAGCCCAAGTCACATATTCAGATAAAGAACATTTCACAAATTCCCTGAGCTAAATGTTCTCATTTTGGTTCTTCTACCATAGTCACTCTTCCTAATTCTTCTCGGTCCACAGATCTGCTAGAGTGCAATACAAAACCACAGAAATGTCGAAAACAAGTGTTGGAAATAAGGACTATAAAGTCCCAACTGCACGTATGAAAGAAAAAACATGTGCATAAAATTGTTTCCAAGGCTTAAAATATACTTATCCTGAATTTATAATATTTGAATTCCAGAAGAATTAAAGACTGACTTAAAATAATGCAGCAACTAGAGAGCAAAAATGCATCATATTTGGCTCCGTCTGTCATCTGTAGTGAATCAGATTTTTTTTTTAGTTTAACCCAATTTAAACACAAAAATGAAATAGCTTAGAAAAGCAGAAGACAGTCTCCTGCTTAATCTCCTGAACAATCTCCTGACTCCTTAACTATTATTAAGACACAGCCTCCTCTAACTCTACACAACTGTCCTAAAATTTTTCAAAAAACTAATATTCCTACTCAACTTTTACATATGAAAAGTTGTTTAAGATTCACAATTTCTAAAACAGTACCTTATAAACTATGTACATTAATAAGAATTCACATTTATATTAATATGTAAACAATAGCCAGGTCATATGGTACTCTATATTTAAATTATATTCTAGAGGTGTAAGAACTAACCTTCACCTATTTAATATTTCATGATCCAAGTACTTTTTTACTTTCTCCCCTTTATATCCTCTTTAATTTCATTCAATCTCCATAGCAAAAGAGCTAAGTATTGTTATTTTCAATTTATAACTGGGGAAAAAAGCAACTGAGGAGAAGGGAGTTTAAGTGACTTAATCAAAGTCTCATTACTGCTATGTGACAGAATTAATGACCAAATATAAGTCAATATGACTACAATAAACAGTAGATAACACTGACAAAACATTGTCACCTAAGAATCCCCACCAAATAAAAAAGTAAAGCTGACCCAACTTTCCCAGAACACATCCAATTTGACAGCAGAATGCCCAGTGTCAAGGCTTCTCTCATAGGATATGTTATTAAATGTCCCCTATGACATTTCAGACTAATAACAATCTAAGCAAAGAATATAAGCCATCAACAACAACCTTGCCTTCCAAAGGAATTTGTGTTGTACAGCAGATCTTAAAACTTTTATCCATAAGTATAATATTGGACATCTCTCAAAACTTTAGTTTCACTATTTAATTTTTTTTTTCCAAAATCTTAAGTTTCACTCAATCTAAAGTTTGGAGATAAGATGACACACTTTTCAGGATGCCCAGGTGTCTCAGTCATTTAAGCATCTTTCTCCAGCTCAGGTCATGGTCCCAGGGTGCTGGGATCCAGTCCCACAACTGGCTCTTTTACTCAATGGGGAGCCTGCTTCTCCTTCTGCCTTCCAATTCTCCTGCTTGTGTTCCCTCTCTCTAACAATTTTTTTTTTAAATACACTTTTCTTAACATCTTACCCTTTGTTCTTTCCTCTTTTTTCTATCTTTATAATTCCTATTTTACATTGTTTTATAAATACTAACCACTCGATATTAAGATTTTATAAAACAGAAAATATTGCTCTTTGAGTTTAAAGATTTCATTATATGGTAAAGGCAGGGAAGCAAAACAAACAAACAAACCTGTAAGAATAAGTATATTTACATGGCCCTCTTGTAAGCAGGAGTATTAACTACTTATTATTGCCTATTATATGCCAGGCACTGTGGCAAGTACTCTTATGTTTCTGATCTCATTGTATGTCAGCTGCAAGCTTTCACGCTATTATCACAAATAAATTTAAAGAAAAAATAACAGTTTCAGAAGCGTTAATAATTTAATCAGACTGATACAACTAGCTAGTGACAGGACAGGGTCTCTAACTCAAGTCTTCCTGACCTGTAGATTTTATTTAGTCTACCAAAGTCAGACAGGCTTAGGTTCAAATCCCAGTTCTCTTAAAGGAGAGCTCAAATTGGAAAGGCAATAAATTAACTCAAAAAGGTTTGCTGTAGATGAGAATGAGTGTGGCGTGTTGAGAGACACCCTGAAAATTCCTACCTGCTGGAGTAGTCTTTTATTGGAAGGCACTTGTCCGTTCTAAGGCACAAACAAGTTGAGAGAAGAAGGCACCAAACTGGATGAGTCCCAACTTAGGAAAACATATTTCTTTCATTACCCTTCAACACAGGGTAAATTACCCTTCAACATAGCACTCACATGATTTCCATGCAATGCACTCTGAGGAAACTCCACTAGTAAAGAATTTCTAAAAGAACAGGCTACACATTTCATTCAGATATTGGGCCTCTTCCTTTAATTCCCTCCAGGGTTTCTCCATCTAGCAGCTACAGCATCCTCCATAGAGTTACTGAATTGTCTAGAATCAATAAAACTATCATTGTCAAGTAAAAATGACTGGTGCCCTGCCCTTAAACCCTGACTAATAAGAACTGTATGTGCAGAGGATCTATGTTTGTCCTAGCGGGTGACCACAGTGACCTTTCACGTCTGTGGATTTGGTAATACATCTTGGGTTGAGCCATACTGGAAAGTATGTTCAATGTCCCCAGCCAAGAACTGATTTATTTGATTCGGAATGTCAATACCATCTCCTCTTCATTGCATTTTTTTACATTCTCTTCCTAAGGTGTTATTAATAAGTTACCTGCTATACTCATGTACCCATGTGTCTTTTTCCAATGACCTGACCCAGCTTTTAGACAGTATCTTTTCAAGAGAGGTCTGGGAGTAGAATAATAGGGCACTCATGTCAGATTCCATGTTCATTGGCAGGGACAGGTGGAAAAGTTTCCATAACACCTACACAGATGATGATTCAAACCTGTTATTATTCCTTCACTTTCCAAAAAGTAAATGTACTCCATTTTCCACTTGAAATTACTGTGGGGTTTTTTTGTTTTGTTTTTCATTTTATATATGAATGGTAGTTTCAGGCAAAGAGATAAATGCTTATTAGTATAAACCACTGCATTCCGTATTTCTCATTCATTTTATAATAGTTGTTGCCTGTATTGAGGAAAGTGCCATTGGATCTACATAGACCTCCCTACTCACATGGCAACTTATGCCTAAACTACCTAAACAATTATTTAAAATAAGTTAGCTTTATATTTTAGGGATCCAAATGTTCTTCTCACCAAACAAATGAATCCCAGCTTTCTCACTGCATCAGGATAATCCATAATGGAAGAAAATATTGGTGTCATTTGGGAATGAGAAATACGTAGCACAATGGTTTATTTTGTCCCTCTTCTTTTTTCATGATGACACCATTTAAAATGGAAGAGGAAAATGGATAGAAATAATTGTTATATAAGAATATTATGAGAATAAATGCTCAAGGAATAGTCTACAGCATGACTTGGAAGAGAAACCCCGAGCATTAATGCAAAGTTAAAATGGCAAACATGACTGGCTGATTACCTAAGTCTGTATTAGGTTTCTAGGTCCTGTCATACCCTGTCAGTGGGTTTGATAATTACACTAAAATCAGGGCCCAAAAGCTGCCTGAACTATAGTTCTATAAGTTCTATATAGAACTATAAGTTCTATAGTGGGCACAACCTACTATAATTTTGTGACTTAAGGAAGAAATATATCCTAATCAAAATAAAACAAAACAGACAAGCAAACAAAAAACAGCTATTCCAACAGATTTCAAAGGGTATCCTGCCCATCTCAGAATTGCTCACCAGAACTTGGAAGAAGGATTACCTATACAAAATTGTGAACAAGAATAGAATAAATAAGACATATGCTTGTCTCCCATGAAAAACCTCAGATTCTGAAACAGCAGGGATATTCTATTTACAAGTGTGCATATTCAAGACACTAATATCACAACTATCTGAGAGCATTAGGCAAAAGCTATTCACTAGTATTTAATCCTAACACTGTAATTCTCCCCATGTCAGGAAGAGTTCTTCCAAATCAAAGATTTTACCCTTGGTCTATGAATAGGCTTCAGGGCACAGCATAAAACTGTATGTTAAATTGTGTGAGGATATGGATTTTATGTATTTTCCTGCAGAGAGAATATGTAGATTTTATTAGATTTCCAATGGGCCTTGTGAATTTAAAAAAAAAAAAAAGGTAAGAACAACTATTTTTGGTCCTGAGCACCTATTTTTGGTCCTGAACAAATGAAACTATATTATTTGTTCTATTTTTTTTTCTGTTTTAAGGGTCCCCCTTTAGTAAATCCAATGCTACATGAGATACGTAAAACATTTGAATATTACCACTTAGTCACTAATTACCAATGATTTTAACTTATAAATGATCCTCAATATAGTACATTTCATAATATCCCATCTCATACTTGGTCGGTGTTGGTTCTAACTATCCGTATATCTTATAGTGATTACATTTTACATCTTAATATTTTATTAGGATGGGTCACTCCACTCTAGAATCCTCATTCATTTAGCATCTTACATACTAACTACAATTTTTTTTTTATTAAGTTCTTCCCTGTCTTACTGTCTCTATCTTCTTTTCAGACACAGGACAATCTCAAAAAACTCAAACAGCATCTCCTTGATATTTCTGGTGGAAAATGAGCATCAAGATGGAAAATCCAGTTTTAATACTACTAATAATAGTTTGTCTTTACAGAACAACTTTTTTCCAAATTGTTTCACATCTTCCCTCTTTTATTATTATTTTTTTTTTACCATTAACATAAAGCATAATGTTTAAGATCTCAGGTTTTGGAATTAGTGGTTTTGAATCCCAAATTCCCCACTTATTAGCTGTGTGACCTTGGAAATCTTTCTTAATCTCTGTGATCCTTAGTTTTTTCATCTGAAAACTGAGTCTAACAATATAGTACCTGGGATACCTGGGTGGCTCAGTGAGTTAAGCGTCTTCCTTTGGCTCAGGTCATGATCACAGGGTCCTGGGATTGAGACCCACATCAGGCTCCCTGATCAGCAGGGAGCGTGCTTCCCCTTCTCCTCCCCATTTGTGCTCTCTCTCGTTATCTCTGTCTCTCTCTAATAAATAAATAAAATCCTTAAAAGAAAAAATACATAGTACCTACATTGTAGGTTATTAGGGAGGTTAAATAGGAAAATGGGTATAAGCAAAGAGTCCTGTGCATAGAAATGTTCAGTGTTAACTAAGAGATATTTTTTAAGATTAACACATCATGTGTGTCATAACTAAAGAAATGTTTAATATGCAGTATAACAGTCCTCATCAAGAAAGACAGGCCCAAGAGACCAAAAAGAAAAAAGTCCAGTGTAACCATAAGCTCAAATGAGTGAACAATAGATAGCAATCCTGGCAGTGCAGTTGGTTAGATAGCCAACGACAGACCAAGCTCCAGGACAGAAAATGTGCAGAGTTTCACCTCAGAGAAGGACAGCTTCAAGCAGTGGGGACCTAGCTTCATTGACCAGACCTCAGCATTCCTCTACTGTGTTCTCTGTAATCGGTTTTAACTTTTTCAGTATTTTTGTTATCCAAAAATCATAGCTCTCATTCTTTTTCTACCTTTAAAGAAATATATTCTTTGCACTTAAAATATACCTATTTGGGGGATGTCTGGGTGGCTCAGTCAGTTAAGTGCCTGCCTTCAGCTCAGATCATGATCTCAGGGTCCTGGGATCAAGTCTCACATCAGGCTCCCTGCTGGGGAGCCTGCTTCTCCCTCTGCCTACTGCTCCCACTACCCCCTCCCTCTTTCTCCTCTCTCTCTCTCTCTCTCTCTCTCTCACACACACACACACACACACACACACACAGACACACACACAAATAAATAAATAAATAAAATCTTTAAAGGAAAATTTACCTATTTTCCTCCCAAGTTGCTGGCTATGTCTGATTCTCCCTACAGTTTCTGTTGAAGATTCCCAACTATATGGTCATTTGAAACAGCAATTTGTTATACTGGAACAACCCAGACAGCATCTCTGATTTATCCTATCCTTTAATTTTTCCAGATTCCTAAAGTTTCTTTTGATATATTAAGCCTTGTGTTAATAACTGTTATCATATAAGCTTTCAACCTCCTTTGGTATTTCTCCAGCTATACATCCCTGCTTTCCAGCACTAGGTCTTCAGACTGCAACCTTTACTGTTTCATCTTTCTCATTCCATTCTTCCCACCAGTTGATTTTTTTCTGTTTTTGAAACTTTTCCAGTGAATCATTGCCTTCCCAGTAGTCTTTAAAAATAGAACAGAATTGAAAATTACTAGTGTAGAGAGATTCCCTAAAAGTGCCATTCCTGTTGAGATGAGTTCTATGCAATTTGATGGTTCTCAAAATTACAATTAGCCAGTGATGACTAATGGACCCCAAATGGAGTGACTATACTCTTGGGAAGAGAAATATTAGAGAAGAAAGGTCCAGAGAGCTTACAGGGGAAATGGGGTGTTTAGGGGCATAAACTGGGCTAACAGTCATAAATTACACCATTGTCAGCAGAAGCTACAAAAATGCCCAAAGATAGAAACACTTACTCTGCTGGTTAGTCTCATATGTGACCTAAGTAAATCAGTAAGAACTGGCACTAGGTCAATCTTCTTAATCTTCTCCTCCTAAAGAGTACACCAAATGCTTTTACTACCCTGATCTCTACTTTATGTTTTTAATATCATTATGTTCTTTTTCTGATATATTTAGAAACTTCTTGTTGATAATTGCTATAGGTGTATCTGAATCTTTTTTGTTGTTTATTTTAAACACTAATTCCTCTTCTTATTAGCATATGAAAATATCTGAACTAAATTCCACCTGCATCATGACCATTCTTTTCCTACTTTGTACTTTCTTTCATCTAAATTTTTCCTTTTCAGACAGGGAACTTCAGTGTACTCACAGAATGACAGGATGATATCATCTCTGCCATCTTAATTTTTCCTCTCCCCTCTCCATGAGCACAGAAATGTTGTCACAATAATTTGTTGGGGTCCTTTTAAAAATTAAATAAATTTTTATTAAAACTTAACTAAAATAGCACTACAAATGTGCAAAAATCATAAGTATAAATATGACTGAAATATCACAATGTTAATACTTCCAGCTCACTACCCACTAGGTCAAGAAACAAAATTCCCAGCACCCTGGAAGTCTCACCACTTCTCAATTACTAGGCTTCCCTTCTTTTCAAGGAATTCTGTCCTGACTTCTAATGTCATAAATTAGTAATGCCTGCTATTAAACTTTATGTGGATTCTTTTATATAGTCTTTTAAGAATTGTTTCTTTCATCCACATTATGTTTTTGAGCTTTAGCCATGTTCATACCTACCACAGTAATTAATCACTTTTAATGTTATATGCTAATCCACTACATGAATACACTGACATTTATTTATCCACTCTGGACATTTGGGTTGTTTCCAAGGTTTGCTATCATGAATATTTGTTACGGAAAATCTTAACTTGTCTTTTGATGTACATGTGTCCACAATTCCATTAAATATATACCTAGCAGGGGAATTATTAGGTTATAGGAATACGTCTTAAATTTAATAGATACTTCCAAACAGTTTCCTCAAAAATTACTCTAATGGCAATGAAAGTTCTATTGCTCTGCAACCTCACCAACACTAAGTATTGTCAGTTTTATGGACGTTTATTTCTTTGTTGTTTGCCATTCTGCAAATTGTTGAGGTATCTCATTAAGGTTTGAATTTACATTTCCCTGTTTACTAAGGGTTGAACATTCTTTTCATATGTTCTTTGACCAATTGGATATTTTCTTTGTAAAGTCCTTATTCATTATCTTGACCATTTTTTACTCAATTGTCTGATTTTCTTTATGATTCATGAGTTCTTTGTATATTCTTTTTCAGCTATATGTATAGCAAACATTTATCCCTTTGTCAGTTATATGTATAATGATCTTTGTCAAACATATTTCAAATATCTTCTCCTACTCTGATCTTCCCTTTTCACTCCTTATTGGTATCTTTTAATGAACAGATGTTAATTTAATATAGCCCAATTTACCAATCTTTTACTTATGATTAGAGCTTTTGTTCCTTATTTAAGAAATTTTTGCCTATCTAAAATGATTTTAAAAAAGTCTCAATGCTTCCTTCTTGTAACTTTATTATTTTACTTTTTTGATTGACCAGGTTGATAACCTGAAATTGATTTTTATATAGTTTAATGTAAGAGTAAAGTTTGTTTTCTTTTCCATATGGATATCCAACTGACCTAACATCATTTAATGAAGAATTGTCCTTTCCCCACTCCTCTGCAGTGACAGCTTTGTCATGAATCAAGTATGGTCTGTTTCTGGTCTCTCAATTCTATTCCATTGAATTATTAGTCTATCCTAGCACCAGTATCACAAAGTCTAGTGGTACTATCTTTTTTTTTTTTTTTTTTGAGATTTTAGTTAGTTAGTTAAAGAGAGAGAGAGCACATGCAGGGGGAAGGCCAGAGGGAAAGGAAGACTCTGTGCTGAGTTCAGAACCTGACCTGGAGCTCCATCTCATGACCTGAGATCATGACCTGAGTAGAAATCAAGAATTGGACCCTTAATGACTGAGCCACCCAGGGGCCCTTGTGGTATTATCTTACAGAGTAAGTGCAAAACTTTTTTTTTCTTTTTCTCTGAAATTTCTTAACTCTTCATAGCTCTTTTTGGAATCAAATTATCAATTTTACCCAATTGTGGTAAAATTGATTACACTGATTTTTAAAGTTTTTGTTTTTCAGCAGGTAATTGGGCACATAATTTCTTCAAAGTGTGTCTCAATAAAAGTTTTTTTTATTATATACAACCAAAAATCCATCCAGCCCCTTTCTGTTGACCATAACTCACAGAGCACCCATTTGTAACTCTTTAGCTCAAAGAGCACTTATTGGCTCTGTGTGGGTTCCCATGTTGCATTCTCTCTGCTTATCTCTAAAACCAGATCCCTTGAGAAATCAGGATTGGCATTTGATGATGTTATTGTCCTTGAGTTTCTAATTCTTTCCCTTTTCCCTTTTCAAAGTATATTTGGTTGAAACTCCTGACTTCATTTTGTTGATTATTTCACCTTTCTCCCA
Organism: Enhydra lutris kenyoni; assembly: GCF_002288905.1. Taxonomy (NCBI): domain Eukaryota; kingdom Metazoa; phylum Chordata; class Mammalia; order Carnivora; family Mustelidae; genus Enhydra; species Enhydra lutris. Next base: position 5,138,888 of record NW_019154087.1, on the reverse strand, counting down.
TATGTCAGTAAAGACAGCAGCCAAAAAATTGTTTAGACAAACCTCAAAAGTATTTCTGTACTCAGAAATGAGAACATCAGAGCCAGAATCATTTCCCCTCTTCCACAACATGATTGTACTACTCATTTCTTGAACTAAGATGGCTGCTATTAGATCACTTTTATCTTTAGCCTTTGAATGAAACTTTAGCATAAATCCTTATACTTTCTCCAAGAGAAGGGGAGAAAATGATTGGCTTTGGAGGAAGAACAACTTGAGTTCAAATCCAGATCTGACATTTAGTAGTTGTGCTTAGGGCAAATAGTTTGATGAAAAGACTACATGAAATAATACATTTTAAGTTTTTAAAACAATGCCTTGTGCTTAGGAATTTCTTTTTTTTTAAGATTTTATTTATTTATATGACAGACAGAGATCACAAGTAGGCAGAGAGGCATGGAGAAGCAGGCTCCCCGCTGAGCAGAGAGCCCAATGTGGGATCATGACCTGAGCCAAATGCAGAGGCTTTAACCCACTGAGCAACCCAGGAGCCCTTAGGAATTTCTTGTCAACTGCTGCCTTTTCATTCCTCCATATCAGCATAACTCTTTCTTAAAACATGTTAAAACATGTTTTATAGAAATTATTTTCTTTGTCCTTGGGTGGTATAATTAAGATTCCTTCTTCATTTTTAATCCTACCATCCCTCTCATGTCTTTTCTACTGACACCCTATAAAATGCTTTTATTATTGCTTAATAATCTTGCTCTTCTCTAATATTCTTAGTTCTAATTATGCCTTCTATTATTTGTTTCTAAATTTTCCATATCTTTATTTTAACCTTTGTTATTTTTGTTTATAACTTCTGTTACTTTTCTTGCATTTGGGTAACATTATTGATTCTTATGTTTGAGATGTTTTATATATCTGGTATCCTAGGCCAGTCAACTCCCTCTGGCACTACAACCTTGTTTATCAGTTATATCCATTACCGTCCATTCTGGACTTCTCACTAGCCACGTCTGCATTGTCTTGTCATCTCTACAATGCTGTGGCATCTTCACCATCTGCCACCTCACCCACGGAAGCTACAGATTGACAGGAGTTATTCTAACTGAAGCTAATTCAGGGAGAATGTGTCTCTCCTTCTTCAGTGCAACATCTCATTAATGCAACCCACTGAATGCTGCATTGAACATTCATATCATAAACATATTTGAGTGAAAACAGCTCTTTTCATTTTTATTCTACATCCAGAAATGTATCTATGTAAAAGGTTACCAAAGCACATAAAAGAACCACGCCCCTCCCCACTCCAGTGACTGGGCTGTGGTTGGGTCAGTTCATCTGGCTGACTGCTTCCCTCAGGATGGGTTCTTTTCCAAAAAAAATCCTAAATTCCTCTTACAAAGAAGCACATGGCAGGCAAATACCACCAGATTCCCAAAGAGGCTCAGACATGTCTAAATTAGCTACCATCAACAATGAGAGACTATGGACTCTGAAAAAACAATCTGAAGGGTTTGAAGAGGTGGGGGGGAGGTTGGGGGAACCAGGTGGTGGGTATTAGAGAGGGCATGGATTGCATGGAGCACTGGGTGTGGTACAAAAACAATGAATACTGTTATGCTGAAAATAAATTTTAAAAAATGATTTAAAAAAAAAAAAAAGAATGAACTCCAGCTAGGACCCCTATTGTACTGTCAATTTAAAAAAAAAAACAAACAAACAAACAAAAAAAAAAAAAACCTGCCCTTCTACACTGTACTTATACACATTAAGTCTAGGAATGTGGCTTCTTGTTTTTTATTCCTAAATTCACTTGGATTCCCTTCTTAATACTATCCTTATTATAATATATGGAGAAGGTGACTCGACCTTTAATAATTTTTTCCTTTCACATTTCATTTGGAGTCATACACATGTACTTATCTGATCTTCTCTCTTCACCAGAATATAAATCTTTCAAACATGATTGCATTTTTAAGACATCCATATTGTGGTCTGAATAAAGAAAATTCCTACCCTGTAAGAATTTCCTCCCTTACTGACCAGCAAAAACAGCCACAAATCCAGGTCTTTCATGCGCAATATATTTCCCCTTTGGTACTCAGTCTTATTCCTTGCACCAAGTCACACTCCCATGTCTCTCGCTTCAAATCCCCAAGGTCTCTTAAAGTGTTCTGTGTTCTTAAAGCACAGAATCACAGCATGCTTAGATCATGGAGTACTAGAGAGATCAGGAAGTTCAAAAGTTTCAGAATACACATAAGAAAATTGAGACAAAAAGTTTAAGAGACTTGCCCGAAATCATACAGATAGAAACACCTTCACCAATACCATCTTACTTATTTTATCTTTTTTTTTTTAAGATTTTATCCATTTGACAGAGAGAGAGATCACAAGTAGAGAGAGAGAGAGGAAGAAGCAAGCTCCCTGCCTACCAGAGAGCCCGATGTGGGACTCGATCCCAGGACCCCGAGATCAGGACCTGAGCCGAAGGCAGAGGCTCAACTCACTGAGCCACCCAGGCAGCCCCTTATTTTATCTTTTGATGTGTAGGAATAATATCACATCCTTTTAAAAAAATTGTTGCTGTCACAGCAGAGTTAATTTTTTTGGGGGGGTGGAATTTTGCATCCTTGAGTACATTCATTCTCTTGATATCATTCAGTTTTTGCACAGGACGTGGATAAATCAAGCACTTGATAAGGCAAAAATGGCACCCCCAATATAATGTAAGCCATTTTAAAGCCAAATATCAAGGAGACTTAATGAACCTTGGGGAACACAAGTATTTCTTCCACCTGGCCCCATTCTATCTGGCTAACATTCTAAGGCAGTGATAAAGGAAGTGGGTATTTCTTGTCCTTCTGTTAGGCTGGGACTAGGGATCCAAGCTGATGGATGAGAGACCCAAAATGCTTCTCATCCCTCTCTATCACTTAAGGGGGAGTACTGAAATCCACAATACCTTTTAATTATCTTACTTTGTGAACTGAGTAATAGTTCCACTAGAAACTATTAAGAATTAACCCATATGATGTGGTCCATATACACTATGGAGTATTATGCCTCCATCAGAAAGGATGAATATCCAACTTTTGTAGCAACATGGACGGGACTGGAAGAGATTATGCTGAGTGAAATAAGTCAAGCAGAGAGAGTCAATTATCATATGGTTTCACTTATTTGTGGAGCATAACAAATAGCATGGAGGACATGGGGAGTTAGGAGAAGGGAGCTGGGGGAAATTGGAAGGGGAGGTGAACAATGAGACTATGGACTCTGAAAAAACAATCTGAAGGGTTTGAAGAGGTGGGGGGGTGGGAGGTTGGGGGAACCAGGTGGTGGGTATTAGGGCACGGATTGCATGGAGCACTGGGTGTGGTACAAAAACAATGAATACTGTTATGCTGAAAATAAATTTAAAAAATGATTAAAAAAAAAGAATTAACCCATATTGCTATTTTCCACCTTTATTCACATGGTCATAGACCTATTTATAATAAGACTTGGTTGTCTTAATACTTTTATATCTATTCAGACAATTTCTTAAATATATTTATTACAATGAGAGTGACACTCATTCTTCTTTAATTTATAGTTAGAAACTTGATCAAAGCATTGTCCTGATGTCACTTTAGTGGTTAGTGATTGAACTGAGACAAGGAAAAGGATCCCTGATTTTCACCTTAACATTTAATTTTATTAAAACTATTTTAGTTTTTCCATTTATCTCAAGCTTATCGATTGCCAATAAACCTATGTTGTCAAGGAATACATGAAAATTCATGCTGATCAAAGGGATTTATCCCCTGTTTTCAAACTAAGGCCTTTGTTGTGTTTTTGAATCAAGAATCAATATATGCTACTGGATATTTACTCTAAAGAGACAAATCCAGTGATCCGAAGGCACACGTGCACCTGAATATTTATAGCAACAATGTCCACAATAACCAAACTATGGAAAGAGCCTAGATGTCCATCAACAGATGAATGGATAAAGAACACATATGCGCACATGTGTGCGAGCGTGCACACACACACACACACACACACACACACCCACGATGGAATACTATGCTGCTGTCAAAAAAATGAAATCTTGCCATTTCCAATGATGTGGATGGAACTAGAGGGTATTATGCTAAGTGAAATAAGTCAGTCAGAGAAAGACAATTATCATGTGATCTCACTGATATGAGGAATTTGAGAAACAAGACAGAGGATCATAGGGGAAGGGAAGGAAAAATGAAATAAGATGAAACCACAGAGGCAGACAAAGCATAAGATACTCTTAATCTCAGGAAACAAACTAAGGGTTGGTAGAGGGAAGGGGGGTGGGAAGGATGGGGTGGCTGGGTGATGGACATTGGGGAGGCTATGTGCTATGGTGAGTGCTGTGAATTGTGTAAGACTGATGAATCACAGACCTGTACCCCTGATACAAATAATATATTATATGTTAATTTAAAAAAATCACTGCATGGCATTTTTTACTTCATATAGTTATTAAGTCATTGTCATATATTCTGCCAAGTATCACCTACCTCACTCTTCATTACAAAGGTATATAAAATAATAATAATAATAAGGATTGGATCATTCTTCTCTAACATTGAAGAAAAAACACGAAGCGTAAAGGAAAAAGCAGTACCAGGCATTCCGATATCAAATGAGCAGTTTGTTCAAAGCCAAACCTCAGATGGAGACTAAATAAGCTAAATTTATTGGTTTATTCTAACATTATGAGGAAATAAGTAAATGTTTTATGTATTTAGTGCCACCAAGACCTTATTTTAACATCATACAGTTACAATTACTGCCATTCAATCATGAATCTCCAGGACAGGGTATGGATTCATTTTAAAGGGCCATTTTAATCACGCAAAGATTAAACACCTTAATTTTATTCAAGTGAACACAGTTCTCCAAATATCTCTTCTCTGAGTTCAGTTTCTTTGGAAAACTGGTTACATGGGATAATACACACAAAGCTAGGCTCATCTAATAATGCAGAAGGAATCTTTAGTTTACAAAATGCAGATTTTAAAAAATTAAATACTTATAGCTCCTCAAAATCTAGATATTATCCATTATAAGTGAAGAGGAACAAAGGCTTAACTCATATTAAGGAGCTCTTGGATCAAAAAGATGACATTTTCTACTGGAATGAACTAAAATCCAATGTTTAAAAATGATGCCCACTGCAGTTGCTCTGTCATTATGAGCCATTTGCTTAACTTCAGAAATTGGTAGAAAACTCCAGAATTAATCTAAATAAACTAAATAACTGGCAGTAACCATTTGTACTCAACTGGTAGATGGAATTAATGAAAATACACATAAGATAATTTGAGAAATAGTGACAATAAATAGTAACTCAGAGACCAGGAGATAAAAGCACAGGAATACATAAGCAAAAAATCTCTAGTACCAAATTGAAAGTAATAAAAGATGAGTGGTTCTCTAAACTCCTTTGAGATTTCACTACTTGCCATGTGATTCATAACTAATATATATCATATTCTCTAGGCCCAGAAGGTTTCACTAGTGAATTCTATTAGACATTTAGGAAAGATATAATATCAATTACACACAGATTCTTCAAGAAAAAAAGTAAGGCTTTCTAACTCATTTTAAAAGTCAGTACCACCCTAACCAAAACCAGACAAAGATATTATAATAAAACTATTGGTTATTATCCATCATGGTCATAGATGCAAAAATCACAACAAAATACTAACAAATCGAATCCAGCAACATATAAAACTAATTATATCATAACCAAACGGAGTTTTTACTGGTAATGCAAGGGTGGGTCAACATTAGAAATCCAATCAATGTTATTTATCCTATAAACAGACTAAGCAAGAAAAAACAGATGATGGTTTCAATAGAGGCAGAAAAAATGTTTTTATAAAATACATCACCCACTCATGATAAAAACTCTAAGATAACTAGGAACAAAGAGAAATTCTTCAACTTGATAAAAGTATCTACATAAAACCTAGAGCTAATATCATACTTAATGGGAAAAACTAAATGTTTATCCTAAAGATCAAAAACAAATAGTGGTTAAGCAAGTGAACAACAGCTCTACGCAAATTTTTTTAAATTACCTTCAATCCACCTCTTGCACCATGTACAAAACAAACAAAAATCCTAGAAGAAAGTACTAGAGAAAATCTAAGCAACCTAAGAGTAAGCAAAACTTGCTAGAATACAAGAGGCATAAACCATAAAAGAAAAAAACTCAATAAATTGAACGTCACCAAATTAAAACCATCTATTCTTCAAAAGATTGCCAAGGAAATGAAAAGCCACAAGCTATGCAGAAATATTTGCAAAAAATATATCTGAAAAGACCAGTATACAGAATTTTTTTCAGATCTCTCACAGCTCAATAATAAAGCATACAGCTCCAAATAATTTAAAATAGGCAAAAGATTTTAACAGATACATCACCCAAGAACATATACAGATGGCAAAGAAACACATGAAAAGATGTTCTGTATCATTAATCATTAGAGGACATAAAATTAAAACTATAATATGATACCACTGCATAACTATTAGAATGGCTATCTTTTTAAAAATTATTATATTCAGTTAGCACTGTATAGTACATTAGTTTTTGATGTAGTGTTCAAGTCATTATCAGGAAGATGAGGTTGGGCAAGAGGAGGAGGAGGAGAGTGACATCTTTTCCATCAGGAGGGTGAGCTTTCAGGCCGTCGGTGAGTCAGAGTGGAAGGACACAAATTATACACTCAACACCGACTCCTTAGACTGGGCCTTGTACGACCACCTGATGGATTTCCTGGCCGACCGAGGGGTGGACTACACGTTCGCGGACGAGCTGGTGGAGCTCAGAACGGCTCTGGAGCACCGGGAGTACATCGCCTTCCTCGAGGACCTCCAGGGTTTGTCAAGATCCAGTAGAGCAGGCACCGGGCTTTGCTGGGGCGCGAGCCTGCGGGAGCCAGACAGACGGGGGCTCGGAGATGGTTTTCTTCTTGCTATCATGGAGAGTGATTCAGATTTAAATGACTTCCGTTGCAGTCTCATTTACCCTCGTTTATTGCATCTCTACAACCCTCCTGCTCCAAGATTGTCTAATGTGATGAGGGACAATAAAATCGGTCGGTTTCCTCAAAAAAAAAAAAAAAAAATTTTATCCATTAAGTATAACACCCAGTGCTCATCACAGAACATGCCTTCCTCAATACCCATCATCCTGTTACCCTCTTCCCACCTCCTCCTCTCTAAAATCCCCAGATTGTTTCTCAGGGTCCATAGTCTCTCATGGTTCATCTCCCTCTCTGATTTCTTCCCCTTCCCCTATGGCCTTGCATGCTACTGTTTATGTTCCACATACAAGTGAAACCAAATAATAATTGTCTTTCTCTATTTGACTTACTTCGCTTAACATAATCCCCTCCAGTTCCATCCATGTCGATGCCAATGGTGGGTATTCATTCATTTCTGATAGCTGAATAATATTCTATTGTGTATATGTACCACATCTTCTTTATCCATTCATCTTTTCAAGGGTATCTCGGCTCCTTCGCAGTTTGGGACATTGCTGCTGTGAACATTGGGGTGCATGTGCCCCTTCTTTTCACCATGTCTGTTTCTTTGGGGTATATACCTAGTAGTGCTGGGTTGTAGAGTAGCTCTAGTCTTAATATCTTAAGGAATCTCCATACTGTTTTCCAGAGTGTCTGTACCAGTTTGCATTCCCACCAACAGTGTAAGAGGGTTCCCCTTTCTCCACATTCTCACCAACATTTGTTGTTTCCTGTTTTGTTAATTTTTATAGAATGGTTACCTTTTTAAATGACAGTATCAGATGCTGGCAAGGATAAAGAGAAACTAGAACTCTTATACTTTGTTGTTCTATAAGCAAAATGACACAACTACTTTTTAAAAGTCTGACAGTTTCTTATAAAATTAATGACACACTTACTATATGACTAGAAATCCTGCTGCTAGATATTTAACCAAGAGCAGTACAAACATGTCCACCAAAAAATCTGTATGCAAATGTTTATAGCCACTTTATTCATAATTTCCAAAAACTGGAAACAACTCAAATGACCATTATCTGGTAAATAAACTGTGGTATTTTTACATAATGAAATAACATACTACTCATCAATCAAAACAATGAACTACTGATACATGAAACATGGATAAATATCAAATGCAATATGTGCAGTGAAAGAAGACAAACTCAAAAGGCTACATACTGTATCATTCCATTTATATGATATTCTGGGAAAGAAAAAAATAGTAACAAAACACATCAGTGGTTGCCAAAGCGCAGTGTGGAATGAGGGCTGCTGACTACAACTGAGCAAGAAACAACTTTGAAGAGTGACAGAAATGTTCTGTATGTTGATTGTGGTGGCAGTTACATGACTAGAGTACTAAAACAAATAATGGGATCATATCCCACTGATTAAAACAGGAATGCAAAATTCATTCTGATAGAAAGAAAGAAAGAAATGAAAGAAGAAAGAAAGAAAGAAAGAAAGAAAGAAAGAGAGAGAGAGAGAAAGAAAGGAAGGAAGGAAGGAAAGAGAATAAGAGAGCACATTTTACTTTTCATTGAATTCCAGCTAATAATTATTAAAAAAATAAAAGAAATAAAAAATCACTTGTTGGCAGCCACCTTATAATTTATTCAGGCAAAAATCAGCAAAAGATACCCAACCTAATGAAACTTTAATTAATAGAAGACTACACAGATTCAAAATACTCCACAGAATTCTTGGTTATTAATTAATTATTAATAAGTATAAAATACTGACAAACTGTAGAGTACAGAAACCAGGTAGAAACTAAATTAACATTACTAGTAATGGCACAAATTGAAATTATGTATTTCCTGATATAAAGTGCAGTGAAGAAAACAGCATCACTTCTATAACTTTTCTGCCCAAAAATGTATATTCTGAATCTAATATGGGAAGACATTAGACAAATCCAAACAGAGATATACTACAAAATAATTGGCTTGTACACTTCTAAAATGTCTAGGTCAAGAATCAAAGAAAGGCTGAAGAGCTACTCCAGACTAAAGAAAAATAAAGAGACATGGCAATTAAATGAACTCTTTATCTTGAATTGGTTCCTCTACCAGAAGTTTTGTTTTTATTGGGTTTGAATTTTGTGGTTATAAAGTATTCTCATATTGATATAAATTTTCTGATTTTGATATATAATATACTTTGCATTATGGAAGAGCAGGAGACAGGTATTCCTCAGATATCTAAGAATAACAGCATCACATCTACAGCATACTCTCAAGTACAAAGAAATGACATAGATGATAGATGCATACACACATTCATTCATAAATGTATACACAGGATCCATTGACAGATACATAGATAGAAGAGGCAATGTGCTAAAATGTTAACAATTGGTGAATTAGGATGAAGGCTAAACAGGATTTCTTTGTACTTATCCCTGCAACTTTTCCCAGTGTTCAAAAGTATTTCAAAATAAAAAGTTTAAACCCAAAACCAGTGTTTTATCTCCTCTCTAATCTTTTTTAATCTTAAATTCCATAAAGATATAAATGACCAGTTAGTAAAACTCACTACTGTATTTTCTTTGCATTTTCCCATAGTTTTTCAAATTTTAAAAAAAGGCATAAAAGCTGAAATATTAGGGGAAAAAACTTTTATAAAGGCCATAAAGATTGTACAATTGTGTTTTTTCATTTATATAAAGGTTACAGACTCCTTCCTTTAACTTGGTCACAGTTCAGACTTGTAAATACATCCACTTTTGTGATGTTCTCATAAAATCTATTTATTAAGGTTTCCCTTAAATAAAATGTACCCCTGAAGAAAGTCTTTTGACCTGACACAACGAAGCAATGGAATAAAAAATATTTCTTTGGTGGAATTTTTGAAAACCCACAGTCATTTAGTGATGCATATGTACATGCTTGAACTAAAAGTATGAGCCTAGTTTGCTGAGGTTTGTGGGTATACAATTACCAGTATTAAATTATGTGTTCAACACTGACTTACTACCATATTTATTATTGCTATTAAAAATGCTGACTGCAACACGTTATATATTCTTATGATAATATGCTCTTATCTAAAATAAAGCACTCTGTTTTCTCTCTGCATGACCCTTGTGAATGAGGTCTAGTAAACTTCATAGACCTTTTAGTGGTGGAAGAATTTTGGAAGGAAAACTCTAGAACTGATTACCTCTAAAATTAACGTAAGAACACAAGGATAAAATGTTGTTATTTAAAATCCACAGAAGCTGATTAAAGACAAAAAAAAATAGCTCTAGAGTACGCTTTATTCTAAGTAACTAGACATACCCATAACCCAACACGATAACTCCAACCAAAAAGAGAAGAAATTGAGAAAGTTGAGTTGTTTAGAATCTTGTTTCATTTTCCTGTTGTTGTTTACATTAAGAATGTAGTACCTATTTAAGAGTGAACTATCTCATACAATAGGCAACAATAAATAATAAATAAATAAATAACAATGAATTCTTATGTTCGCCATGTCAGAAAGAAATGAACTGTGTTTGCTTCCTCCTGTAAATTCAGTCAGAGTCTCCTCGACAAATGCTAGGTAGATCTTGGGGCTGGGAAGAGTTGCAGATCATACTGAACATTTGCTAATGCCAGTCAGGGATGCATCAGGCCCTTTCCCACTGCAGTCATCACATTGCCACTACTAAAAAACCCTTGATAAAGAAAAAGATCAGGGCAGTTTGTTGGGGAGGGTGTTATGTTTTAAAATACTCTAATTTTGTTGTAGTTGCCTAAGTAAACCTGTGAAAGAACAAGTCTATGCCAATCATCTCTTTTCTATTCTTCATTCCACTAGAGTAAAAAATGTTTAAAGACAAAAGAGGGAACAAGTACTTGAGAAGGCATCAACAACCAACAGGTAGAACCCCTAGTACTTTTGTAGAATGAGGAATGACACATTTTCATAATAAGATTAGAAGATTTGAGTCAACAGAATTTTCCTTAATGTCCAGAAAATATAATCTTTTCTATTTCCAGTCTAGCCTGAGGCAGGCGTCTATAAGTCCCCAGGCTATACTTCTCCATAAAGGAGGCTTTGCCATTCCACTGCAAACTGAGTTTTCATTCATTTGGAAAATATGTCTACATTCTAACTGCAAATCAAAAGAAATATACAGTCATAACTAAGAGGAACAAAATGTGGCTTACACAAAATTTTTTAAAAATTTTAAATTAATGCCTCATCTCCCAGGATTCCTGTCAGACCATCACTCAATCAATGTTACTGGGCAATAATTGGCCTCTATCCACAGGTTTTAAATCAAATCTTGCTTTAAAGGCTGAGATTTAGGAACACCGCCTAATCTATAAACTGATCCTTTCAAAAATCATGTGCTATATTTAAAAACACAATCCAATCCACTGTTTCCAATTTAACTGTATACAAAGATACTGTGTTAAGGGATAAGATGAAAATTATAGCTTTGAGCAAAATAAGTAAAACAATAATTAATTTTTGTAATCTGATTTTATTTGGTTTTCTGATAGCATAAGAACACTCAAATAAAAATTCAGTTGCTGAAACAAGATGGGACCAGGGAGGGAGTCAAACCATAAGAGACTCTCAATCTCAGGAAACAAACTAAGGGTTGCTGGGGGGTTGGGGAAAGGAATAAGGTGGCTGGGTTATGGACATTGGGGAGCATATGTGCTATGGTGAGTGCTGTGAATTGTGTAAAATTGATGATTCACAGACATGCACCCCTGAGGCAAAATAATACATTATATGTTAATTAAAAAAAAAAAAGTTCAGTTGAGCCAAAATTACCAAAGGTTCTGTATCAGGAGTTTTATTTCTCCATGGTATGTATGATGAGTGATATGGCCCTTGAAACCTAGATGACACAGTTGTGTACCAACCTCAGCCAATTTGGCCTGTACACTGTTAGGTTCTTTTGAGTAGAAAATAACATTTAGGGAAGGAAAAGAAAGTTAACTACTCCACACAACTTCATTGGTTCTAACTAAACAAATTTCAAACCAGATTCTTCCCCATATATAGATATTCATTACATAAGAAGACAGAAGAATTCCTCCCACGTGTTGTGTAAACTTGATGAAGTCCCAGCTCTGTCCTTGCAGCTATCTTGCATGAAAAGTTGATTCAGCCAGGACTGGCTAAATGTAACAGAGTCCATAGCAAAATAAAAATGAGGGATCCCTTCTTTAAAAATCATATTTCACAAAGGAAACAAGAGCTTTAACCAAGTGTGAATCCCTTCCACGCCCGGAGCCTTACGTGAATACACAAGTCACACGGCCATGCAGCCAGTCATGCACTCAGCATAGACACAAGATTTCAGAGAAAAGATTCTCTTACTTTATAGTCAGGTCAGGAAATGAGAGATTTTCCTAAATCAATGGCTACATAAATATTCATTTGAAATCATACCTGAAGTGCCCTCCATAACTGTAAAATATTCAAATCTCATGGGTTTATTATATCCTATTAAGTATGGGAAATGTCTCTAAAACATATAAGCCAACCCACATATACTCAACACATTTCTTAAGACATTAAACTTTTTTTCAATAGAGCCAACTAGCCATGTCTTCTGTGTCTTTAAATTAACATACAGAGTTATATTAGTTTCAGGTGTACAATAAAGTGATTTTGTCCAATAGAAATACTGCTACTCTGGGTTTCTTTTGACATCCATCTGCAAGATGTTTCTCCATCCCTTCATTTTCAATCTGCAGGTGTATTTAGGTCTAAAGTGAGTCAACATAGAGGTGGGTCTTATTTTTTTATCCATTCTTTCATCCTATGCCTTGATTGGAGCATTCAGTCCATTAACATTAAAGGTAATTATTATTTTCTAAAGACTTTATTTATTTGTCAGAGAAAGAGAGAGAGAGCGAGCACAAGCAGGCAGAGTGGCAGGCAGAGGCAGAGGGAGAAGCATGTTCCCTGCCAAGCAAAGAGCCCAATGCAGGACTCGATCCCAGGATGCTGGGATCATGACCTGAGCCAAGGGCAACCACTGAACCAACTGAGCCACCCAGGCATCCCAAAAGTAATTATTGATAGATATATATTTATTGCCATTTAATTACTTGGTTTGTGCTTGTTTCTAAAGATTTTCTGATGCTTTCTTATTTTTCTCCTTCATGGTTTGCTGAATTTCTTTAGTGATAAATTTGGATTTCTTTCTCTTTATTCTTTGCATATTTATTAGTGTTTTTTTTAATTTGTGGTTACCATTAGATTTGTATATAACGTCTTCTGCATATAGCAGTCTATATTAAGTTGATGGTCACTTAACTTTGAACCCATTATTTACTCTCTCCTCCCCACATTAGGTATATGTTGTTCTATTTTACATTACTTTGTTTTGTGAGTTCCTTGACTGATTTTTTACAGAAATATTAATTTTCACTGATTTTGTGCTTCTACCTTTCTGTCACTTTCAATCTCTCCCTTTCACTCAAGAGAATCCCCTTTAATATTTCTTGCAGGGCTGGTTTAGTGGTCATGAACTCCTTATTTTTTTTTTAAGATTTTATGTATCTATTGGGGTGGGGGAGACAGAGAGAAAGGGAGAGAGAACCTCAAGTAGACTCCATGCCAAGTCCAGAGCCCAAAGTGGGGCTCAATCTCAAAACCTTGAGATCATGACCTGAGCTGAAACCAAGAGCCAGACACTTAACCAACTGAGCCACCCAGTTACCCTGGTCATGAACTCTTTTAGTTTTTATTTGTCTGGGAAATGCTTTATCTCTCCTTCTATTCCGAATATTAGCCTTGCTGGAGAGAGTATTCTTGACTGCAGGTTCTTCCCATTCAGCACTTTGAATATGTTATGCCACTTTCTTTTGATTTGTAAAGTTCCTGTTGAAAAAAAATCTCCTGCTAGTCTTAGGGGTTTTACCTCATAAGTTACTGTCTTCTTTCATCTTGCTGCTTCTAAAAATTTTTTATTGCTATATTTTGCCCATTTAGTTCCAATATGTCTTGGTATGGGTCTGCTTTTGCTGATTTTGATAGGAGTTTTTGCAATCTGTTGACTACATTTCCTTCCCCATATTAGGGAAGTTTTCAGCTATTATTTCTTGAAATAAATTTTTCTTCTCTATTTCCTCTCTAATATGAAGGTTATGACACTGATGGAATCACTGAGTTCCTTAAGTCTATTCTCATTTTGCATAAAACTTCTTTCTCTCCTTTGTTCGGTTTGATTACTTTCCATTACTCTGTCTTCTAGGTCACTAATTTGTTCCTCTGCTTCTGCCATCATGCATTTCAATCCATCAAGAGCGTTTCTCATTTCATTTATTACATCCTTTATCTCTGCTATGTTATTCCTTATCTCTGTGTTCAGGGTCTCATTCATGTCTTCCAACCTTTTCTCAAGTCCAATAAGTGTCCTTATGACATCACTTTAATTCTCTATCAGGCAAGTTACTTATATTGGTTTTGCTTGGATCCCTGACTGTGGCCTTGTTCTGTCCTTTCATTTGGGATTAATTTCTCTTTCTTCCCATTTTGTCTAAGTATCTATGCATATTTCTATGTTTTTGGAAAGTCTCCTATTTTTGAGTGTCTTATGGCCTTATTAAAAAGAGGTCTTAAAGTGCCCTGCCATGTGGTATCCCTTGTTCCCCAGAACCTGGCACTTCTGGGAGTGTCTCCAATGTGTACTGCATGTGCTGGCCACTGCATGTGTCCTGGCCACATTATCCTTCAAGTCAGTTGTCTGCTCTCTGCCTGTTCTGGGCAGTTTTTGGTCCCTGGCCTGAATGTAGTGCATTTTAACTAGGTGTGTTCTGGTCTGTTTGTGAAATCAGACCTGTCACTACTTCCACAAGAAATTTAATTCTATTGTCACAGGCCTATTATACATTTACAAAGTTAAGTCCTTTATATAATATTAAATCATTTGTTCTGAAGAGTCCATAAAATACTTCATAATTATTTGACATATGGATAAATCTTTCATAACTCTGAGAGAAATAAAGAGGAATATGTCACAGGACAAAGGAATTAGATTACAATAAAACTCAGTATTTCCCAGGTATCATTTTAAAGGGAACCATGATGCAAAGAAACCAGAAACTGTGGGAACTCTTTCTATGCTTCAGTCACCCTTTTAAAATGTGTATTTGGTTAGAAATCCAAAATAGAGTCATTTAAAATTAGTAGTATTAAATACACAATGAGAATGGGGAAATATCATAAATGTCTTTTAGAGAAATAAACAATTTACAAATGAGCAGAAGAAGCATGTAAAGTGATTATATAGATGATGTTTCCATTCTGGGGAAATGGCTTAACTGAGGTAAAAAGTGGTTGTCTCAGATGAAAGAAAAACAGAAAAGAGAACTCTGTGTCTCTTGCTGTACATCATGATCCAGAGTACATATGACTTTACAGAGAGGAATTAACTTGATGTTGTTGCTTAACCAAATAATCCTTGCAGAGATGTCCAGAGGCTACACCACAGCTTCCCGTTTTCCTGTTATGAGATTTTCTGATCTCTAAATTCTCCCCAGACTAATTTTGCCTGAGTTGACATTGCATGAGCACTCATGTTTTGTTTTATTTTTACATTTTAAACTGTACATCTGTCTTTGGATTTTTTGAGGCTTCTTCTTAACCTGCTGGTCTCACACTAAATGCCCCACTAAAGGACAGGAATGGAATGTTTCCACTGTGCAGTTTTCCACTTACTCAACCAGAAGTCACATGAGGCATAAATCTTAGCAGAATTCAGGGATTCCACATAAACTCTAAAATTGTATCTCAAATAAAATAATATATATATATTCAGAAGCCAGATTATCTATCATGTGGCATAATACAATTGCAGTTGATCTTAGAAATAAAAAGAGCCTGAAGTGAAGTGTTATAGCACTTGGAATGGAAATAATAATAATATTTATTGAGTACTACTATGCTAAGCTCTCTGCTAGGCACATATCACACATTATCTTTAAACCTTCAAAATAATCCTATGAGATACATGCGAAAAATACTATTATCCCCAATTTAAAAATGAGAAAACTGAGGCACAGAGAACTTAAGAAAATTGCTCAAGTCACAGAGCTAGTCTGTGGTAGTTCAAGCCCTAATTTGAATGTAATAGTCTGCCATGCCCCTAACAATTCGGAATACTGTCTGTCAGACTGGGTAGAAAGACCAAGAAATGTAGCTTAGATAGAATACACCAAATAGCAACTAACTAGATAAGAGAAAATGGAGAAAGATCAAATATGACTCAAAAGTTGGTCACAAGAATAGTGCTGTCAACAAATAAAGACATTTTGGGGAATGTTGAGTTTAAGCTCCAACAGAACTACCAGGTAGAGATGTTAAGCAAACATTTACAAATAGATCCAGAGCTCAGAGGGAGAGACCTCAAATAGATATTTGGGAGTCATCTTCACATAGGTGATGTTTAGAAAATTAGAAGCAGATAAGACACTCAAAAAATAAATAACAAAAAAAGAAGAGTGGTTAGAAGACGTACAATGTTAGTGAGTGCTTCCATCTAAGTGGCAGAAATAATGGTAGAAACTAGGACAGGCTGACAAGCTATGCTCAAATGGAAAGAAAATTTTAGGAGACAGACGTCAATACCTCAAAATACAGGAAAATGAGAACTGAGATTAATCTACTGTATTTCATATTTAGAATGTATATCAATAACTTTCAAACTGGTTTCATTTTAGTAATAATTTTTTATAAGAAATTTAAATAAAAAATAGAAAATGTGTTGATCACATCTATAAACAATATGAGCGTAAAAGTTAATATTATCAACTCACTCACCATTGGAAAGAATATTTAATATGCTATAAGGATAAGCCAAAATTAGCATGATGCAATTTAGGTAGGACAAACAAAATATTGTATATAGGCCCAAAAATAAAGGTGAATTAATTATCAGAAATTTGTAGAAAAATTACATGAGTGATAGATTTTTTAATTTAAAATTTCCTTTTATTACAAAGTGAGTACAATAACATTATGAAAGATTTAACAAACAGATTTTTTCAAAACCTTATATAATCTCCTTACACTAACAAGGTCAGTGTCAGCATTGGTATCTTCATTCATAATCCTTTAGTCTCCCGTGTGTTTTATACAGAGAAGCAAATACCCTGTTGTTTTTCACTTAACATTGTATCATTAGCAATTTATATACATTTGGTTATATTAATATCTATGTTTTACTGACTAGGTAATAGTTTCCTAGCTAATTAATGCAACAGAATTTACCTGCCCAATCCTCTAATTTTAAACATTAAGTTGTTTGCAACTTTCCATTTTGGATATAGTGAGTACTTTACTCACTTTATAAAATAAACTGGGACAATTTTAACATTTGCTATTTACCAGCATTAATTCATATTTATGTTCATATTTTGTATGTTGCCTTTTTATGTTTTATGATAGAAAGATTACCTGATTCATCAAATGTTAAATGAAGTCACCTATAAAACAATATCAATCCAGAGACTTATTTAAAAAAACACTACTTAACAATATTTCTCAATTTATTATATATTTGTTAGTCTTATATTTGAAGTTTCATACTTTTTATTTAAGTTTCAATGTTTCATATTTGTCCAGAATTTTTCCCATTTCATTTTATTTCTCCAGATTTATTAGACTGTAACTGTATATTGCAGGAGGTAGTTAACTTTTTCTGTAAAAGGCCAAATAAT
Source organism: Enhydra lutris kenyoni (assembly GCF_002288905.1). Classification (NCBI taxonomy): domain Eukaryota; kingdom Metazoa; phylum Chordata; class Mammalia; order Carnivora; family Mustelidae; genus Enhydra; species Enhydra lutris. The sequence goes on along the minus strand of NW_019154087.1, from coordinate 5,121,151 downwards.
AAATATTGTGTGACTATATCATCCCTGTCATAACCACTCAAGTCTGTTTTCATATGCAAGCAGCCATAGAGATTATAGAAACAAACAGATATATTCTGACAAAATTTTATTTATGGAAATAAGTTTCAATTTTATATAATTTCATGTCAAAAATATCATTCATTGTATTTTTTTCTACCATTTGAAACTATAAAGATCAGTTCTTAGCTTATATCCCTTCTGAGTAGGGATCTAATTTTTGTATTTGACACTCTTGCTTTCACATAGAAAGAATCTTAGTGCCTAAGGGGCATCTTTAGATTATGCAGAGAACATATATTTCATTTGCGCATGTTGCTCTGATCCTTTTTCCAAATAAGCCAAGTTTTAAAGGGGACCCAGAACAAGATAAGGCACGGCAACTTTTCTAGGATGACACAGAGGCTGCTCTCACTTGCGTCATATGGTCCACTGGTCCTTAAAGTCTCTGGAAGATAGGATTGTTGTATGGAGTTTTTAATCAGGCCCCTATAGGTACATCATAGTACAGAGCTACTGGATTTTAAGCAAAGCTTTATTGTCCTTTGAAGATAACAATTCTTTTGGGGGAAAAAAAGAAAAAACAGCCTTGGGCATACTATTGGATTTTAATAGAGATTGACAGTATTCAGAGTTGTTAGGGGCATGGCAGACTACTGAGTTCAAGTTAACTTGAACTATCACAGACTACCTGTGTGACTTGCACAATTTTCTTAAGTTAAAGTTATATCTTTCAGTAGGCAGGACTTCAATCAGACATGACTATTTGTGTTTCCTAGAAGGAGAGTTTGCCAGAGTGACCTCTACAGTTTCATGGATGGAGGCTGATACTTTTGCTAAATACTTAGTTTTTCTGTAACTCCAAAAATACAGAGCAAAAAAGGCTGCCTTCTCTATCATGGATTATATCTTCCAGATCACTGCATCCCTCCTGCCTGTCATCTTTACCACTGGTCATCTTGCATTAACTAGAAAATCATAGAATGGATATAGATAAGAATGCATATTATAGACAGAGAAAGAAAAATTTGTAAGGATGAACAGGGAAGAAGTAAATTGACCCTGTTCATCTTATAAGAGTTTTCATAGTATAGAGCATGTGCCACTGGCTTGGTAATCGAAAGAAATTTATATCTTTGAAAAATAGTTAAGTTGTGGAAGAAGCACAAAATTACCCTTTTTATAGCTGAACTTCCTATTTTGTTTCAGGCCTCATTCACTTTTTAGCTTGTCAAAACTTCTACAGTTTAGAACAAAACTGATCACTTTTTTTACATCTTTGCATTTACAAAATTATTTTGATTTTAAATATGGGAGAAAACAAGTGATTCTAGCCAAATTGCATTTTAGCCCAGAAGTAAAGGCTAATTCTTCAATACCAAGGGCTTTAACTAAATAATTTAGCTAAAGAATTTTTTATAGATAATAACTTATCTAGTACATCCTAGAACCTGACAGAACTGGAAGTTATGTGCATGAATAACAGAAAAAGTAAAGGGACATTTTGATGAAGTCCCAAAAGTTTATTTTCACTTTTGTTTCCTTTGCCTTTGGAGACATATCTTGAAAGACGTTGCTGTGGCTGATATCGAAGAGATTACTGCCTATGTTCTCCTCTAGGATTCTGATGGATTCCTGTTTCACGTTGAGGTCTTTTATCCATTATGAGTTTATCTTTGTGTATGGTGTAAGAGAATGGTCAAGTTTCATTCTTCTACATATAGCTGTCCAGTTTTCCCAGCACCATTTATTGAAGAGACTTTTTTCCACTGTATATTTTTTCCTGTTTTGTCGAAGATTATTTGACCATAGAGTTGAGGGTCCATATCTGGACTCTCTACTCTGCTCCACTGGTCTATGTGTCTGTTTTTATGCCAGTACCATGCTATCTTGGTGATCACAGCTTTGTAGTAAAGCTTGAAATCAGGAGCAAAGGAAACAGTCAAGAAAACAAAGAGGCAACCCACGGAATGGGAGAAGATATTTGCAAATGACAGTACAGACAAAAGGTTGATATCCAGGATCTATAAAGAACTCCTCAAACTCAACACACACAAAACACATAATCATATCAAAAAATGGGCAAAAGATATGAACAGACACTTCTCCAATGAAGACATACAAATGGCTATCAGACACATGAAAAAATGTTCATCAACACTAGCCATCAGGGAGATTCAAATTAAAAACACATTGAGACACCACCTTACACCAGTTAAAATGGCCAAAATTAGCAAGACAGGAAACAACATGTGCTGGAGGGGATGTGGAGAAAGGGGAACCCTCTTACACTGTTGGTGGGAATGCAAGTTGGTGTAGCCACTTTGGAAAACAGTGTGGAGATTCCTCAAGAAATTAAAAATAGAGCTTCCCTATGACCCTGCAATTGCACTACTGGGTATTTACCCCAAAGATACAGATGTAGTGAAAAGAAGGGCCATCTGTACCCCAATGTTTATAGCAGCAATGGCCACGGTCACCAAACTGTGGAAAGAACCAAGATGCCCTTCAATGGACGAATGGATAAGGAAGATGTGGTCCATATACACTATGGAGTATTATGCCTCCATCAGAAAGGATGAATACCCAACTTTTGTAGCAACATGGACGGGACTGGAAGAGATTATGCTGAGTGAAATAAGCCAAGCAGGGAGAGTCAATTATCATATGGTTTCACTTATTTGTGGAGCATAACAAATAACATGGAGGACAAGGGGAGATGGAGAGGAGAAGGGAGTTGAGGGAAATTGGAAGGGGAGATGAACCATGAGACACTATGGATTCTGAAAAACAATCTGAGGGTTTTGAAGGGGCAGGGGGTGGGAGGTTAGGGGAACCAGGTGGTGGGTATTAGAGAGGGCACGGATTGCATGGAGCACTGGGTGTGGTGCAAAAATAAGGAATACTGTTATGCTGAAAAAAAATAATAAAAATTAAAAAAAAAAAAGAAGTAAAGGGACTTTACACCCAATGAAGAGAAGATCTCAGGGTGTGCTATCGTGACGCAATGGCTGCCTTCAAATATTTAAAAATAGTCAAAAGAAGTAGATCAGAGTATCAAAAGGTAGACCTAAGTACTGATTAATGAATTTGACAAAATTGGGATGTAAGTTGTGATTCAATATAAAAAAAAAAGTGAAAAAGAATTATTTAAGTAGAAGCTGGATAATCAACTACCACAGGCTTTATGAAAGGGATCCTCACATCAAAGAGAAGGTTGATCTAGCCTATATAATAATCTAAATCTTAACAATGTTTTAATTTTAGGAGAAAGACAGTTCCTCTGAACTATAAAAGGGAGTTTCTTTTCCAACCTGTAATACCATCTTTTTTAAATGACACTTACTGAAAGAAAAGATTTTGTAAACAACAACAACAAAAAAGTCAAATGAAAAATTAGGTTTTTTTTTCTTAATTAATAGGTAAAAAGGCATTCCCAGAAATTCTTTTAGGTCAAATGATATATAGAGAAATTTTTCTGTAATACCCCCGAAGCCTACTAACATTCAACAAAGCGAAGTCAGACTTACTTGGCAGAGAAAGTCAATACCCCAGATTTGACCATGTTACAGATTAAAGATTTCTCTTAAAACTTGCTAAATCTGCCCTATTCCTCTAGTCTTTAATCCTCATTTTCTGATTCAAATGTTTGAGAAGGTTCAGGTCCTTCCTCTTCCTTTTCAATGGGACTCAGAAGGCAGAAATTTTTCTTTCTCCTTGTAGTAGGTTTCACCGAAGCAGGGCTCCATTTGTAGTGGCCTGCAGCTGTTGAGTACTGACTGAGACTAGCTGAGTAGGGTCTGCCCAATTCTATGCTCTAGTAATAGGAAGGCCACAACTGCCACACTTCCATGTCATTTTCTCCTTTGTGAGTTTTATCACTAAAAAGTAGATATTCAGTTCTGCAGATCCCATTGTGTCACCCAACTGATTTATAACTCAAGCTGGAAAACCAAGGATGCCACTTACAGGCCCCCTCAAAGTCCAGGACACTCCATATTTCTTATTCTGCTCCACTTTTTGGCATCATCTGGCCACTCTCTTTAAGCATTCTATATAGTTGCCATGGGACTTGTAATTTCCCAGAAGGACCTTCATGTTTAAATGATGAGACCTGTTATCAGGTCATTTCCTCCCCCTCCCAAATTCCTATCCTTTATTTAAAAGCTTGAAGATGGGGTGCCTGGGTGGCTCAGTTAGTTAAGAGATTGTCTTTGGCTCAGATCGTGATCCTGGAGTTCCAGAATCAAGCCCTGCATCAGGCTCCCTGCTCAGTAGGACTCTACTTCTCCCTCTGCACCTCACCCCACTTGTACCCCCCTCAAATAAATAAAATCTCCAAAAAAAAATAATAATCTTGAAGACAATTTGAATTTTATTACCTCTTAAAAAACAATCCTTGATATATCCAGAAAGCAAATCCAATTTCTGTACAAGTGAGCCCTAATGAAAAGCCAACCCAGTCTTAAAAACGGCACATATCATATCTTAATATGTCAAATCATAAAGGAGTGATTCAAATTCCACAGAAAAGCTATCATCTAATAAGAACACTTTACTATACATTCTCTAGGCTTAATATACCTATAATTGCCCTCAAAATGTGTATTAATGAGCAAGTCAAAGAATTAAATGTTGAAATAAATTTTAGTAGATTTAATAAGATGTTTTTAGCCGAAAATTCCAGAAATAACCTGAATCCTGCTCCAGACCACAGATGTCCCTTACCAAAACGTTCCCAAGGAAACATAACACAAAGGAATATTGGCAAAGGACAAAGAAGAAAACAATAAGGACAACAACTTTATCATAAGCTGAGCATTGATCCCTAAATTCAAGTGAAGACTATACTAAGCTAGAATTTGTTATATAATATGCTAGAGACCTAAAGGGCCTCTGAGCCTAAACTAGAACCTGAAGTCTTACCTCTCTCTGGCTAGCCACAAAGAGAAAGAGAGAGAGAGAGAGAGAAAGGAAGGATGCAAACAAGCAAGCACGTTATATCTGGAGGGGCCCTGAGTCTGGTAAAGACCAAGCTGGAGATACACATGAGGAGGCATTTATCTTGAGATGGTATTGCAGGTTTTGAAAGTAGATGAAATGACCCAGTCAATGCATGAAATAGGAAAGACAAGATCAAGATTGAGCCCTAGGAAGATAAGAAAGCACTAACTGTAACTGAAAGGAGGAAAGTATATGCTATCTTTGAAGATGAGAGGCAAAGATAATATTTCAAGTAGTGTATATGTGCTATTATTCAAATTCTACTGTTGGGTCAAAAATGAATGAGGACTGAGAAAAGTGCATTTGGTTTAGCAATATGGAGATCACTGATGACTTTGAATACCCAACGTAAATAGGAACCTCAGTTTCACCACTGACTAGCTATGTGACTGTGGGCAGTCTCTAAAATAATTCCTAATTCGAAGGGTCATTATGCAGATTAAATGAAACAACATATATTAAATGCTCAACACAGGGCTTGTCACATTGCAAACTTTCAAATATTAGCTAGTTATTAGTCCTAGAAGAATAAAGCAAGTCAAAGGCAAACCAATATCTCTTGCTCTGACTTTCCACATGGGCACTATGAGATATTTCATAGGTGTTTCTCCGTATACATCAAGAAGTTCAATTTCCCAGTTCTTCTGTTCTCTCCTTCCTATATCCTAAAAGTTATCCTCTCCAAAACAGCTATTTATTTGCAAAATGAAAGTTCAAGTATTTCCATGAGGCAAAGCAGCATAACACTTTCTAAGTAACTCCAGTTGCTTAGTTGCTTTTTAAACAAATACATTTTGGTACAAGAAAACAAGCCACCAAACATCTCTTTTTCACCTGAAACTCAAACCCCAGGATACTACTGCCATCCTGAGCAGTTTTCAGTTAGTGTGAATACATGTGCACACAGTAAATATGCATATTCAGTAATAGTGTTGTATGCAGCCTCCAAATTTATTGTACCTAATAAAATTGTGTGCTGAAATGGTCCTATCTCCCCACAAAATGTCTATGACAGAATGCTGGTGACCTAATAAAAAACTTTAATTCCCATTTGACATTCTTCATAGCAGTAATCTCTGTGCTGACAGGTGGCTAGCAATTTCAAAAGTAATTATAGAGATACTATCTGCAGATGTTTGGGAATAAACTACAAATTCTTGTAAATGGGTGCCATAGGAATATATGGAAAATGATGGTTAATATAACTTTTATTATAAAGAGACACATTCTCCTTAGGAACATCTGGAAGACCTTGTGTGTGAAAGAATTAGAGGTGGGTCACAGGGACTTTGCAGAGAATCTTGGCATTTTATAAGTATACACGGCTTCATAATGTCAACAAGACATTGATTTGGTGCGAGGATTCTAAGTCTTCACCCTACATCACCTCCCTCTTGGGCTCAACTTCAGGACAGAAGCCAGATGGATAATTCCCCTTTTTCTTTTTACAACAAAAGGAACGAACTGAAACAATATATCAAGTTTATAACTGCTAACAAAAGTCAATGAGTGTGTATGTATTTATTTTCTTCCTGCAAGTGTTCTTTAAATGAAATGTTCTGCATGTAGTTGGAATGCAACTGTTCGTTATTTAGCTTCTCAAATGATTACAGTCTCAAAAAGTACAAGTAGTATTTGTCGGCAGCTGCATTTTGCTTAACAAATTAAAATATTGCCTATTTACACAAGAAGAGCAGGGTCTTGTCCAAAGGCAGCTTCCTGCTAGTTCTAATTCTATTTGATATTATTTCCTAAATTATTGAATGCATCAGAATATATCCCTACCAGGGTTAAAACTTTCATTATTATTATAACAACATGATCCACACAAGATGTGTGGACCAATGTATTTTATGTGTAATTTGTCCTATAGTGATCTCATGTTTCTTGACCTATCCGTCTTTAAGGCTCATACTTTACTTTTGTAGAATAAAAAGAGCTTTGTCTATAAAATTCCCTGCAGGCTATTTCTAGGAATCATATATGTGAAATAAAATAAATATGTATTCTTTACAGTTTAGCACTAAAGTCTATTTAAAATGGTCATGTCAACCACATTCTTTACAATTTCAAGTTAAAAATTACTAACCCAAATAGTTTGATCACTCATAACCTGTCAGATCTCTTGCAGATATCAAATATATAAACTATATTCATATGCAACTTTGTGAAGTACTTCTACAAACCTTTTATTCCAAATTCATTACAATCCAGTGAAATCGGGAGGATTGATTGTTCTGGTTTCATCATTTGTGAAACTGAAGCTGCTTTTGCCCTCTTCAACTAGGAGATAATCTCTAAGAAGAAGGTCTTTGTTTACTTGTGATCTTGCTCACCTAGTAGTCTAACAACATGAATTATGATGGGTGCTTTGGGCCATATAGTAACCATACTACCTCTAAGAGGGATGGAAACTGAGGATCAGACATGTGGTCAGTCAATCATGGGGCCCCAGTAAAACTCTGGACACTCAAATGAGCATCCTTGGATAGAAATACTGTATATATTATCACACATCATTGTTGGGAAAATAATGCTGTTCATAACTCCAAGGGGAGAAGACAACTGAAAGCTCTAAATTTGGAGCCCTCCTGGCTCTGTACCATGCCCTTCCTCCCTTGGCTGATTTTAATCTGTATCCTCTCACTATAACAAGTCAAAACTGCTGAGTTTAACAACTTTCAGTGGATTCTGAGAATCCTAGCAAATCCTTAAAACTGAGGGGGGTCTTGGGAATCTCCAAACTTGTGATTGGTGTCAGAACTAAGGACAATCTTGTGGACTATGTTCCCTAACTTTACAGTTGGCCGACTTTTCACCTTCATATGAATGTAATATCTCTTCATAGGAGCAACTGGCCAGTCCTTACCTTGAAAAGAAATCCATTTTAATTTCATCAGGAAAATATGGCTTATTATAAAAATAATTTTATGAGAATTATCAAGATTTTGACTCTACAAATATGAAATAGAACCATTCAGATATAGTATATAGTGTTTTCTCTTTCAGTAGCAATCTACTTTCTCTCCTCTAATAGAAGAAGCCCAAATTACAATATAATGCCAAATGTCATATGTATAATAGTTCTTTTCTCTGTTAAAATAAATAAAGCCAACAAGACCATGTGTCATTTCTACTTACAAAGCATAAATTGGACATTAAATTCAGAAAATTTGGGGCAACACAAGTCAACCAAATTAAATTTTTAAAAATCCTGTATTTAATCCACTAAAGAAACTGATACCCATGTGCGTAACAACCCCAACCTGGAAAGTGCATAAGCCAGTTCATTAAGTTTTACATATTACTTAAGCACAAAATCCTGGGATCTACATGACAAATGTATCACTTGATTTCTTCTTTTCCAATAAGAAGAGGGGAGATAAGATCTTTAGTCCCTTAAGAACCTGGGTGCTCTAAACATCTTTGTAAACAGAGGTTCTTATTACACTGAGTATCCTTCTAAGCTTTATTTTTTTAAAGACTTTATTTATTTATTTGACAGACAGAGATCACAAGTAGGCAGAGAGGCAGGGAGAGAAAGAGAGAGGAGGAAGAAGGCTCCCTGCAGAGCGGAGAGCCTGATGTGGGACTCAATCCCAGAACCCCAAGATAATGACCTGAGCCGAAGGCAGAGGCTTAACCCACTGAGCCACCCAGGAGCCCTCCTTCTAAGCTTTAGAGTGTGCTAGAAATATAAGCTTTTCTACTGGAAGTCTAAAGTGAAAAAATTGGGAGAGATATTTAAATCTCCTGAAAGATACCGCTGAGCTTCCTAAAATTTCCTCACAGAGATTTCAATTAAAGGAAAAACCTTTAAGAAAAAAAATAGAATCTCTTTTCCCTATGTCCCAAAATAATTATAACAGTAAAGTATCTCTAATTATTATTAGTCTCAAAAAAGATTAATTTGAGGCCTAAAATACATCCAACTTACTAGAGATGGTACAGTCATTCAAACAATATTATTTCACTGAAGTTTCCCTTGTCACCAGAGAACATGTTATAGACATTCCTACAAAAGTTTTCATATTGAGTAAACAATTATATTATATATTATCTGCCTTAAGTCACATGATTTTTATTTTTTTAAGAGGCATAGAATTGATAATATTGTATAACAAACCATAAAACAGTAGTCCTTAAAGAAGAAACATATCTAAAGGAACCCAAAAATGTATCAGAAAAAAATAAACCAATACTTAAAGGTTGTTTTTTCCCTTTTGAGTTTTGGTGGTCACATTGATTTTTTTTCTCTTATCCTACAAATTAAACAGAAGGAGAAAAAAAAAAAAAAAGCTCCCAAATTGATTAACTGTGTCTTCAGTATCACCTGGTGCAAATACAAAAGGACAAAATAGGCAACATTCCTTCACTGAAAAAGGGAGGTTTACCTCAGTAGCATTTATACTCCCTTATTGTATAGACGTTCAAGTCAACCTGCTATAATCACAGCAGAGGGTACAAGATTTTACATTCATGAGCACAAATGTTTTTCTTTATAGGCCTTTTGCTTTACAGGCTCATGAATCCATGAGAAACAACAGATTTTATGAGGATTTTCCATGGGAAAATGTTCATGAATCTTAGTAATGGCCCAGTTATCATTTCATCAGCACCACAGTGCATTTCATTGTAAGACCACGGTTAGTGACCTCCTACTAGAAATGCAGATAAAGAAATTGGCACATAAGGCCTTCATATCTTTGAATAGAAAATCATTTCTCCCAAATTCTTTCCTCACAATCTTTTTATCCTCTGTTTTCCTCTTTTCCCATTTTTTTCTCATGTAGCAAATCCCTGCTCTTTGTCCAAGACTCGGGTGAAATATCACATCCTCTCTGAAACTTTTCCTGACAAAACCCTGCCTCCCTCAATGCGGTCACCACACCAACCTTATCACCCTTTAATACCTGGTACCTAACTCCATTAGCACTGACATCTCTACACTGAAGTTATTTGCTATAACTTTTTAATTTTTGTATCCTCAGCACTTAGTAGAACCACATAGTAGGCATTCAGTCAATATTTATAGCTTTAATAGATGAACAGATGACAGAAAGAAAAAAGTGCCCTGAAATTAATTTTATTTATAATAATACCCAGTAAACACTAGTAGCCATGAACATTAATATGAATTACATAGAGAAGAAACCAAGATGGCAGAGGAGTAGGAGACCTTAGTTTCATCTGATCCCAGGAACTCACTAAATAGCTATCATCATTCTGGACACCTGCAAAATCACTGGAGAGCTAAGAAAGAATAGCTGCAACTTTACAAATAGAAAACTGACCACTTTCTTCACGAATGACAAGACAGAAAAACTCACCTCAAAAAAGAGAACAAGAAGCAGTACTTACTGCCAGGGACCTAATCAGCATGGACATAAGATGTCAGAAATAGAATTCAGAATAATGATTATAAAGATACTAGCTGGACTTGAAAAAAGCATAGAAGACACTAGAGAATCCTTTTCTGGATAAATAAAAGAACTAAAATCTAATCAGATCAAAATAAAAAGGTTATTAAAGATATGCAATCAAAAAGGGAGGTTCTAACTGCTAGGATAAATGAGGCAGAAGAGAGAATTAATGCTACAGAAACTAGAATAATGGAGAATAAAGCTGCTTAGAAAAAAAGAGATAAACAACTACTGGATTACAAGGGGAGAATTCAGGAAATAAGTGAAACCATAAAGCAAAATAATATTAGAATAAGTGGGATTCCAGAAGAAGAGGAAAGAGAGGGGGACAGAAAGTATTTTGGAGTAAATCATAGCAGAGAACTTCCCTAATCTGGGTAAGGAAACAGACATCCACATGCAAGAGGCACAGAGAATATTCCTCAAAATCAATAAAAATTGGTCAGTACCCCAACATATAATAGTGAAACTTGTAAATTTCAGAGACAAAGAGAAAGTCCTGAAAGTAGTTTGGGATAAGAGGACTGTAACTTAGGGGTAGAAATATTAGAATGACAACAGACCTGCCCACAGATACCTGGCAGGCCAGAAAGGACTAGCATGATATATTTTGGGTGTTAAATAAGAAAAATATGCAGCCAAGAATATTTTATCCAGCTAGGATGTCATTCAAAATAGAAAGAGTGATAAAAAGCTTCCAGGACAAACAGAAACTGAAGGAATTTGTGATCACCAAACCAGCCCTACAATAAATATTAAAAGAGATTCTTTAAGCAAAGAGAAAGCCCAAAAGTAACATAGACCAGAAAGGAACATAGACAATATACAGAAACAGTGACTTTACAAGTAATACAATGGCACTAAATTCAGATTTTTCAATAGCTATCCTGAATATAAAAGAACTAAATGCCCCAATCAAAAGACACAGCATATCAGATTAGATAAAAAAGAAAGAACTATTCATATGCTGTCTACAAGACACTCATTTTAGACCCAAAGACACCTCTAGATTGAAAGTGAGGCAGTGGAGAACGATTTATCATGCTAATGGACATTAAAAGAAAGCTGGGGTAGCAATCCTTATGTCAGACAAGTTAGATTTTTTTTAAAGATTTTATTTATTTATTTGACATAGATCACAAGCAGGCAGAGAGGCAGGCAAAGAGAGAGAGGAGGAAGCAGGCTCCCTGCTGAGCAGGGAGCCCGATGTGGGGCTCAATCCCAGAACCCTGGGATCATGACCAGGTCCAAAGGCAGAGGCTTTAGCCCACTGAGCCACCCAGGCCCCCAGACAAGTTAGATTTTAAACCAAGACTGTAATAAGAGATGAGGAAGGACACTATATCATAATTAAAGGGTTTATCCAACAAGAAGACCTAACAACAAGAAGCCAACTATATAAGTCAAATAATAACAAAATTAAACACATCAATAATAATACAATAAGAATAGAGAACTTTAACACCCCTCTCGCTGCAATGAAAAGATCATCTGAGCAGAAGATCAACAAGGAAACAAGGGCTTTGAATGACACACTGGACCAGATGGACTTCACAGATACATTCAGAACATTCCATCCCAAAGCAACAGAATATACATTCTTCTTGACTGCACATGGAACATCTCCAGAATAGGTCACATACTAGATCACAAATCAGGTATCAACTGGTACCAAAAGATTGGGATCATTACCTGCATATTTTCAGACCATAATGTTTTGAAACTGGAATTCAGTCACAGGAGGAAATTTAGAAAGAACCCAAATACATGGGAGGCTAAAGAGCACCCTATTTAAGAATGAGTTTGTCAACCAAGAAATTAAAGAATTTTAAAAATTTACAGAAACAAATGAAAATGAAAACACAACTGTTCAAAATCTTTGGGATGCAGCTAAGGTGTTCCTAAGAGGGAAGTATATAGCAATACAAACCTTTCTCAATAAATAAGGTCTCAAATACACAACCTAACCTTAAACCTAAAGAAGCTGGAGAAAGAACACCAAATAAAGCCTAAAATCAGCACAATAAGAGAAATAATAAATATGAGAGCAGAAATCAATGAAATAGAAACCAAAAGAACAGTAGAACAGATCAACAAAACCAGGAGCTGGTTCTTTAAAAGAATTAATAAGATTGATAAACCCCTAGCCAAATCTATTAAAGAGAGAGAGAGAGAGAGAGAAAGGACCCAAACAAATAAAATCATGAATAAAACAAAAGAGATCACAGCCAACACTGAAGAAATACAAAAATTATAAGAACATATTATGAGCAACTATATGCCAACATATTAGGTACTCTGGAAGAACTAGATGCATTCCTGGAGATGTATAAACTACAAAAACTGAAACAGAAAGAAATAGAAAACCTGAACAGACCCATTACCAAAAAAGAAACTGAAGCAGTAATCAAAAATCTCTACAAACAAGAGTCCAGGGTGGATGGATTCCCAGGGGAGTTCTTTCAAACATTTAAAGAAGAATTAATACCTATTCTTCTGAAGCTGTTCCAAAAAAATAGAAATGGAAGGAAAACTTCCAAACCCTTTCTATGATGCCAGCATTACCTTGATCCCAAAACCAAAGACCCATACCAAAAAGGAGAATTACAGACCAATAACGCTGATGAACATGGATCCAAAAATTCTCACCAAAATACTAGCGAATAGGATCCAAAGTACATTAAAAGGATTATTCACCATGACCAAGTGGGATTTGTCCCTGGGATTCGAGGGTGGTTCAACATTCACAAATCAATCAATGTGATACAGCACATTAATAAAAGAAAGGACAATAACCATATAATCTTCTCAGTAGATACAGAAAAAACATCTGGCAAAGTACAGTATCCTTTGATTAAAACTCTTCACAGTGTAGGGATAGAGGGAACATACCTCAGTATCATAAAAGCCATATACAAAAAGCCCACAGGGAATATCATTCTCAATGGCCAACAGACACATGAAAAACTGCTTAACATCACTCGGCATCAGGGAAATAGAAATCAAAACCACAATGAGATACTGCCTTACACCTGTCAGAATGGCTAAAATTAACAAGTCAGGAAATGACAGATGTTGGCAAGGATGTGGAGAAAGGAATTCTCTTACACTGTTGGTGAGAATGCAAGCTGGTGCAGCCACTCTGGAAAACAGTATGGAAGTTCCCCAAAAAGTTGAAAACTGAACTACCCAATGACCTAGCAATTGCAGTGCTGGGTATTTACCCCAAAGATACAGATATAGTGATCCATATGCACATCTGCACTCCAGTGTTTATAGCAGCAGTGTCTACAACAGCCAAACAATAGAAAGAGCCCAGATGTCTATCGATAGATGAATGGATAAAAAAGAGGTGGTATTCATATATATATATATGGATGAAATGGAACACTACTTAGCCATAAAAAATGAAATCTTGCCATTTGCAATGACATAGATGGAACTAGAGGGTATTATGCTAAGGGAGATAAGCCAATCAGAGAAAGACAACTATCATATGATCTCACTTATATGTGGAATTTAAGAAACAAAACAGAGGATCATAGGGGAAAAGAGGAAAAAAACAAAACAAGACAAAATCAGAGAGGGAGACAAACCATAAGAGACTCTTAATCATAGGAAGCAAACTGTGGTTGCTGGAGGGGAGGGAGGTAGGGGGATGAGGTATACTTGATAGACATTAAGGGGGGGCACATGATGTAATGAGCACTGGGTATTAATATAAAACTGATGAATCACTGATCTCTACCAAGAAACCAATAATACAGTATATGTTAAATAATTGAATTTAAATTAAAAATATGAATTACAAAAATCTTCATGAATGCAAATTAAAAGTAAATAGAATTTCAAGTAGTTTCTGCAGTAGCAAAACAAAATATCAGTATTAAATTTCTATTTACAACAGAACAAAACTGACCATATAACAAAGATGTGTTTTTCTTCTACCCTCAAGTAGTTCAATATCCATCATCATTTTAATACTCCTGATTGTAATTTAAATGGTATATCTGACTTAATCACTGGAAAACAATATGGCCTGCATATGAAGAGGAAAAAATCGGTAAAATATTCACTGAGAACGATCATCTCACACAGTAATTCTAACTGAACTCGTTTTTGGATCTTTCGATTATGTGAATATTAAAACCATCTCAAAAAAGAGTCTGGCTTCACGGACTCATAGAGTCATTGAACTGTTAACCTTTATTGAGAGAGGAGAGTAGAAGACAAGAAGTCAAATGCATACAAATATCTACAAAGCAAGTCAAGCCTCCTTTATTTTGCAGATAAAGAAACTGAAACATTGAATGTCCTATAGACGAGCACCCTCCCTGTTCACTCTACTTCACATTAATGAAAGGTAACCAACATAGCTAGAAAGATCCACTTAATATTTTTATTCTGTCATCTCCTATCAAATCTCTAAGCATGCAGCATTATGGCTACCACTGTACATACATATGAGAAGGGCTGAGATCCTTCATAACGGATATGTGAGCCCTTATATCAGAAACCTAACAGGTTCTAATAGGAGTAATTTTTCTCAGGAAGATTTGAAGAGTAATTGAGCTTACAGGATAATAAGACAAAATTTAGGTGCTGATAATTATTCTAGTTCTTTTTTTCTAAACCAGTTCTACTCTTACACTAATATTCACATGTTTATTCAGCATGATTCTGAGTCATTACTACAAACTACACTGTTTGCACTAACCAGTCATCTCACAAATATCTATCATCAGGCATTTATCATCAGGCTTATAAAACAAGAGTTTTCACTTAGCCAAACCTTCCTATTGAAAAAGCTGTTTCTGATACTGGGTCAGAAACAGCAATGAGTTCATTGGAGGGGGTGTGTGTTATATTGTCTAATTTCCTAAAACTTACTCTTCAGTATCTAGTTATGTGTTTCTTGTATTGAACATCAATGGAAATTATCTATGGAACTGTTAGAGAAAAATTGTACCAAACAAGTTAACCAACTAAGGAAGACTTTGTTCAAGTCTACTGCAATAGGGGAGAGAAATGAAACTCAACTTTGCTGAAACAAAAAGTGGAATATTTAAACCCAGTGGTAAGCTAATGGATAAGCACTGAAGGACATTAGTGCAAAGGCTAGTCAATGTGATTAGACAATTTGTGTTACTAGTTGGTATTAACTGAAGTAACGTTCGTACCCTCCCACACAGTCTATAAAGTAGGGGGGCTCTCTTTCTTGATGATTACATTTAAATGGGATGGTTCCCAGGTCCTTAAGAAAGACATTCTTAGGCTATAAAACTGACAAGAGGCTAGGAGAAGATTTACATCTTAAAAGGGCAGTGAGAGAATTTACAATTACAAATTTTTGAAAGTAAATGCTCTCAGGGCACCTGGGTGGCTCAGTTGGTTAAGCATTTGCCTTCAGCTCAGGTCATGACCCCAGGGTCCTAGAATCAAGCCCTGTGTTGGGCTCCCTGCTCATCAGGTAGCCTTCTTCTCCTTCTCCCTCTGTCATTTCCCTGCTTGTGCTCTCTGGCTTTATATCTCCGTCAAATAAACAAATTAAATCTTTTTAAAAATAAAGTAAATGCTCTAAGAAAAGGGAGATCAGGGGCCTTATTCTGAAAGAAGTCTGTTTATGGAGGTTCCTCAAGACATTAAAAATAGAGCTACCCTACACCCCAGCAATTGCACTACTAGGTATATACCCCAAAGATACAGATGTAGTGAAAAGAAGGGGCACATTTACCCCAATGTTCATAGCAGCAATGTCCACAATAGCCAAACTGTGGAAGGAGGTGAGATGTCCTTCAACAGATGAATGGATAAAGATGTGGTCCATATATACAATGGAATATAACTCAGCCAACAAAAAGGATGAATATTTACCATTTGCATTAACATGGATAGAACTGGAGGGGATTATGCTAAGTGAAATAAGTCAAGCAGAGAAAGACAATTATAGTATGGTTTCACCCATATGTGGAACATAAGGAATAGCACAGAAGACCATAGAGAAAGGGAGGGAAAACTGAATGGGATGAAATCAGAGAGGGAGACAAACCATGAGAGACTCTGGACTCTGGGAAACAGAGGGTTACAGAGGAAGGGGTTGGAGGGATGGAGTAATCAGGTGGTGGTATTAAGGAGGGCATGCGTTGTGATGAGCACTGGGTGTTAATATAAAACTAATGAATCATTGAACACTACATCAAAAAACTGATGATGTGCTATATGCTGGATAACTGAACATGAAAGAAAAAAAAGGAAAGAAGAGAAAGAGAGGTGAAGGAAGGAAGTTAGCTAGTTAGGAAGAAGTAAGTCTGGAGTTTAAGCAAGTTGCAAACCATTATGGTGGTCTTGGTCAATACCAGCTACACTACAAATTCCTGAGCCCACCCATTCTTACTCAAGAGGCACTGGTGTACATGCAGGAAATATCAATTTTTTAAATTAACATACAATGTATTATTTGTCCCAGGGGTACAGGTCTGTGAATTATCAGGCTTACATGTTTCATGGCACTCACCATAACACATACTCTCCCCAATGTCTATAACCCAGCCACCCTAACCCCACCCCTTCACCCCCAGCAACCCTCTTTGTTTCCTGAGATTAAGAGTCTCTTATGGTTTGTCTCCCTCCTGATCCCATCTTGTTTCTTTTTTTTCCCTCCATACCCTCTGGAACTCCCTGCCCTGTCTCTCAAATTCCTCATATCAGAGAGATCATATGATAATTGTATTTCTCTGATTGACTTATTACACTTAGTATAATACCCTCTAGTTCCATCCATGTCGTTGCAAATGACAAGATTTCATTTCTTTTGATGGCTGCATAGTATTCCATTGTATATATATATACCACATCTTCTTTATCCACGCATCTGTTGATGGACATCTAGGTTCCTTCCATAGTTTGGCTATTGTGGACATTGCTGCTATAAATATTCAGGTGCATGTGCCCCTTCAGATCCCTACATTTGTATCTTTAGGGTAAATACCCAGTAGTGAGATTTCTGGGTCATAGGGTAGCTCTATTTTCAGCTTTTTGAGGAACCTCCATACTGTTTTCCAGAGTGGCTACACCAGTTTGTATTCCCACCAGTAGCGTAGGAGGGCTCTCCTTTCTCCACATCCTTGCCAACATCTGTCGATTCCTGACTTGTTAATTTTAGCCATTCTGACTGCTGTGAGGTGGTACCTAACTGTGATTTTGATTTGAGGAAATACCAATTTTTGAAACACTCCAATGATTCTCATGCAAAAGTTCCATGGACTGGCTAACAGGTTTTCACTATTACCAGTTGATTGGTTTGTTTAAACCATGTCAATACAGAGAAAATATTCAAGCTCAAAAGGATGGTTGTGATCAATTGATGACAATTGCAATAAGCAAAAAATGGAAATGAATAGTCTATAGGCATGCTGTGTAATTGCTATCAGCAGCTGGGTGTTTCCCTAATGGCACAACTCCCATCAGTGGCCACTTAACTAGTTCATCAAAAAAAAAAAAAAGTCAAATCCTGTGAAGTCTATTTCCTGAGTATCTCAGTACTTTAAGCTGCCCTCAAAACTGTAACTTTGAAGAAGTTACATAGCTTAAGACAATTTGGATGGCACAGAAAATTTTCCATTTGTAAATGAAAATTCAAGAACCTATTACCTAATTATCATTTGAGAAAGTACAGTGGTCTAGAACATATTAGTACATTTCCTCCAAATGCAAGACAAATCACTGAACCTTGAAACCACCTACCATTTAAAAAGAGTATAATGCTTCGTAGGTCACTGGATTTTAGAGGTAATATATACCATATTTTAATACACTGCCCAGACTCATTTATCAAGCAACCCCAAAGGCTGTCAGTTGTACATGGAGCATAAAGCAATAAAAGGCTTTGCAGCAGGACCCAGCTACAATACAGATTGTCACTTGGACTTTATGATCCAACAGATCCAATGATACTTAGTGGTGTACCAAATAGGGATACTGAATAAAGCCACTAGCAAGATCTCAAATGATGACTAGAGTACAGAATCCCCAGATTTTAGAACAAAACCATGCCTTTTTTTTAACATAAGCTCCACACTTGGCGTAGAGCCCAACATAGGGCCTGAACTCACAATCCTGAGATCAAGACCTGAGCTGAGATCAAGAATCAGAAGCTTAACCAACCAAGCCAACTAGATGCCCCCATTCCTTACAACTAGGTGCCCCCTTCTCCTGTATATAACTATTTTCCCCTTCAAAAATGGCTCCTGGTTTATTGTTGGGCTCTCACAGACTATATTCCTAACTAGGGCCATGTGACTTCAGATGCCAATTGTGAACCGGTTATATGATCTCTCTAAAGCTACAATTTTAGGTGATGGAGCAAACCATCATCAAGTGAAAGTGGCAAATAAATAGCAGGGCTTACCTGGAAAGCATAAATTAGTTGTATGAGCAGGTCACTCAGACTCCTACATAATTTACTCCTGCTTCCCTGTATCCTTTCCCCTAATCCACCCTCAACAATTCAAAGGGAGTTACTTTTGACCATTTGAATGAGGAGGAAAAAAACTGATTTACAAATGGTTCTGAAAAACATGCTGTGACAACCTGCAAGGGGAATGGTGAAATTACATACCCATCCAGCAAGGCTCTAAAAGACAGTGGTGAGGTATCCTCCCTATGGATAGTGCTTTAAGCAATTCACCTAGTTGTTCACTTTGTATAGAATGAGAAATGCAGAAAAACAGATCTAAAGTGGTCAGTAGCTAGCTGTTTAGCTGAATGATTGGGGATTTGAAGGAGTATCACTAGAAGATTAATGACAAGAAGGTACAGAGAAAGAGTAGTTGGAAGGATCTCCCAGAATAGGCCAGAGTGGGGATATCTGTGTCTCATGTGTTTGCTCACCAAAAAGCATTACAGGCAGAGGGGGGTTTAAAAATCAGATAAATAGAAAGTGTGTAAACCTGGTGATTCACAGACCTGTACCCCTGGGGCTAATAATACATTATATGTTTATAAAAAAATAATTTTTTTTAAAAATCAGATAAATAGAAGACTTGTTTTATGGATGTTATTCACCCTCTTCATCTAACCATTGAAAACTTGCTCAAAAGACCCATTATATTGAGCCTCAGTGGCAAGAATGGAGGCTATCAATGGGTGCAACACCATGAAATTTCAATCTCAAAGGCTTATCTATAAACTAACTTCAAGTATTTAAATTTGCCAATAGCAGAGAAGAATGCTGGGTCCCCAAAATGTCACTATTCCCTGAGGGTGAGTTTAAATATTAGATCCTTTGTATTAGAAGTAGTATGTGGTTTGTCCTGACTAGTACAGACACATATTCTAAATAGGAATTAACATCCCTAGCACCAACATTATTAGACATATCAAATGCCTTATTCAACATCATGGTACTTGTCACAACATTGCTACTAACATGGACTCCTTTAACCACAAGGATATATAACAATGGGCTTCTGTCCATGAATTCACTGGTCTAAATACCTCATTACCCAGAAGCACCTAGCATGGTAAATTGTAGAAAAGCCCACTGAAGTCTGTATTATGGTACCAATCAGCAGACAACCCTCTCAAAGGCATGGATTCTGTCCTATAGGATTCATTATATTATTTGAGTTAGCCATTTCTCCCATAGTAAGAATATATGGGTCTGAGAATCAAGGGGAAGAAGTGAGAGTAACTCCTTTACTAAAAATTATTCACCAGAAGAATTTTTACTTCTGGATTCAGAAATTTTGAGCTCTAATAGTCTGTAACTCTTAGTTTCCAAAATAGAAATGAAATAATTCTACTAGGAGAAGCAACATTGGTTCTGTTGAATTTAAGTTGAGACTTCTTTGGTTAACTTGGGCTCCTCAAGACACTGAACCAACAAGCAAAGATAAGGATTACTTTACTGGCTGAGATGATAGATTCGGATCATTGAGAGAAAATTAGATTTACAACGCAAACAGAGAAGACTAAACACAGAAACTAGAGAATTCTCTGGGACACCTATTAGAAGTTCCATGTCCAATAGTAAAGGTTAGAGAAAAATACAGTAAAATAAAACAAAACTAGGTCATTGAGAATTTAGACACTTCATGCAATAAAGATTTAGGTCACTCTGCAAGCTAAAGAACACTGACCGTAGAGGTATTGGTTAAAGTAAAAAAAAAAAAAAAAAAAAAAGGATGTAAAAGTAGTAGTAGTAGGACATAATAAACACCAGTTATGGCCTTGTGGCCACTTACAAAAGTTAAAACTGTAGTATCTGCTTCCTTCTTCTTTCCCATTATGATTTTATATAAGAACGGTTATTGCTGGTTAACAGTCTTTGATTACAAATTACCCAAAGAAGATTAAATTGACTACATGGCTAAACTGAGTAGTAACTAACATCATCCAAATGGTGGATACCATGCATCTGCTCTGAGACAAATGCTGTAACTTTAAGAACACTGATCTCTCTTTGGAGAAAAAGATAACATCTTCTTTTATATAAAGTTATTTGCATCTTGTTACACTAGGGCATTAAAATTATTATTGTGTATGGAAGTTCAAATATGAGTAGAAGTTTGTGCATGGATACTAAGTAGCCAAAGGAGTAGACTACAGCTAGTTATTAAACTTCACACTTACATACTCTGCTCTGTAATACTGAGACTGGGTCTTAGCAAACTACATCCTTTGCCAGCTACTTCTCTATTACTGAAGTTCTACTATTAAACATACTAAATTGGAAGGTACAAAGAAAAGAAAATGGACTTGTTCCTCTTGCTTTGCTTGTTCTGCCTGATAGTACCATTCCAGAAACTGCATTTCACCCCTGGCAGCAGAAGCTGGTTCCCACCACAGTTCCAAAATCAGCCTAATCATACCACCTTTAATGTACCAGCATCAGGCAGGCAGCAACTTTCCCTAAGCAGTCTGAAGTTTAATTCCACAAGGCCCTTCCTTAGAGCTCCTGGGATGACAGCAACAGCTACATACAACTTTCTTCTCAAATGTATAGTTTCTAGGGTTTTGAAGTTCTTGGGTTCTGTGATTATAAGATCAGATAACTCCAACTTCTTTCCTTGGTTTCCCCATCCCCAAGAATTACGGCTCCTTCCTGTAGTAAATTACTTTTGTGTTCTCTTTGTGTTCTCTCTACCTCTTTTTTGCCTTATTAAGTTAGCCTATCTTCTTTTTTTTTTAAATTTTTTTTTTAATTTCTTTGACAGAGACAGATCACAAGTAGGCAGAGGGGCAGGCAGAGAGAGGAGGAAGCAGGCTCCCTGCTGAGCAGAGAGCCCGATGCGGGACTCGATCCCAGGACCCTGAGATCATGACCTGAGCAGAAGGCAGAGGCTTTAGCCCACTGAGCCACCCAGGCGCCCATAAGTTAGCCTATCTTCTGATGAATCAATTTCTGTATTACAGTCTTTCTGTTAAAATAATTAGTACAGTTTCTGCTTTCTCATCTTGATACATTGGGATATTATATAGAAGATAAAATACATTTTTCTTTCCAAATGTACACGAAATCATATTTTACAGAAAATGATGCTATCCAGTATTTTGAGTCAATTGAACAAGTGCATAAAAACAAGAAATTTGGATTAGATTTAAGAAAAAATTTCCTCATTTAACTATTTTCCAGTTGCCCAAGTCAAAAATTTTGGAATCACCCCTTCCTTTTTTTCATGCCCCACATCTAATATAAAAATATATTTCTGGGGTGCCTGGGTGGCTCAGTTGATTAAGCATCTGCCTTCAGCTCAGGTCATGATCTAGGGGTCCTGGGATTGAGTCCCACATAAGTCTCCCTGCTCAGCGAGGAGTCTGCTTCTCCCTCTCCCTCTGTCACTCCCTCTGCCTGTGTTCTCTTGCACACCCTCTCTCTTTCTCTGTCAAACATATAAATAAAATATTTTAGAAAAGAAAAGAACAGAAAGTCTTATTACTCCTAATTATTAAATATAGTTAGAATCTAATCGCTTTTACCGCTTTCATGGTTACCACCCTGGACAGTGGTTCTTAGTTGTAGATGCACATTGAAATCACTTGGGGAGATTTAAAAATTACCAATTCTTGGTCCCATCAACAGATTTTGCATGAGTCACTCTGGGGTTGATATATTTTAGAAGCTCCTTTTAAGAGGAGCCCATGTTGAAAAGCACTGACCCTCAATCAAGCTACCATCTCTCTAAACTGTATTATTATAACAGTCCCTATCTAGTTTCACAGCTTCTATATTTTTTTTTTGTCTTCTTAGATCTAGAGTCCACTCTGAGATTAACGTTTTTATTTTAAATTCACATGATGGGTCAATGGGTTCTCACCACAGAGTAAAATGTAATTCCTGATCAAACCTACAAAATTTATATGATCTGGTTTCAGTGACCACTTGCCACTTTCTACCTCTCTCACCATCCTCCAGCACAAATTCCCCCAAGTTTCTTGAACACACCAGTCATGCTCTTATCTAGGGAACTTTGCACTATATTTTCCAGGTATCCGCATGACTCTCTCTTCACTTCCTTCAGGTCTCTATTTTAATGTCATCTTTTTTCAGAGAGACCTTCCTTGAAGACCCTATATAAATAGCTTCCCACAGCCTATCAAACACTATCTTCTTTACCTTCCTGTGATTTTCTTCTCAGAACTAACCACTGACATTATGTTATACCTTCTCCAAAAGAATGTAAGTTTCATAAAGGTAGCAACTTTATTGCATTTGCATCTATATTCCCACTGTCTGGACACTATGCAACACAAAACAGTCACTCAAGAGAGTCAACCAAGATGGTGACATAGGAAGCTCATGACCTTCTCTCCCCCCACCAAAGTTCAGAGCAATTCCCTCTGAAAAAAATCATGAAACTAGGGGACCTGGCTGGCTCAGTTGATACAGCATGTGACCCTTGATCTCAGGGTTGAGAGTTCAAGCCCCATGTTGGGTGTAGAGATCATTTTGAAAGTTAATAAAATATTTTTTTTTAGAAATAAAAAGATCTAGTAACTACCGGAACAATTCCTACAACTTCAGACAAGTGTGAAAATACCCATATCAAAATGGGTAAGAAAGGTTGAGACACCTTCTGGCCATAATATCCACTCCCAACACAGCACTATATAATCAGAGAGAACACACAATTCCTAGGTTCTCTGTGAGAAGCAAAGGGTTCTAACCTTCTATCTAGTTCCCGATAGTTTAAGACTTCCACTAGAGGAATGGGACCTCAGAACACCTAGAAAACCAACAAGTTCTGTGATCACAAAACCCACGAGACTCTAGAACCTGTACATGAGCACTCAGGAAGCTATGTCCTAGGGCTCAGCATAGAGGAAATAGGCAAAATCATCTATCTCCCAGTTTTTCCCTGAAAAAGCTTAACCTGCATACTTTAGAAGCTACTACTTTAGGGCCTGGCTTCTAATTTAGCAGACATATGAGCAGACACTGTGATAGTCCCTGGACACTTGGGAAAAGCACGTTTCCCTCCCACCCCCTCCAACCTGCTCCAAGTTACTAGTATCTCCCTGAAAGGAGCTTGTGCACACATCTATGCCCTAGCTTTCAGGGCTGCTGCCAAAGGACAGGTCCCATATTTCCTGGCTCTGATAGCCAAAGAAACTTTCATTCATGAGTTCTACAGTACTGTGGCAAACAAAGAAGCAATTCTTAACCATCTTTCTCCCTTGGGCTCAGCACAGAGAAAAGAGGCAAAATCATCTATCTCCTAGTCTTTCCCTGATAAAGCTTCATCTGCATATTTTAAAAGCTTCTGCCTCAGGGCCATAACATATATATTCTATCCAACAGTAGAAAAATACTTTTCAAGTATATATGAGACGTTCTCCAGGATAGATCATGCTAGAACACAAAACAAGTCATAATAAATTTAAGAAGACTGAAATATTATCAAGCATCTTTTCTAACCATAATGGTTGGAAACTTAAAATCAATTATAAGAAAATGGGAAAAATCACAAATAGTGGACACTAAATAACCTGTTCTTGAATAACCAGTGGGTCAAAGAAAAAAATCAAAAGAGAAATTTTAAAAATACCTTGAGACATGTCTTCTGCCTACTTTTTGACTTGATGATTTGTTTTTTCGGTGATGAGTTTGAAAAGTTCTTTACAGATCTTGGATATCAGCCCTTTATCTGTAGTGTCATTTGCAAGTATCTTCTCCCATTCTGTGGGTTGCCTCTTTGTTTTGTTGACTGTTTCCTTTGCTGTGCAGAAGCTTTCCATCTTGATGAAGTCCCAATAGTTCATTTTTGCTTTTGTTTCCCTTGCCTCTGGGAATGTGTCTTGAAAGAAGTTGCTGTAGCCAATATCTAAGATGTTACTGCCTGCCTCTGTTCTCCTCTAGGATTTTGATAGACATAAACAGACATTTCTCCAAAGAAGACATACAAATGGCTAACAGACACATAAAAAATGTTCAACATCATTAGCCATTAGGGAAATTCAAATCAAAACCACAATGAGATACCACCTTACATTAGTTAGAATGGCAAAAATTAACAAGGCAAGAAACAACAAATGTTGGCAAGGATGTGGAGAAAAGGGAATCCTCTTACACTGTTGGTGTAATGCAAGTTGATATAACCACTTTGGAAAACAGTGTAGAGGTTTCTCAAAAAGTGAAAAATAGGGGGCGCCTGGGTGACTCAGTGGGTTAAGCCTCTGCCTTCGGCTCAGGTCATGGTCCCAGGGTCCTGGGATCGAGCCCCACATCTGGCTTTCTGCTCAGCGAGGAGCCTGCTTCCCCCTTTCTCTCTGCCTGCCTCTCTGCCTACTTGTGATCTCTGTCTGCCAAATAAATAAATAAATAAAATCTTAAAAAAAAAAGTGAAAAATAGAGCTACCCTCTGCCCCAGCAATTGCACTACAGATTATTTACCCAAAGATACAGATATAGTGAAAAGAATGTTCATAGCAATGTTCATAGAAGCAATGTTCACAATCAAACTGTGTAAGGAGCTGAGATACCCTTCAACAAATGAATGGATAAAGAAGATGTGGTTCATATACAAATGGAATATTACTCAGTCATCAGAAAGGATGAATACCCACCGTTTGTATCGACATGGATGGAACTGGAGGGGGTCATGCTGAGTGAAATATGTAAAGAAAAGAAAGACAATTATATGGTTTCATATATGTGGAACATAAGGAAAGGCAAAGAGGACATTAAGGGAAGGAAGGGAAAAATGAAGGGGGGAGGAAATCAGAGGGGGAAACAAATCACGAAAGACTATGGATTCTGGGAAACAAACTGAAGGTTTCAGAGGGGATAGGGGAGGGAGATTGTTATCCTGGTGATGAATATCAAGGAGGGCATATATTGCAATGAGCATGGGATGTTATATGCAAACAACGAATCATGGAACAGTACATCAAAAGCTAATGAAGTACTGCATGGTGACTAACATAACATAATAAAAAAATAGCTTGAAATAAACAAATGAAAATGGAAATTCATAATACCAAAATTGCAGATGCAGCAAAGCAATTCTAAAAGGAAAGTTAATGGTGATAAATATCTACATGAAGATTAAAAAATCTCAAACTTAAATTTAAATTTACACCTCAAGGAACTAGAAAAAGAAGAACAAAATATGCCCAAAATTAACAGAAAGAAGGAAATAACAAAGATCAGTGTCAAAATAAATGAAATAGAACTCAAAATGACAGTAGAAAAAAAATGAATAAAACTAAAAAATGGGTTTTTTGAAAAAAGAAATATAATTGACAAGCCTTTAGTTAAACTTCCAAAAGAAAAAGAAAAAATATAAATAAAATTCTGAATGATAGAGGAGACATTAAAACTGATAACATAGAAATATAAAAGATTGTAACAGACTACTGTAAATAACTAAACACCAACAAACTGGGTAATCTAGAAGAAACAGATAAATTCCTAGAAACATATAATCTTCCAAACCTGAATATGGAATAAATAAAAAATCTGAATCAGCTAATTACTAGTATGCAGATTGAATCAGTAACCAAAAACCTCCCAAAAAAAGTCCAGGACCAGAAAGCTTCACCAGTGAATTCTACTAAACACTGAATGAAGAACTAAAAACAATTCTTTTCACAATCTTACAAAAAAATAGAAGGGGAGAGAATACTTCTAAAATCATTTTTCAAAGCCAGTATTACTCTGATACCAAAGCCAGACAAAGAAGCTACAAGCAAGGAAAACTAAAGGTCAATATCCATGTTAGGCATAAATGCAAAAATCCTCAACAAAATATTAGCAAACTAAATACATTAAAAGGATCATACACCATGATCAAGTGTGATTTATTCCTGGGATGCAAGGATGGTTCATTATATGCAAGTCAATTGCATAACGCATTAACAGAAAGAAAGATAAAATCACATAACTATGGCAATAGATGCAAAAATAAAATTATTTGACAAAATTCAACATCCTTTCATAATAAAAACTCAACAAATAGGAAAAAGAGAAAAAGCACTTCAACAGAATACAAGCCATATATGACAAGTCCACAATTAACATCATACTCAATGGTAAAAAGCTGAGAGAGTTTCCTCTAAGATCAGGAATTAGACAAGTACACCCATACTAGGCACTTTTACTCAAAATAGTACTAGAAGTCCTAGCCAAAGCAATTAGGCAAGATAAAGAAATCTAAATCAGAAAGGAAGAAGTTAAATTATCTCTATGTGCAGATGACATATTATATATAGAAAAACCTAAAGACACCACCAAAAAGTTGTTAGTAAAGTTGAAGTTGTAAGATACAAAACCAATGCACAAAACTTAGCTCCATTCAATACACCAACAATTAACTATTGGAAAGATGAATTTTAAAAAATCCCATTTACAACAGTATCAAAAAAATACTTAGGAATAAAATTAAAGAAGGAAGGAAAAGATATATACACTGAAAACTATAAAACACTGATGAAAGAAATTGAAGAAGACACAAATAAATGAAGATATTCTGTGTTCATGGACTGGAAGAATTAATATTGTTAAAATGTCCACACTTTCCAAAGCCATCTATAGAGTCAATGCAGTCTTTATCAAAATTCCAACAACATTTTTCCTAGAAACAGTGAAATTGATTTAAAAAAAAAAAAGAAAAGAGCCAAATAGCTAAAACAATACTGATAAGGAACAAAACAGGAGGCATAACACTTCTTGATTTCAAACTATATTACAAAGCTATCATAATCATAACGTGATGGCAATGGCATAAGAAAACAGACAAATATATCACTAGAACAGAATAGATAACCCAGAAATAAACCCACACAAATATGATCAATTCATTTTTGACAAAGGAGCCAAGATATACAATGGGGAATGGATAGTTTCTCCAATAAATAGTGTTAGCAAAACTGGATAGCTACTTGCAAAAAATAAAAACCAAACCTCTATCTCACACTATACACAAAAATCACCTCAAGACAGATTAAAGACTTGAATATAAAACCAGAAACTTCGGGGAGACTGGGTGGCTCAGTGGGTTAAGCCTCTGCCTTCCGCTCAGGTCATGATCTCAGGGTCCTGGGATCGAGCCCTGCATCAGGGTCTCTGCTCAGCAGGGAGCCTGCTTCCCCCTCTCTCTCTGCCTGCCTCTCTACCTACTTGTGATCTTTCTCTCTGTCAAATAAATAAAATCTTTAAAATAATAAATAAATAAAAATAAAACCAGAAACTTCTAAAAACGTTAGAAGAAAACATTCAGGGAAAGCTCCTTGTCATCAGTCTTGGAAATGACTTTTTGAAACCAAAAAGAAAAGCAACAACAACAAAAATAAGCAAGGTGAGAGTCCATCAGACTAAAAATCTGCACAGCAAAGGCAACAATGAAATGGAAAAGCCAAGCTATAGAGTGGGAGAAAAAATTGCAGAACATATATCCAATAACTTGGTTAATATCTACAATATACAAAGAACTCAATGGCCAAAAAAAAAAAAAAAAAAAACCTAGGGAGAGAGAAAAGAAAAAAAAAAAAGAAAGAAAAGAAAAAAAGCAACAACAAATAACCAATGGGTAAAGGACCTAAGCAGACATTTCACCAAGGAAGACATAAAAATAGCCAATAGGTACATGAAAAGATGCTCAATATCACTAACCATAAAGGAAATGTAAATAAAAACCACAATGAAATATCACCGCCCATCTTCAGGATGGCTATTATCAGAAAGACAAAAGGTAATAAACCCTGATGAGGATATGGAGAAAAGAGATTGTCACACACTGTTGGTGAGAATGTACACTGGTATGGCCACTATGGAAAACAATTTAGCAGTTCTTTAATAAATTAAAAATATAACTACCATATGATCTAGCAACCCTACTTCTGAGTGTATATCCAAAGGAAACAAAATTATTATCTCAAAGAGATATTTATACTCCAATGCTTATAACATCATTCTTCACATTAGCCATTAGCCAAGATATGGAAATTATCTGTCAACAGCTGAATGGATAAAAAAAAGAAAATATATATATATGCCATTAAAAAAAGGAAATCCTATCATTTGCAATGACACAAATAAACCTGGAGGACACTATGCTTAGTGAAATAAGCTAGACAGAGAAAGACAAATACTGAAGGGTATCACTTATATACAGAATCTAAAAAAGAAAGAAGAAAGAAAAGAGAAAGGAAGGAAGGAAGGAGAAAGAAAGAAAGAAAAAAAAAGAAAGAAAGAAAGAAAGAAAGAAAGAAAGAAAGAAAGAAAGAAAGAAAGAAAGAAAGCAAGCAAGCCAAAATGATACAAACAGAGAGTAGAAAAGGGTTTGCTGGGGGCTGGGGGTGTGAGGAATAGGGAGAGTTTGGTGAAAGGGTACGAACTTCCAGTTACAAGATAAAGAAGGTCTGAGAATGTTATACATAACATAGGGACTATAGTTGATAACACTTTATTATATAATTCAAAATTGCTAAGATAATAGAATTTAAAGGTTCTCTCTCTCACATACACACAACAGAAATTATAAATACATAAGGTGATAGAAAAAAAGAAAGAGGGTTTGGGGGGGTAGGAAAAGAATAAATGGAACAAGATGGGATTGGGAGGGAGATAAACCATAAGAGACTCTTAATCTCACAAAACAAACTGAGGGTTGCCGGGGGTGGGGGGTAGGGAAGGGTGGTGGGGTTATGGACACTGGGGAGGCTATGTGCTATGGTGAGTGCTGTGAAGTGTGTAAACCTGGCAATTCACAGACCTGTACCCTGGGGTTAACAATTCATTACATGTTTATAAAAAAATTAAAAAATTATGAAAAAAATTTTAAATAAAAAAAGAAAGAAAGAAAGAAAAGGGAAGGAGGAATGAAGGAAGGAAGGGAGGAAGGAAGAAAGAAAGAGAAAGAGAAGAAGGTGAGAAAGAAGAAGGAAGGAAGGAAGGAAGGAAGGAAGGCAGGCAGGCAGACAGGCACTGAATAAATTCTTATTGAGTGACTGAATGAATTCTGTTTCAATCTGCTTCATACAGGTAAGTGAAAAATTTCAGTCAACATTCTTTTCAATCCTTCATTTGCATGATTTATTTCTTTTTAATCATTCAGTTTAACAAATATACACTTATACCATCTCAACTATTACCATTAGAAATGATTCTACAAAAGCATTTTGGAGAATATGTAAATAAGTCACATTATGTAGAATATGTAAGTGTGTCAGTGTTAAACATATATAAGCTAGAGGACATAGAAAATGCAACATATTAAATCTTAAAATTCAGCACTACGTAAATTAAATTAATTTCCATAGACTC
Source organism: Enhydra lutris kenyoni (assembly GCF_002288905.1). Taxonomy (NCBI): domain Eukaryota; kingdom Metazoa; phylum Chordata; class Mammalia; order Carnivora; family Mustelidae; genus Enhydra; species Enhydra lutris. The sequence goes on along the minus strand of NW_019154087.1, from coordinate 5,090,941 downwards.
CAGACATTAAAAAAACAAAAACAAAAAAACTCAATCTTGCTTTTTTTATCTTACATTGAATCTGTAGCAATATTTGGCATCTAATGAAAATTTTGACCTGCTAGTATGAGAATTAACCCCCCTTCTAAAGATGAATGAAATCCATAAAAGCAACCTATTACTGTGAAATATCACTGGACTTGTTCTGTCTAGACCCCATACTTCCTTATAGTGTAACCTGGAGCAAATCCCTAACCCTCTTTTTCCCTCAATTTCCTTATTAACTAAGGAGATGAGTAAATTAAATATTTCTAAGCACGTTTCTCATCCCAAAAAGCTTATCATTCTAAGACAAATTTACTCTCCCAGAGCAATCCAAATTAACAGCTTCATTGTTTATTTTTAAAGAGGAATTGTTCTTAATTGTCTGACTCTATATTTTTATCACTATTTTTAAAGATAGTTCTTTATCTTTGAATGCAAAGTATGTGCAACAAGGAAAAGTTGCCAAAAGATTTTAAATTTGGGGTCAGTATGCTGGAGCTGGCTTACACCAGCTCACAAAGGAGATTATTACATTTGCAAAACCTGTACAAGCTTATTATTAGAAATAACATATTAAAAGTTAAATTATAGGGTTTTTAGGAGTGAAGATGGTGGAGGAGTAGCAGACTGAGATGACATCAGGTCGCAGGAGTTCAGCTAGATAGTTATCAAACAATTCTGAACACCTACAAACCTAACAAGAGATCGAAGAGAAGAAGAGAAGCAATTCTAGAAACAGAAAATCAACCACTTTCTGAAAGGTAGGTCATGCGGAGAAGTGAGTCCAAAGTGACAGGAAGATAGACTGCAGAGGGAGGGGCTGGCTCCAGGCAAGCGGTAGAGCAGCAGAGCACAAAATCCGAACGTTTAGAAGTCTGCTCCACTAAGGGACATCGCTCCAGAGGCTAAGTGGGGATGGAGCCCTCGTGGAACAGTGTGTCTCAGGTCCCACGGAGTCACAGAAGGATAGGGGGTGTCTGAGTACAGCAGAGCTCGCAGGTATCAGAGCGGGGAGGCCAACTACAGAGATGGAGCTGAAGAGTGAGCTCTCAGCTTGGAGTAACCTTAAACTGTGATCTGTGGCACAGTTGGACCACTGCTCTTTGAGCAGGGACCCCAAAAGTGGCAGATCCAGGGAGACCCACCTTCCTTCACCGAATAAGCAGCATGGCAGGAATCTGCTGGGTTTGGAGACTATAAACGGGGCTATGTGCCAGAGACAGAAATGCTCAGTCACAGGCCAGGTGAGCTTGGAGCACAGCTGGAGACCAGGGAGACGGTAGTGATTAACTGCTTTTCTCTGAGGGTGGACTGAGGAGTGGGGCCCCAAGCTCTCTGCTTCTCCGGGCTGGAGATTGGGAGGCCACCATTTTCATTCCCATTCTCCAGAGCTCTACAGAAAGCATTCAGAGAACAAAAGCTCCCCAGAGCAAACCCGAGCAGAATATTTAGCCTGGCCCCTAGCAAGGGTGGTGCATTTCAACCTCAGGCAAAGACATTTGAGAATCACTACAACAGGCACCTACCCCAGAATATCAGCAAGAACATCCATCCAAGACCAACCTCACTGATCAAGGAGAACAGTGGAATTCCAAAGCTAGGGGAAACCAAAGCATGGAATTCATGGTTTTTCCCCATGATTCTTTAGTCTTGCAAAATAATTTTTTTTAATTTTTTTTCTTATTCTAAATTTTTTAATTTTTCCTCTTTCCTCTTTTAATGTTCTTTAACTAGTTTATATTAACAATACCTTTATTTAAAAAGTCTTTTTAAACCTTCATTATTATAGTCATATTTTATCCTTCATTGTATCTAACTATTCTTTGTATACATATAGGGGTTTCTTTTTTCTAAAAAATTTTGGGATACAATGTCTTCTAATAGATCAAAATATATCCTAAATCTAGCACAGGGCTTTGTTCTAGTCTCCAGCTTGAGCAAATTCTCTCCACTTATTTTTTTCCTTCCTTTTCTGACCAACTTATTTTATCAATTCTTTTTTTAGAATTTTTTTTAATCTTCATCTTTACAGTCATATTCCATCCCGTCATCATGTTTACCCTTATTTTTGTATATATATGTTTTTCTTCCTTTAAAGTTTTGGGAGGTGATTTCATCTAAGAGACCAAAATACACCCAAAATCAAGTGGGTGGCTCTGTTCTATACAACAGTCTAATATATATATACTTTTACTTTAATATTTTTTAATTTCTTTTTACATCCTTTCTTATTCCCTTGATTTGGGGTCTCTTATGATTTGGTTAGCATATATTTTTCTGGGGTCTTTGCCACCCTTTTGGTATTTTATTACCTCATTCATATATTCTTATCTGGATAAAATGACAAGGTGGAAAAACTCATCACAAAAAAAAAAAAAAGAACAAGGGGCAGTACTGAAGGCTAGGGACCTAATCAATACGGACATTGGTAATATGACAGATCTAGAGTTCAGAATGACGATTCTCAAGGTGCTAGCTGCTTGAAAAAGGCATGGAGGATATTAGAGAAAAACCGTATAGAGAAAAGCGCTTTCTGGAGAAATAAAAGAACTAAAATCTAACCAAGCTGAAATCAAAAAAAGCTATTAATGAGGTGCAATAAAAAACGGAGGCTCTAACAGCTAGGAAAAATGAAGCAGAAGAGAGAATTAGTGATATAGAGGACCAAATGATGGAGAATAAAGAAGCTGAGCAAAACAGACAAACAACTACTGGACCATGAGGGGAGAATTAGAGAGATAAGTGATACCATAAGTCAAAATGATATTAGAATAATTGGGATCCCAGAATAAGAAGAAAGGGGGGGGGGGCAGAAGGTATATTGGAGGGAATTATAGTAGAGAATTTCCCCAATATGGCAAAGGGAACAAGCATCAAATTCCAGGAGGCACAGAGAACTCCCATCAAAATCAATAAAAATAGGTCCAAACTCCATCATCTAATAGTGAAAATTACAAGTCTTAGTAACAAAGGGAAAATCCTGAAAGCAGCTCAGGACAATAAGTCTGTAACACAATGGAAAAAATAATAGATTGGCAGCAGATTTATCCACAGAGACCTGGCAGGCCAGAAAGAACTGGCATGATATATTCAGAGCACTAAATGAGAAAAATAGGCAGCCAAGAATACTATATCCAGCTAGGCAAGCATTCAAAATAGAAGGAGAGATAAAAAGCTTCCAGGACAAATAAAAATTAAAAGAATTTGCAAACACCAAATCAGCCCTACAGGAAATATTGAAAGGAGTCCTCTAACCAAAGAGAGAGGCTAAAAGTAGTAGACCAGAAAGGAACCGAGACAATATACAGTAATAGTCACCTTACAGGCAATACAGTGGCACTACATACATATCTCTCAATAGTTACCCTGAATGTAAATGAGTTAAATGCCCCAATCAAAGGACACATGGTATCAGAATGGATAAAAAAATCAAAACCCATCAATATGCTGTCTACAAGAAATTCATTTTAGACCCAAAGACACCTCCAGATTTAAAGTGAGGGGGTGGAAGACAATTTACCATGCTAATGGACATCAAAAGAAACCTGTGGTGGCAATTCTTTTATCAGATAAATTAGATTTTAAGCCAAAAACTATAGTAAGAGATTAGGAAGGACACTATATCATTCTCAAAGGGTCTGTCCAACAAGAAGATCTAATAATTTTAAATAGCTATGCCCCTAACATGGGAGCAGCCAACTATATAAACCAATTAATAACAAAATCAAAGAAACACATTGACAATAATACGGTAATAGTAGGGGACTTTAACAACACCCTCCCTGAAATGGACAGATCATCCAAGCAAAAGATCAACAAGGAAATAAAGGCCTTAAATGACACCCTGGACCAAATAGACATCACAGATATATTCAGAACATTCCATCCCAAACCAACAGAATACACATACTTCTCTAGTGCACATGGAACATTCACCAGAATAGATCACATCCTGGGTCACAAATCAGGTCTCAACCAGTACCAAAAGACTGGGATCATTCCCTGCATATTTTCAGGCCACAATGCTTTGAAACTAGAACTCAAACACAAGAAGAAAGTTGGAAAGAACTCAAATACATGTAGGCTAAAGAGCATCCTATGAAAGAATGAATGGGTCAACCAGGAAATTAAAGAACTGAAAAATTCATGGAAGCAAGTGATAATGAAAACACAACTATTCAAAATCTGTGGGACACAGCAATGGCAGTCCTGAGAGGAAAGCCATACAAGCCTTTCTCAAGAAACAAGAAAGGTCTCAAGTACACAACGTAACCCTACACCTAAAGGAGCTGGAGAAAGAACAACAAAGAAAGCCTAAACCCAGCAGGACAGGAGAAATAATAAAGATCAGAGTAAAAAAATCAATGAAATAGAAACCAAAAAACAATAGAACAAATCCACAAAACTAGGATCTGGTTCTTTGAAAGAATTAATAAGATTAACAAATCCCCTAGCCAGATTTATCAAAAAGAAAAGAGAAAGGACCCAAATAAAGAAAATCATGAATGAAAGAGGAGAGATCACAACCAACACCAAAGAAATAAAAACAATTATAAGAACATACTATGAGCAACTCTATGCCAACAAATTTGACAATCTGGAAGAAATGGATGCATTCCTAGAGACATATAATCTACCTAAACTGAACCAGGAAGACATAGAAAACCAGAACAGATGCATAACCAGTAAGGAGACTGAAGCAGTCATCAAAAATCTCCCAAAAAACAAGAGCCCAGGGCCAGATGGCTTCCCAGGGGAATTCTAACATTTAGAGAAGAATTAATACCTATTCTCCTGAACCTGTCCCAAAAAATAGAAATGGAAGGAAAATTGCCAAACTCCTTTTATGAGGCCAGCATTACCTTGATCCCAAAACCAGACAAAGAACCCATCAAAAAAGAGAATTACAAACCAATATCCTTGATGAACACAGATGTGAAAAGTTTCACCAAAATAGTAGCCAATAGGATCCAACAGTACATTAAAAGGATTATTCACCATGGCCAAATGGGATTTATTCCAGAGCTGCAAGGTTGGTTCAACATCTGCAAATCAATCAATGTGATACAATACATTAATAAAAGAAAGAACAAGAACCATATGATAATCTCAATAGATGCTGAAAAAGCATTTGACAAAGTACAGCATCCTTTCTTGATCAAAACTCATCAAAGTGAAGGCATAGAGGGTACATTCCTCAATATCATCAAAGCCATCTATGGAAAACCCATAGAGAAGATCATTCTCAATCGAGGAAAACTGAGAGCTTTTCCACTAAGGTCAGGAACATGGCAGGGATGTCCATTATCACCACTGCTATTCAACATAGTACTAGAAGTCCTAGCCTCAGCAATCGGACAACAAAAAGAAATTAAAGTCATCAAATCATCAAAGAAGAAGTCAAACTATCACTCTTTGCAGATTATATGATGCTTTATGTTGAAAACCCAAAAGACTCAACTCCCAATCTGCCAGAAATGGCAGGATATAAAATCAATGCACAGGGGTGCCTGGCTGGCTCAGTGTGTTAAAGCCTCTGCCTTTGGCTCTGGTCATGATCTTAGGGTCCTGGGATCAAGCCCCTCATCAGGCTCTCTACTCAGCAGGGAGCCTGCTTCCCCCTCTCTCTCTCTGCCTGCCTCTCTGCCTGTTTGTGATCTCTGTCTGTCAAATAAATAAATAAAATCTTTAAAAAGAAAAAAATAAATAAAATCAATGCACAGAAATCAGTTGCACTTCTATACACCAACAACAAGACAGAAGAAAGAGAAATTCAGGATTCAATCCCATTTACAATGCACCCAAAACCATAAAATACCTAGGGATAATCCTAACCAAAGAAGCAAAGAATCTTTACTCACAAAACTATAAAGTACTCATGAAAGAAATTGAGGAATACACAAAGAAATGGGAAAATGTTCCATGCTCATGGATTGGAAGAACAAATATTGTGAAGATGTCTATGCTACCTAAAGCAATCTATATGTTTAATGCAATCCTTATCAAAATCCCATCCATTTTTTTCAAAGAAATGGAACAAATAATCCTAAAATTTATATGGAACCAGAAAAGACCTCGACTAGCCAGAGGAATGTTGAAAAAAAAAAGCCAAAGTTTGTGACATCACAATTCCAGACTGCAAGCTCTATTATAAGCTGTCATCCTCAAGACAGTATGGTACTGGCACAAAAACAGACACATAGATCAGTGGAACAGAATAGAGAGTCCAGAAATAGACCCCTAACTCGATGGTCAACTAATCTTTGACAAAGCAGGAAAGAATGTCCAATGGAAAAAAGACAGCCTCTTCAACAAATGGTGTTGGAAAAATTGGACAGCCACATGTAGAAGAATCAAACTGGACCATTTCCTTACACCACACACAAAAATAGACTCAAAATTAATGAAAGACCTCAATGTGAGACAGGAATCCATCAAAATCCTTGAGGAGAACACAGGCAGCAACCTCTTCAACCTCAGACACAGCAATTCTTCCTAGAAATATTGCCAAAGGCAAGGGAAGCAAGGGCAAAAATAAACTATTGGGACTTCATCAAGATCAAAAGCTTTTGCACAGCAAAGGAAACAGCCAACAAAACCAAAAGACTATGACAGAATGGGAGAAGATTTGCAAATGACATATCAGATAAAGGGCTAGTATCCAAAATCTATAAAGAGCTTAGCAAACTCCAATCAAGAAGTGGGCAGAGGACATAAACAGACATTTCTGCAAAGAAGACATCCAAAAGGCCAACAGACATATGAAAAAATGCTCAACATCACTCGGCATCAGGGAAATACAAATCAAAACCACAATGAGATACCACCTCACACCAGTCAGAGTGGCTAAAATTAACAAGTCAGGAAACAACAGATGCTGGCAAGGATGCAGAGAAAGGGGAACCCTATTACACTATTGGTGGGAATGCAAGCTGGTGTCACCACTCTGGAAAACAGCATGGAAGTTCCTCAAAAAGTTGAAAATAGAGCTACCCTACAACCCATCAATCACACTACTGGGTATTTACCCTAAAGATACAAATGTAGTGATCCAAAAGGGCACGTGCACCCAAATGTTTATAGCAGCAATGTCCATAATAGCCAAACTATGTAAAAAACCTAGATGTCCATCAATAGAAGAATGGATAAAGAAGATGTGGTGTGCATATACATATATGTGTGTGTGTGTGTGTGTGCATATATATATATGTGTGTGTGTGTATGTGTATACACACAGACATGGAATACTGTGCTGCCATCAAAAGAAATGAAATCCTGCCATTTGCAATGACATGGAACTAGAGGGTATTATGCTGAGTGAAATAAGTCAATCAGAGAAAGACAATTATCATATGATCTCCCTGATATGAGGAATCTGAGAGGCAGAGGGGGGGAGTGGGGGATAGGGAGGAAAAAAAAATGAAACAAGATGGGATTGGGAGGGAGACAAACCATAAGAGACTCTTAATCTCACAAAACAAACTGAGGGTTGCCAGGTGGAGGGGGGTATGTGAGGGTGGTTGGGTTATGGACATTGGGGAGGTTATGTGCTAAGATGAGTGCTGTGTATGTAAGCCTAACGATTCACAGACCTGTACCCCTGGAACAAATAATACATTATATGTTAATTTTAAAAAAGTTAAATTATATACTGAGGGTTAAATGGACTATATATTTATTCAAATAAAAATTCAAAACTCATAACTTTCTAATTGCTTTATACATTTTATCAGTCTGGTGAAATAGTTAACTACTACACATCTCTTCCCAAATTCCATGTTCAGTGACAACATATTGGTAGCCTGAAATCAGCCAGTGGGAATATTCACACTATGGAAGCAGGCAAATGTTACAAATCTGGGTGTTTTTGGTAGAGAGCCTGTTGTTAAACATTTGCAGCACATTACCATTTATGTCATAGACTCACTCTTAGTTCTCTGCTTTGTAAGTTAGAAATTAAACCATATGGGACAATATTTTTAAAACTCAAAGACAAAACATTCAGTTTTTATTACTGGAAGACATTCCTATTCTTGAAGAACTGATAGTCAATCTTTTCTCCTGGGGCAGTGAAAGAAAATAGCACATCTGGCTGAGACTGACTGGTGGTCCAACCAATCAGCCTTTTCAATTCAAAGAGAAAATCACTTTCATACTATTTCTTCTAAGTAATTGCCAAGAAATAAAATCATTTTAGAGTCTGGAATATTTGTAGAGTACAACTGCTATACTCCAAGATTCCAGACCAGAAGTAGATACCTGGTTTTTTTTTTTTTTTTTTCAGTAAAGAGATAGTAAAGATTTTAGGCTTTATAAGCCACACAATCTCTGTTTTAATTAACTACTCAACTGTATCATTGAGGTGTGAAAGCAGCTATGGACAATTCATAAAGGAATGAACGTGGCTTTATTCCAATAAAACTTGAATTACAAAAACAGGCAGCAGGCCTAATTTTGCCCACAAGGTTTAGTTTGCTGACCACTGCCAAAGACAGTTTCTAGAACACTACAGATACTCAAAAAATATTTATTAAAAGAACTTGTATCAGCCTGCTTAGGCTACCGTAACAAAATACCATAAACTCAATGGCTCAAACATCAGAAAATTATTTTCTCACAGTTCAGGAGGCTACAAGTCCAACATCAGTGAAAGCTCTCTTTCTGGCTTACAGAGAGCTGCCTTCTCACATAGCTTCTCCTCAGTGAGCTCGACCCTTATGATCTCATTCAAACTTTACCACCTCCTCATAGGTCCTATTTCCAAATATAGTCTCATTGGAGGTTAGAGCTTCAACATACAAATTTGAGGGAGAGACACAATTCAAAAATAGCATTCCACCTTAGCCCTTCAAAATTCCTTCTTACATGCAACATACATTCATTCAATCCCAACAGCCCCAAAAGTCTTAACTTATTCCAACATCACCTCTAAAATCCAAAGTCTCATCTACATATGACCTAAATCACATATGGGTAAGACTCAAGGTATGATTCATCTCAAGGTAAAATTCCACCACAGACATAAGCCAGTAAAACCAGATAAGTTATTCACTTCCAAAATACAATCATGCAATAAGCAAAGGGTAGATATCCCCATTCCAAAAGAAAAAAAATTGGAAAGAAGGAAGGGGTGATGGGTCCCAGCAAGTCCAAAACCCAGCAAGGCAAACACCATTGGACTTTTAAGGCTTGAGAATAATCCTCTTTGGTTCAAAACTCTACCCTCCGGGCCCACTGGAGTAACAGCATAAAATTCAGGGCTCCCTAGGGAAGGTCCACCCCTTTAGCTCTCTGCAAGGCACTGGGTGGAATATCCTGGTCTGCCAAAACTGAAGAGGAAACAAAAGGGAATCCAGCCCTACCCAATGGGCATAGTAGGAGTGGCAGCCCTGATAATCTCTGAATCACCTTCTAGGTCATTCTTCCTTTTTCTTGAGTGATAAAGTAGCAGAATAGCTCTATCATCCTGTCATGTAGAATCTAGGAGTCCCCCATTTTTCATTTTGTCCCTTCTCTGCCCTCTTTTAGTTCAAACTGACAGGGTTTCTGCTTGTATAATCTCATAATCTCTTTTTGAAATGATATTCTAGCTGAGCCCTTGGTGTTCTCTTCCAAACTCTTTTCAAATTTTTTGTAATAGAGGCAAGCTAAGAATTTTCCAAAACTTTAAGTTCTGGTTTCCTTTATCTATTCCTTCTTCAACTCATCTCTCTCCTCTCGCATTTTACTACATGCAGTCAGGAAAAAACATACCATAGCTTCAACATTTTGCTTTGAAACACCCTCAGGTAAATAACCAATTTAATGGCTCAAAAGTTCTACTTTCCTTGAAATACCAGAACACAATTCAGCCAAGTAGTTTGCCGCTTTGCAGCAAGAATTGTCTTTCCCCCAGATTCCAATAATCTGTTCATTTCTATCTGAGACCTCACCAGAATGGACTTTAATGGCCATATTTCTACCAACATTCTGTTCACAACAATCTAGACTTTCTCCAGTATGCACCTCAAAACTCCTTGAGCCCCTACCCATTACCAAAGCCACTTCCACATATTTAGGTATTTGTTAAGAACTGCACCCCATTTCTTTCTTGCACCAAATTCTTTCTTAGTCAACTCAAGATGCCATAAATATATACCATAAGTATATACCAACTGACTTAAAAAAACAGAAATTATTTTTTCATAGTCCTGGTGGCTATAAGTCTAAAATCAAGGCTCCAGTTTCTAATGAGAGTTCTCTTCCTGGCTCGCAGATGGCTGCCTTCTCTCTGTGTACTTAGATAGTCTGACTTTGGTGTGCATAGCTAGAGAGAGCGCTAGTGCTTCTTCCTCTTCTTACAAAGGCACCAGCCCTATTGGATTAGAGTTTACCCTTATGACGTCATTGAACCTTTATCACCTCCTTACAGGTGATTCCAAACACAGTCACACTGGGGGTCAGGTCTTCGACACACGAATTTTACAGGGACACAGTGCAGTCCACAGCAGAACTGAGAATCCAGACCCAAGAATTTGCTTTAATTATTGCTTTTTACTCCTAAATTATACTTGTAAAACACTTCATAGTACAAGCCTTTCTCCTGGGCCTTATCATACTTTATACAATGTATACAAAGACTTGGACCATAAAAAAATTATTTAGAACACTATAATAAAAGAAATCTCTTCCTACTCCATTCCCCTTCATGGACTTAGCTTTCTAATACAAGCATGAATAGGATAAAGAAGTGATTTATCTGATGGATTACTTTATCTGTCTGTCCTATGCAACTGCTTCATTATGGTGTCTTAAACTTGTCAAAGAAAAGCCTAATACACTGCAGCAAGCACATTCTTTGCTGACAGTGAGGTAAAGTTTAACTCCACAGGTCTTGCTATTAATAATTGTGGTATTGTTGCTATTAGATTAAAGTGCAAGAGATCTCTAAACTTCTCTTCATTAGCAGAAAACTTGGCTGAGTTGATTTTTTTTTTTTTTTTGCTTTTGTGTTTTTTGTTTGTTTGTTTGTTTTGTGGGTCACTGAGAGAGACTTAAAATTCCATTGTTTTATCAAATAGATCATTAGAAATGTTTTTGAATTGGGATTTTCTTTTCTTTTTGAACTATTTCGGTACAGATAGCCAGCTGGAATCTATTGATGGTTTCTGTGTATGTAAGTTAGAGAGGGAAAGAAGGGGGGCTTGGAAAGGGGGATGGAGCATCAGGGTCTCAACTTCCATATGTGTTCCACCAAATATAATTGTTTTATTCTGGAGTAACATTTGCAAATGAATGTAAAATTGCCTATAAGACAGAATGGGTCAAAAAAAGCAATTTCATTGTTTATTTTTATTGGCATCTATAAAAGGTTAAAAATTTTTATGATTTCATCCCAAATTTATCCTCATAATAAGGTTATTTTTTCACTACTTTAAAAGATAGACCTTAAGACAATTAATGTTGCAGTATTCCACCTATCACAAAATTCAAACTATGTATCAAGCAATATCTACTTCAACATACACATCAGATAAAACTAATTATATATAAGAGTTTTGAAATACACACTTTGAAGAAGACAAAAAATATTGTGACATCAGTTATTACCTCCCTCGAAAGGAAATAGATCCATGTTGTTTTCCTCCTTGTTTAAAAACCATTTCAATTATTACCTCATCCCATAGCCATGTAGGATCACACCAAGGCTTGTTGAACAAGGTCCAAATAAATGACCAATGGTGGTGTATCATAGCAAATCGGTCTCAATCCAAGCCAGTATCTTTATACATTGGGGTCTAGTGTAGCAATTAGGCTACAAAAATAAGAATTTGCAGGCAGTGGCAATACTCTGGGTCAAGTGAATGGTTGGTAGGATTTTGACACCAGGTGATCCCTTTAGTTTCTAATAAGTCTTTAGCCTTCATTTGGTGGTCATGAGGGCTGGGAATTGGGGTTCAGGCTAAGGACTTTCAAGGCAGGGTTTCAGACTCTGAAAATAATTAAATTCCAATAATTAAGACTTGTATTTTATTTGTTAAAAGATTTCCTAAGTGCCTCAGCTCACGGTAAAGTCACCATTTTATTTAAAAATTGGTTCCTTGGGGCACCTGGGTGGCTCAGTTGGTTAAGCATCTGCCTTCAGCTCAGGGTCCTGGAATTGAGCCCCATGTCAGGCTGCCTGCTTAGTGGGGAACCTGCTTCTCCTTCTCCCTCTCCCTCTGCCTGCCATTCTGCCTGCTTGTGCTCTCTCTCTCTCTACCAAATAATAAATAAAATCCTTAAAAAATAGGTTCCTTAACAATGCTCAACATGTATAGTGCTTTGCAACTTTCAAAGAACTTGCACATAAATTTATTCTTCACAGCACACCTGAAACAGGAGTGTAACATATTTTCACAACCACTTTATCAAAGAGGAGACAGAATTGTGCAGCAGCAGGGCCAGGGCCCATGTGAGTCTCTCTGGTGCTTTTCTAGTGTGTTGTACCATGATGCCTTTAAGGAAGCAGATGATGTAAAACTCCTCCTTCTTGATCTTTTCCATATGTATATAAAAGAATGTGGATGGAAGCAACCCACTGTCTTGGCTGTACACTGGCCCTTGTCATCACCCAGTTCCTCCTTGAAAACCTTAAACATCAGAATTTTACTCAGAAGAAAATCTTCCATCTTCTGTTGCTTCATTCCCAGTAAACTCACTTGAAATTCACTGAGATCTCAGTCCCTTGAATCTTCTTTTTGTCTTCCCAATTTAATTCTCTTCAAATCTTACACCCTTTATTATTAGCATCCTCAATTTTTTCATCTTTTTGCCCTCCTGCCACAACTACTCAAGGCCTCTGTCTTGGATCAATCCACTTCTCTACCTCTAAGCCAAGTTTTAGAGAGGCCTGGAGCTGGAAATATGGAAGTTTGTTTTTTTTTTTTTTTTTCCTGCTACTTTCCCATTTTTGTAGTAAGTGTTCTAAACTTCATTATCATCCTAATGCCCTTACCCCACTTCTGCCGTTTATTTTCTTAAATGATGTTTTTTTTTTTTACCTCATCAAGGTCTTCAAATGCAAATTTCTCTTCTTCCAAACTTTAATTATCTTTATAGCATCATTTGTTCATCTTTGCTTTCCTCTTCTCCTTTGCCTTGAATCTCATTCCCTAGTATATTCCCTTAATTAGGCCCCCTTGCAGTCTCCTTCATTTCCACTGTCCTCAATCTAACCCTTAGTAGCAGCTACTTCCTTAAACTTTAAAAAAAAAAAAAAAAGAGCAATTTTTCCCCCAACTAAAAACAAACTCTGGGTACTTAATCCCCAAAAAACTTCACAAAAATTTTTCTTGAAAAAGCATTCCACACTTTCCATCTCTACTTCATGTCTTTCCAGCCTATGTAGTCCATCCACTTCACATAAATTTCTGAACTATCTATATTGTAATAGATCACAGAAGAGTTACAAAAGTAAAATGTGCCCATCTGAATACTGTCTATTTTTGCTTTACTCTGCCAAGAATCATCTGTAATGTAAAACATGCCATTTTTCAAAGTTTTGTTACATATACGACCATGGGAGGGGGAAGATTTTGAAAAAATATATTACTTCCATATTTAATTTGGTCATTTGTAAACATAGTCTCCATTATTCCAATTACACATGAAGTTATTATATTTTCAAAGAACAATCAATGAAATAGAACCATATGGATTAATCAGGCATTTTTACTGAAGTTTGCATTCTATTAAAATTTCACAAAAAGAAAATGTCTTTCATAACCAGAGTAACTTTCTCATGGTTTAACTTTTCTCATGGTTAACAACACAGTCAGCTTTTAATGGGAATATAGAGGAGTTTTGTTTTTTTTTAAGTGTGTGAATGTGCTTTTCCTTTCAAACCTAAAAAAATTAGCCCTTTACTCAAGCTTTTGATAATCCTTCCATTCAAGTCTCCAGTGCACATTGAATGACTATGAGCAGTTTCAATATTCGGATTTTACTCTTCCATGTCCTAAGTGCCTCTGTCTCTTACTTGCTTGGCATCTGAGTTCATTTAGACATGGTCTAGCTTCTATCAGGCTGTAGGCCAAAGACCTGAGATAATTGCATGACTGCTTCAGGAATGTTTTTATAGTTCCTCACCCAGTTTAAGGCAGAGAAAAAAAGATGGTATGTCAGAAGGTTCCATAGGGATATTATTGGTGTGTTCAGGCATGGTTATATTATGCGGGAATGGGGCATTTACATTTAATTACAGAGCAATTGTTCAAGTGGGAAAAAATGTTTATTTGAATGTACACAGATTATGCAGTATTGCCCTTAACCTTAAATGCAAAACATGGTTTTCTCTCTCTGTGGTATTTTGGAATTCCACCCTGTTTTGAGGCAAAAAACAATGTTTAACTGCCTTTATACATGCATAGGAAAGGTTTTCAGGCGCCAGTTGTTTTCCCAATAAGGAATCCCTTCAAAGGAAATTGGATCACTTATTCTCATTGTGGTGATAGTGGGGTATCAAAACTAAACCAAACCAGCCATGATGTGGGCTGGTAACACAGGAAGGTGCAGAACTCAAGTGCAGCAAACTCCAAAAAATAAACTGCTATTCAGATTAACTATGATAACTACATAAGATCTATTTCTAGATTTCCAACCCACTGGGATAGACAGAGTACATGTTTCTATAATGAAAAGATTCTGAGGAGAGGGCAGATATTTTGTAACAATCAAGAATCACAAAGGAGCTCATTTCTCTCTTCCTAAGGGACACACAGTTAAAACTCCATATTATTCTGAGGCTGATTATCCAACTGTGGACTCTACTAGCCACTGATTTCTCATTGATTATCCCTCTGGTTCCTGGTCTTTGGAACAACACATTGCTCATTAGCAACCCCACCCAAATCTGGGCAGAAGAAATAAAATCTGCTGAAACACAAACCAGTCTATTCTGCTTCTTGTTAGTAGTTCTCATAGAAGAGGATATGGAAACTGTTTATTAAACCAAGGCTTTTGGATTATAAATAGATAATTATCTATGTCTGCAGGTCTCAGTACTAAGGATAATTGAGAGTTGGTCACACTATAAGACACTTAGACCGCAACATTCTATTTCTTGCTTAGGTTTATCTCTCCTCTCTTCACTCCTCTACACTATAATACTACTGCCTAAATGTCAGGTTTTGTGATCATCAAGTCTGAAAACTTCCTTAAAATCAAGTCTGAAAACATCCTTAAAAATATTTCAAATGTGGTGGTCATCTTCCTCAGCAACTGAAGTAACAACAAAATACTACACATCTGCCCAAATAAATAAAATCCTTGAGTTCTGTTCCTAAAGTACACTCCATGTGTCCCTTATTTTCTTCACCCAAAACACAGTGAGTAATAGAATCTGAAAGAGAGAAAAAAAATTAAGCCTGTCAGATCTTTAGACGTTAATTGGCTTTCACCACTCCAAATTTGATGTGGGTGTTTTGAAACTACTAAATTTGGATTATTTTCTTCTTTCTACACATGAGATATATTGGATTTTAATTTTAATTTTAACATGAGGAACTCAAAGTAAGTGAAATAAAACTGAAATATTATCAGTGGACTAGGCTGGAGTTTCTATAAACATATATTAGACCATTATGCTTCATCATGGTGTTTTCATTATGTAGAATAAAAGAAATCTGAGAAGAATCTAGAATGGTATATAAAGAAAGCAAAAGTTCAATTGAGGGAAAAAAAAAAAGATGTTTATGTGAACATGAAAGGCATGGATCTAGAAAACTACTGTATTGCTAAAGGCAATAGTACTGAACTGACATTGTAAGATTAGAAGCAACCTCTATTGTCATCCTAGATAACACTGAAGGAAAAAGGACATAAGGATTAGATCAAAATAAAGAGCAAAATGATTATTTGTTCATTCATTGAACAACCATCAATTTAAAATCTAAACACCAGTGGGCGCCTGGGTGGCTCAGTGGGTAAAAGCCTCTGCCTTCAGCTCAGGTCATGATCCCAGGGTCCTGGAATCAAGCCCCACATCAGGCTATCTGCTTAGCAGGGAGCCTGTTTCCTCCTCTCCCTCTGCCTGCATCTCTGCCTACTTGTGATCTCTGTCTGTCAAATAAATAAAATCTTTTAAAATAAATAAATAAAACGTTAAAATTAAGTTCACATATTTCCATTTACTATTTTAAGGTGAGTACCAGAAAATTTAAAATATAAATGTGACTTGCATTATTTTTCTATTGAACACCACTTATATAGAGGGGAAGAGGCAAAAGAACATGGATTCATCCTTTAAGAGATACCCAAGTATTACCCAAGTGATGGCAACAATTTTGACTTTGAAACTTAGAGTTACTTGCTATCACATATCCTTGATCCAAAATTCTTCCATTTATGGAAAATGTTATAAAAATGTAAACTTTTTTTGGAATATGCCCTAATTCATAGCATCAGCTATGCTATCCATTGCAGAAGAGAAAAATGTCTTAAGCCCCAGCACCCCTACATGAAAATTAAAACTAGAGAAACAGAGGGCACCTGGGTGGCTCAGTGCATTAAGCCTCTACCTTCAGCTCAGGTCATGATCTCAGAGTCCTGGGATCGAGCCCCGCATCGGGCTCCCCCCACCGCCGCTTGCCTCTCTGCCTACTTGTGATCTCTATCTCTCTCTCTCTCTCCGTCAAATAAATAAATAAAATTAAAAAAAAAAAAAAAAACCTAGAGAAACAGAATGAGGAACCTACTCTGATTTAACCCCTTGGATTTAGGCAGATGGTCATTAGTAATTGTTTTAACACCTAATTTTTTACATACTATACAGTATAATAATAGCTCATATTGGTAGGAGAGGTTTAAGTCAACTCTTTCTTAAACCATATTCCAAGGGGACAGGTAGCAATGATTCAATCTGTTCTCTCAGATGTGAATTACATAGACTAAAAATACACAGTCAGCTCTTACATAGGTTTCTAAGAGGTTCTAAATGTGTCTTCCTTGTTTTGACAATCTGAATTAAACAACATAAGATGATGATTGTCTTTTCTCCATTAGATTATAACTTCTAAATTAAGTTACAATTTCAAAATAAAACTCCAGAAACGCTGGATCTATCCAAAATATATTGTCAGAGTATCTACACAGTATCTAGACTTGGTGAGACTAGGTGAGACCAGAAGTGGCAAACAGCTAATTGCCTGGGCTAAGTTCCACAAAAGACCTATACAGATATTTTTATAATTTGGAAATAGTCGCCAACATTTAGAAATCACAAAATTTTACCCAAAAAAATTGCTTTCTCATTTCTTTAGGAAAACAAAATCAGAAATATTGCAAATAACTCTCCCTCTCATCAGAGTCCCTACTATTTCCCGTTGACTCATAATTCATTTTCCTTACCTGTCTGTTCTCTGTGTGCATTTGAGTTTTCAACCCCTGAACTAAGTAGTAAAATTTTAGTAAGTATAAAATTTATTTCAGTTATTAGAGGGTACCCAGATTACTCAGGGTACATGGATACATAGACTCTGACCAGCCCATGCACACAAATAATTACACACACACAGAAAAAAAAATTGAAAAAAAAACTGCTTAGGGTGGCTGTTTATATCTGAAACAGGATTTGAGTACAAATAATTTATTTGATAGGTCGTTCACTTGGTAGGTGTTATCTGGTGGCCGACAACAGAGTAAATAAGGCAATAAGACAGAGAAAGATACTAATACGAAGTGTGTTCATAAGCAAGTTAATACAATGAGTGGCTATGGTCTAGTTGTGCTGACCTCTGCAGATGTCTCACTTCAGAGTTCTTCCACCCAAGGGACAATGAAGTGGGATATTTATATGCCAACTCTTGTCCATAATGAGTTAAATGTTTGTCATGGGGATGTGCAGTCCCTCACACTTCTTGTCCCATTCCCACTGGCATTACCCAATCACACACCCATGACCAAAGAAAGATTCAGGTACAGAGTTGGAGGTGCTTACATCAGGAAATCATCTGGATGTATGGAAGCAGTGAGAAAATACAGGCAAGGGCACTGCATCCTAGCCTATTCTTTGATGTGGGCCAAGCCACAGTTTCTAAAAATAAAAAAAAAAAAAAAGTATAACTATTCTATTTTTCTTTTAGCTTGGCTAGAACTTTTGCTCATTTAATTTCCACTCTCCATGGAGTTACCTAGATCTTGACTTCCAAGAGAGGGAATTCCCCAGTTACTAGGCCTCAGTCAGACCATGACTACAATTGCGTGAAGTCATGGAAGCACCAAAAAAATAGCACAGTGAACCCTCTATGTTCTAGGCATACTTCTCTCTTCTCCTATTATTCAGTAGCAAACCTATCACCTCATGATAATCAGTCATTACCCCTGACAGTATAGTATCTCTCTTCTTTGCTTGAGGGTCTCCCGGCATGAGAAGCCTGTAATTATCAGTCAACATTGTAGCTTTAGGTTTATGGAATCTTTACTGTATCCCTTACTTGAAGAATACCTAATCTGGTACCAGATCCTCTAATTCAGCAAAGGCTAAAGTTACAGGGACAGAAGCACATACTACAAATACTAAGAATTCAGCATTCGTTGTTGACAGGTCAGTCATTCAAAAGCTGCAGCAGCAAGAAGAATCCTGGTGAGAGGGAGTGCAATGCTATTGGACTCTTGCATATCTTTTATGACTGGTCCCATAACTACTCAATTAATGAATCCAATGCACAAGCAGCAGTGGGGTGACAGAACAGTTTGGCTGCCTTTCACTACATACAATCATTCTACACTGGTGAGCGCTGATGTGAAACACAAAGAGCCACACGTTTTGTGCCCCATCCCATAGGTCCATCTGAATGCCTATAATTTCTGGTATTCACTCTTCCATCTTGCTTCACCTAGGCCTCTTAACAATGAGAAAATCCATTGGCCACTGCCCAAGAGTAAGTGCATATCCTTACCTTATGCTGTTTCTCCCTCCTCAAAAAGTTAATGACCAGGAGTACTACTCAGAGATATACACTCTTAGAAGACTTCTCCTCTTTCCAGTCTTTCAGGACTATCCCTGGAAAGCCTGTCAGGTAACTCTAGTCCACTTTCAGATGATATTAACATGTCAAATCAATCTAACCATGAAGTAAACCCAGGGATAGGTACTGGTACAAGAGTAGGTGACATGAAATGTAGGTCACCTGCTTATGTAACCTACTTGTGCCCTCCAGATACTTGTGAGCCTGTCCAACCTTATGATTTTGTGTATCTTATGATACCCAGTTCATGATGTGTAACTCACAATAATAACTTGGTGTCCCAAATTCAGGCATTTAGTTTCTTTTTTAAAAAAGTGATAATTATCTGCTACAGGCATCATAGCTCTTTCAAGATCCCTAGGAGTCTGTACTAGAATTCTCCTATCCAAGTTTTCCAGAGACTCTATGTAACATTTTAATTTATGTAACATTTTATCATTTAAACATGATACCTCTAGCACTACTGAATCTGCTGTCTTATAGTCCAAATGCAAGGCTGCTTACAACACACTCTGAATTTGCCTCAGAGTCCTCTTTCTCTAAGTACCAATCAAACCTGGTAGTCTACCAAAACAGCCAGGAATTAAATTAAGGCAGTATTTCTTATTATGATACACCAGGCACTGAGCTTCTTTTTTAGTGGCACAAGGTATAATAACTTTTTTAGGAGGTATAAGGTGTAATAACTTGCCTTTAGCTTGGAAGGAATGTCCTAGTATGCCCAAGAACAATAGATGCATAAAAATTTAACGGATGTTGAAAGCCCCTGAATATTTGTAGTGTTCGTCATCTACCACCTAGCCCAAATATGTCATACCAGACCTTTCAGAGTATTTTCTACTTTGGGCTGTCCAAAACCAGGTCAGGGAACCAAGAGGAAGATTACCAACTAGTAAGCTGATCTATTCTGATTATGTTCTCAGGGAATGGATAAATAACCACAGATTGTTCTTTGGGACTATTTGGGTAGTCAGTTGAACTTGGGCCAAGATTCTATCACCCATCGTCCATATGTCCCCATTCTAACAAGGGATTTAATAATACTTTGGGCCTTTGGGTATTAGTGTCAGCTTGGCCCTATTTCCAACAGTCCTTTAAAAATCTGATACTTTCTGCACAGTGAACTATTTAACCTTGCCTAAAGAGAAATCTAGACTTCGCCCCCATTTTCTAAGAAATAATCTCTAAACCTTTGAAATGTCATGCCTGATAAGATGTCTTTGTTTTCTAGGGGCCTTGGATCATAAGAGTCTAACAAAATGATTTACAGTGAGTGGGGTCTTGAGTCACGCTGTATTGTCTCAACCTCCAGAGGGCCTGGAGACTAAAATCAGCCATGTGGGCAGTTACTCATGAAACCCCAACAAAGTGTCTGTACCTCAGGCTCTGCTAAGCTTCCCTGGTTGGCAGTATTCCATGTGCATTGTTATACAACTTTTCCAAGAAGAGTTAACACTGTCCATAACTGTGGACACAAAGACAGGACACCTGGAACCTCTGTGTTCGGAATGCTCCTGGATTCTGCCCTATGCATGTCTTCCCTCGATTGATTTTAATCTGTGTCTTTTTCTTATAATAAACTAACTCTGTATTGAAACTCTGTATTTATTACCCTGTAATAAAAACATAACTGTGAGTAAAACCACTTTCATTGACTCTGTGAGTTCTAGCAAATCACTGAAACCAAAGGTGGTTTGTGGAACCCCTGAAATGGCAATTAGTGTCAAAAGTAAGGGCCATCTTTGCGGACTGTGTTCTTTCTAACTCTGAATTCCCTTTTCCCTGGTGTACAATTAATCTGGTTAATGGCCACATCTCTTTGAGGAAAAATGTGGATATATCTACTTTTTATTCTTACTCTGACATTACAGGACATTTCATCAATGGGATTTACCATCCTCTTCAACCAATGGCACTGGGTCTGAAAACTGGGTCAAGTCTGGAACCTGGGTGAAGAACCCTACTTTTCTCACTGAAGTAGTTAACATTATGCTTGTGCTAACCTGCAGTTTGCTTGTCTATTTTAGTATACAAGTCAAGCAATGCCCTTGTTCACTTTCCATATACTTCACTCTTGGGAATAGTATAGCATATTTGCCATTTCCAGAGATCCCTGAGAGTCAATGTCCCCTAGCTATCATCCTGGCCTGTGGCCAATCCATCATGGTATTTATGTCTACTTTATCTCTGACAGTTAAATGTCAATACCTGGCCTTTGCCATTCTGGAATCCAGTCATCCTCTCTAACATTAGAGCTCAGTTCCATAGCAGTATCTCTTATCACCAACCTTGGCCTCAAGAGGACAGCTCCACTGAGCTTCTTGATTATGCTGGTGCCCCACCTCACCCTCTACTAACACATCCCTCATCACTTCAGTGAAGGAAGTAATCATTTACCCTCACAGAGATCAGTCAGCTATGGGACTCTAGTCTTGCATATTAAATCTATTCTAACATGTTCAACTCTCTGGGCCTTTGTCCTATCCTTAATTCTCTGTTGAGATATCAGACATCTTCTCCATCTTACTGGCTATAAGTCATCATTGTTTTCAAGCTTCAAGGAACCATTCTAGAAGAGAATTAGAACCAGTTCCAGGTGTTCATGCCAGTATATTAAATCCTGAGTTATATGAGAGTTCCCCTGTATCAATAAACTCCCCCTACTCAGCATTATATTCTCTTCTTACTCTAGCTCCTTCAAGATTCATTTCCCAAGTATGTTCTCCTAGTTCCTGCAGATGCATGTAAGTTAGATCCAGCAGTTTTGTTTTGTTTTTGTTTTTGTTTTTTTTGGGGGGGGCAGGATTTTGTTTGTTTGTTTTGGGGGTTTTTTTGGTGAATAATCCCTTTCATCTCATGGCATTTCAAATGTAGAGTTATTGCATGAGCCGATGCATCCCCTCTCCACCTACACTTCATCTCAATCCACCACGGGTAATACTAATTGTGGTATTATAAATCATCAAGAGTTCTTGCTAGTACCCTGATCCTCAGTAATGGATCCCTTGCCTCAAACTGGCAGATTAGTGATCTAATCCCAGTTCTGCTTCCTAGTACCTCATTTCCATTTAATGCTGGGTTCTTCCATAAGCTGACCCTGAGGGAAAGGTCTGACTGCATCTAATTTATGTGGGAAATGATCCCTAGAAATAACAATTTGGGGAACACAAACTAAGATAGCCATATCTGTGTGATGAATATTCTTGAGTCTGAGGTGGCCTGGACCTGACGGTCTCTGCTAAGCCAATTTTGACTTGAGGACTAGGAGTAGTGCTGTATTATTATCCAATAAAAGCAGATTACACACCTCAGGACACCAGCAAGGTAGGGACAGACAAAAATGTTCATATTTAATAAATCCTACAAGGTGGGAACGCACAAAACTGTTCATCTTAAATAAATCCAACAAGAAAAGAAAAAAACTAAAGAAAAATCATTTCTCTCCCAATTATCATATGTTTTATGTTTTATGATTTTCTGATTATTTTTAATTTTAAATAATGAGTATAGGAAGCACAAATCTTTCCAGTGCTTTTCAATGTTAAGATCTAAATACACCTAATAGCTACCCTCTGATGGCACATTCTGCCTACTGATTGGAGACAGCCGTTCCTACTGGGTTCCTGAATAATCTTCTTAACAATTTTAACACCAACTGTGAGTCAGATTTTCAGCTGGACTTCAATAAGCTCTCCTCTGAACATCATGTCAGCTCCTCCTAGCCTGCTCCTGAGTGTCAATCCTAGGTTCTGGTCCAATATACATGCCCTCCTCCTTCCAGACACCCCTTCTTCTGGCCTGACTTTATTTCCCCAAAATGGAAATTCTTGTCTCCTACCTTGCTTTTGGTGAGGGAAACTCATTACCAGAAAAAGAGAAAGAGAGAGGATATACATATTTCCCAGAAAAAATGTCAGCCAAAAGAATTGTCACATAACTAATTACCTTTCTTCTTCCTGCTCCCAGTTGAGAAATCACTTCTAGAGGAAACCACACTTAAGACTAATAATAATAATTTCAGTTAATAAAGTAATTTATAGCTAACTATATTTCATCATAGAAAAAATAAATAGGTGACATAATTATTAAGCACTTTCTATCTACCAGGCACCATACTGAGAGCTAGAAATATCATTGCTAGAAATACCATTTTATCCCCATTTTAGTGATGAAGAAACTGAGGCTTAAGAGATTAGATATTGGATCTGTCCAATGGGAATACTTGATCTTAACTACTATGCCAAATTCCACAGATTAAATAAACATTTGTTGAACGAAGTATGGAAGGAACAAGATAAAATGAGAAGGAAAAAAAGTTGGAGGCATTCTCTAGTGTGGTTTGCACACATTCCATTCTCCACTTTGGAAAACTCTACTGTAACTTCCAAAAGAACTGCTAAATTATTCCTTCTTGCCACCTCGACTTCAAGTACTGCTTGTGTACCTAGGGCTAGAAACAAATGTGCATAAAGAACATGCACACATTTCACACTTGTAAAAATTCCAACTGAGTAAGTAAAATTTAGGATATATGAAATAGACCTGAAGCCATCAATGCCTTGTTCCACCAGTTTCTTTGCTCTCTCAGTTTGAAGACAATGCACCTTCAAGCCTTACCTCTGAGCCCAAAGTCTCTGCCTCTTAGACTAAACATGCTGATTGCCAACCAAAACAAACATTTTCACTGACTACCAATTTCTGCCTGGATAATTTTCATTAAAAACAAAAAAAAAAAAACACTACAAAGCGTGCTCTGTCCCCAAAGGAATTATTTTCTATTCTGCTGTTTCTTCATGTTGAGGAAAGAATCTGATATGTGAAAATAGCTAGTTGTACTCTGACTCAAGTACTTCACAGGGATATCTGCATGGGTAAATTTAGAAGAAGGAAAATACTAAAATAAATAGAAAAATCAAAAGTTAAAATCCTGCTTTGACTCTATAGTGATCAGTCTTTCAGAAAGCTGCTAGAGAACATGCATACTGTCACTCTCCAATCGTGTGAATCTGACACTACTAACAGATACATAATTCGACACCTGATCTCGTTTCTTGCCTGGCTTTGTTTTTAATGCTGCATCCACGCTGAAGATTTAAGCTGCTTCGCCAGCTCATGACAAGCTCTTTTCAAAGATTAGTCTCCCATCTTTCTGTTCTTTATTAATGAGGAGCATGGATTTCAAATCAAACTTCAAAAGAACAATTTTCTTGGAATATAATAATAGTGGGTTTCTAATACAACCTTCCTCATGGGTTTAATATCTCTATAGAAAGTAGTCAATCTAGTGAGAAGAAAATCTAGAGTCCTGGAAAAAAAGAGGTTAAGGGAGCTAAATTGGAGCTAGATTTGGTATTTCCCTTATGCTGATTAGTGGAGGGAGAGAGAACTGAATCCTGGTCATATTAATACACATATGGGTCTGATTCCAAAGGCAGAAGTATAATCTCACTCACGTTTGAAAAACTAAGCTAGCATCTTCAGACTTAGGATCCCTGATATATAAGGATATGATCCTGTTCAGTATGATCCCACATAACTCATGTTACCCCACATAAATACTCCAAAACCACAATTGACTGGAATTCTCAGGGAAGGAGATGTTCTAGGTCATTGGATTTTTTTGGTCAGAAATGAATAGAAAAATCCTTCCTATTTCAACCCTTAGGATCAAAAATGTTTACAAATGCCTTAGTCTATTTTCACAATTTATTAAATACAGAAGGGAAATGTAATTCAATCTCTATTTCATTATTCAGATATTTATGGTCCCTAAGGTCATACTTCTGGGGATAAGTTACCTTGGTACTCTATGAAGTCACAGGTTAAGAAATAGAGACAGAGCTGTTCTGACATTAGGTTGCAGTCTACAAGGGTTTAGTATAAAGTCATTATTGATAAACAATTATCATCCTTTTATGTATTTCTTATAAAATTACAGGGTTAAAAATTTTTGATTAATGGATAATTCTGAATAGTTAGCAATTTGAATGTTTACATGAGCTTCTATGCAGCTCTACCTGGAGGCGGGGGAGGGGGGGGATGTCCATCTTGATCTGAGAAAAAGCCCATTTCTAACTGGCTACAATAGTTCACATAGACTCTTGAAACTTACTGAAAAATAAAGTGACACAATATATATTAAATTGAGGGGTGCCTGGGTGGCTCAGTTGGGTAGGCAGTTGCCTTTGGCTCAGGTTATGATCCCAGGGTCCTAGGATCGAGCCCCACATTGGGCTCCTTGCTCAGCAGGGAGCTTGCTCCTCCCCTGCTTGCTGTTTCCCATGCCTGTACTTGCTCTCTCCCTCTGTGTGTCAAATAAGTAAATAAGGTCTTTAAAAAAAATTGAAAACAACTGAAACATACCTCCAGACCTAAGGTCATCTTGCTACTGTTGGGGTGATTGTTTTGCTAAAACAAAGCCAATTTATTCAGCAAGAGTACCCTTTAAATTCAAACCCCATCAAAAGTTATCTCTGCTTTAGTTTAAGAGGAATAGTCCTTTCAGTAATCTCAGGAGAAAGTTTTTATACTCAAATCCTCCTGAGCTGTGCAGCCCTGGAGAAATGAAAGATAAACCAGGCCAAGGTCAAGCACACCAAGACCAAGAAGGAGCAATTAAGACTAACCACAGCAATGGTTACTTCTAGTGCCAGCACACACAGAAAGGACTTACACCAGCAGTTTCTTATGCCCCTGTTCTCCAAAGGTTGTGTTTTTCCTGGCAAGAGAGGAGGAGAAGAGATGCATTTCCTAACTTGTCAATGGCCTTAAGCTTTCTGAGTAAGAAGAGCACTGGTGGAAAAAAAAAAAAAAAGAGCACTGGTGAACACACAGGATCTCTCTCCTTTCCATAAGCTCCCTATTTGCCAGCAAGCCATGTTTATGAGAGCTACAGTATGCATATTCTCTAGCAGTTTTATGAAAGACTGACCACTATAGAGTCAAAGCAGGATTTTAACTTTTTATTTTTGTATTTATTTTAGTATTTCCCTTCTTCTAAATTTAGCCATGCAGATATCCCTGTGAAGTACTTGAGTCAGAGTACAACTAGCTATTTTCACGTATCAGATTCTTTCCTCAACGTAAAGAAACAGCAGAGTAGGAAAGAATTCCTTTGGGGACAGAGCATGCTTTGTAGTGTTTTTGTTTTTGTTTTGTTCATGTTTGCTAACAAATATCCTCACCATCAGTAATTCTAACTTGACGTAGCCCTCATTGATCCATAGTGCCATGCAGAAGGGCTGGGGGGAAGGAGGGGGCATAAAAAATTGCAGGAAAAAGAAGGAAAGGAGAAAAAGACACTAGGCAAAGAGAAGCCTGTCATACACAATCAAACAATTGATTCATGTCAACAATATTAAACTTAAGCTCAATGATCTGCCTTTCCTACCTATTTTCAGCAAGTATAAAACCAAAAAGAAACTATTTCCATTTGAGTCTTCCAATATGCTATCCATAAAGTCTTTAAAAGTAATACCTGCCTTATTATCTGTATGACACTAACATGTGCATGTAAAAATCTTCCATTTAGGAGTAAGATGAACATTAAGTAAATTTCATTTTTGACCTAAGACTCTAACATGTTTCAGTGAGGACCCACCAAGACCTAAACTTTCAGCAGGTCAACCAAATGATCTTTCTGTCTAAAAGTAGTCTTTCTAATTTCCATAAATCATCCAAGTAGTCAACTACTTAACACTTCATAGAGAGAACCTTGGAAAGACAGGAAACAAAGAGATGAAGCCAGGAGAGGACTGTAGACTTTTCGACATGCTGTGTATACAAAGATTGATACTTAAACCACTAAGATTTCCATTCTACTGATACTAATTTATTTCAGATTGTTCCATGGTGCTACTAATCAAAGCTAGCAAATATAACCCATGACAAGCCAAAGGGGGAAATGACCTCTGCATCAGTTGTTGAGGGTGGTAAACAGAATGAATAAACACACAGTTGCTGATGCATTAATTTCATAATTAGAAAAATACTCAGTTAAATACCAGACACCAAACATAAATTTTTAGAGTATTTGTTAGATACTATCCTAAAATCAGTTTCAGATATCAATAATCAGATCCCTGAATTCAGTGTACCACTGTTTGTGATCTTGTACTGTTTGTGATCTTTTTTAAACATTTGCCTAGTCAGAAAGGGTTAAATGAAGGGTCTTATACAGAAGATTTCTTAGGAATAAGAACAGCTATTCTTCAGTGGAAGGTTTGAAATAAAGAAATGAGCACAAAATCAGCACAACTGAAAAGAGAAAAGGGACTGATACTTTTCCAGGCTATTACAAACTTTAATGAAGTTTATAATTAAACTATGTTTAAACTACGTTTAAGGAAAAATAGATCCACACCTTTGTCCTTTGTGAAAAAAGTAGAGTAGTTGTGACTAACTGAAAAGAAACTTTTTAAAAATATTTTAAAAATAAAGTTTGAAGGGATGCCTGGGTGGCTCAGTGGGTTAAGCATGTATTTTCAGCTCAGGGATGAAGTCCCATATAGGGTTCCTTGCTCAGCAGGGAGCCTGCTTCTTCCTCTGCCTGCTGTTCTCCCTGCTTGTGCTCTTACTCTCTCTCTCCCTCCCGCCCTCTCTCTCTGTCAAGTAAGTAAATACAATTTTAAATAAATTAGTTAATTAAATAAAAATAAAATTTTAAACAATGAACTACATTTACTCACAACAGGATAAATCTTAAAAACATAATCCTAAGTGAAATTTTTTTTAAGATTTTATTTATTTATTTGACACAGAGAGTGAGAGAGGGAATACAAGCAGGTGGAGTGGGAGAGGAAAAAGCAGGCTTCCTGCCCAGCAGGGAGCTTGATGCAAGCTCCATCCCAAGCTCCATTCTGGAACCCTGGGATCAAGACCTGAACCTGAACTGAAGGCAAATGTTTAATGACTGAGCCACCCAGGTGTCCCCACAAGTGAAATTTTTAAATGTAAGAAACAAGAATAAGATCTACTAAATGCCTGGTTGCCTCAGTTGGTTGAGTGTCTGTCTTCAACTCAGGTCATGATCCCAGAGTACTGGGATGGAGTCCTTCATCAGAATCCTTGCCAGCAGGGAGCCTGCTTCCCCCTTCACCCGCCTTCCCTCCTGCTTGAGTGAGCTCCCTCTCTCTCTCTGACAAATAAATAAAATCTTTTAAAACAGAAACAAGAGTAAGATCTGTAGCAGAATATCATTTATATAAATGTAAAATACATGTATACAAACCAATAATAAGCATTTAAAAAGAGTGTACATCAAAATAAGAAAATACACAATGAATGCATGAGAATAGCTATCTGTAGGAATGAGAAAGGCAAAGTAAGAGTGGAGAATGGAGATAGAATATATTTTTTAAAAATAAACTTTGCATGGATCAATAATGGCATTTTACTATGAGCTAAGAAATATCAACCTTATATATCACAATCCAAAAAATTATAGTCACAATCAGTAAAGCCTGTATGTAAATATGACAAGATCAAACAACTTCAGGGATACTAAAACAGAAAATGGTTAATTAGTTCAATATAAAATTCAGTCATTCAGGCTGATGATTATTATGCCTGTGGTTCAGTACCCTTAGAAATTTGTTGGGAAAAGTCCATAAGAAATGCTACCTATAATCTGCTCCATTTTCCCTTCATTGATTTTAGTCCCAAAATGAGAGACTAAAACCAAATCTGGGCTTTGATTTCCTCTAGTGCAAGACCATTTCCAGGTATATGTGGAAGGAAGGGCAACGATTTGAAACAGTATGAACAAGAAACTAGAAAATGATATTTACTTAATATTCATCTTACTCCTGAATGAAAGACTGTTACATGCATATATTGGTGATGAACAGGATGTTAAGGGTGAGGTTGAGGAAGACACACAGATTCTTAACTTTAGAAAGTGGTAGATAAGGACTGAGAAGAGAAACACTGGTGGAAGAGAGGGTGGTGAGGATTAAACATCTCTGTGTCCAATACAGTAGTAGTTTTATATGGCCATTTCTCACAGCCTCCTCAAATGCATACCAGTGGTTTAAAATCAAAGGTCAAGTGAGGTAAAGCATTTCTATAAGGACTCAAAGATTCTTCTGATGACCTGGTTTAATCCAGGGGAAAAGGGAAGGACTTTTTTTTTTTTTAATATCTTCCCTAAATATTTTTTTTCTCATACTACAGTTATGATGAGCACACAGCAGCAGAGAATTTGAGTCCATATTATTTGACCTAACTATGAAAAGCTAGTCATCCATGTTAGACAACCTTTCAAGTACCAGGAAGCTTGGCAATTGTGGTATATTGTATTTTCCAAAAATATACCAATATGCATACCTACCTAACATTCTCTTTTACAGTGTTATGCTTGTACTTCTACACCAAAAAGTGGGATCTATGCTCCCTCACTTTAAACATGGCAGACCTATAACTGCTTCAACGAATTGATTATTCTGGAAGGAATACTGAATTCCCAGGCTTGGTCAGACAAGATATTAGGATCTTATCTCTCTCCCTCTCCCTCCCTCCCTCCCTCCTACCCTAGCCACGATCACCACCAACCCCTGCCCCCACCAATACAAACCTTAGGAGCCAACATTTAGGAAGTCTGGCCATCCTGACTAAAAATCTAAAAATCATAGGGAGAGACTACATAGACAGAGAGATGTCTGAGGAGAGAGACCTCACTATTCCAGCTCCAAGCTATTAGAGTCCTTAGTCCTCATAACCTGACATGACTGAAGAAGCCTTCAAGAGATCCTTGGTCCTAGACATAATCTTACCACAATGGCATGAGAGACTCAAGTCAAAATTACCTGGCTCCACCACTCCCAAATTACAACAGAGACCATCCGAGATTTTAAGATTTTTTTTTATTATTTGACAGACAGAGATCACAAGCAGGCAGAGAGGCAGGCCGAGAGAGAGGTAGAAGCAGGCTCCCTGCCGAGGAGAGAGCCCGATTCGGGGCTCGATCCCAGGACTCTGGGATCATGACCGGAGCGAAGGCAGAGGCTTTAACCCACTGAGCCACCCAGGCGCCCCCCATCTGAGATTTTAAAACAACAACAATAATAGTTTTTATTGTTTTAAACCACCAAAGTTTGGGGTGAAGTGTTATGTAGAAATAGATAATCCTAAAATTTGTATGGAACCAGAAGAGACCCTGAATTGCTAAGGAAATGTTGAAAAGAAAAACAACTGGGGGCATCACGTTGCCTGATTTCAAGCTTCACTACAAAGCTGTGATCACCACAACAGCATGGTACTGGCACAAAAATCAGACACAAAGACCAGCGGAACAGAGTAAAGAACCCAGACATGGACCATCAACTCTATGGTCAAATAATCTTCAACAAAGCAGGAAAAAATATACAGTGGAAAAAAGACAGTCTCTTCAATAAATGGTGCTGGGAAAATTGGACAGCTATGTATAGAAGAATGAAACCCAACCATTCTCTTACACCATACACAAAGATAAACTCAAAATGGATAAAAGACCTCAACATGAGGCAGGAATCTATCAAAATCCCAGAGGAGAACAAAGGCAATAACCTCTTCGACATCAGCCACATCAGCAATTCTTTCAAGACATGTCTCCAAAGGCAAAGGAAACAAAGGTGAAAATGAACTTTGGGGACTTCATCAAAATCAAAATTTCTGCACAGCAAAGGAAACAGTCAACAAAACAAAGAGGCAACCCACAGAATGGGAGAAGATATTCATAAATGACACTACAGACAAAAGGCTGATATCCAAGATTTATAAAGAACTCCTCCAACTCAACACACACAAAACAGATAATCACGTCAAAAAATGGGCAGAAGACATGAACAGACACTTCTCCAAAGAAGACATACAAATGGCTAACAGACATGAAAAAATGTTAATCATCATTAGCCATCAGGCAGATTCAAATAAAAACCACATTGAGATACCAACTTATACCAGTTAAAATGGCCAAAATCAACAACACATAAACAAACGTGCTGGAGAGGATGTGGAGAAAGGGGAACCCTCTTACACTTTTGGTGGGAATGCAAGTTGGTGTAGCCACTTTGGAAAACAGTGTGGAGATTCCTTAAGAAATTAAAAATAGAGCTACTCTATGCCCCTGCAATTGCACTACTGGGTATTTACTCCAAAGATACGGATGTAGTGAAAAGAAGGGCCATCTGTACCCCAATGTTTATAGCAGCAATGGCCACAGTCACCAAACTGTTTAAAGAACCAAGATGCCCTTCAATAAACGAATGGATAAAGAAGATATTGTCCATATATATACTAGAGTATTATGCCTCCATCAGAAATATGAATACTCAACTTTTGTATCAACTTGGACAGGACTGGAAGAGATTATACTGAGTGAAATAAGTCAAGCAGAAAGAGTCAATTATCATATGTCTTCACTTACTTGTGGAGCATAAGGAATAATGCGGAGGACACTGGGAGATGGAGAGGAGAATTGAGTTGGGGGAAATTGGAGAAAAACCATGAGAGACTGTGGACTCTTTAGAAACAAACTAAGGGTTTTGGAGAGGAGGGGGGGTGAGAGGTTGGGTGAGCCTGGTGGTGGGTATTATGGAGGGCACGTATTACATGGAGAACTGGCTGTGGTGCATAAACAATAAATTTTGAGCACTGAAAATAAAATAAAATAAAATTTAATTTAAAAAAAAATAGATAACTGATATTGCAATCTTTTATAAAAACTGAAGAACTCAACCATGATGTACCCCTGAATGGATGGATGGGTGCCTCACCTACCTGCAGTGAGAAAATCTATGATTAAGCCTCAGAGCTGGTTGATTGAGATTCTCATTTACTTCTATTTGTTGTTGTTGTTTGCTAGCATTCACTTTCTATTTCTTCTGTACCAAGCACTGTTACTCTAAAACCCATTGAAAATTTACAATTTTATTGCCATTTTAAATTTAAGGAAACTAAATTACGTAACTGTTAAGATTCAAAAAACTATCCATTGAGGGAGCATCTTCCAGTGATTCAGTCTGTTTCCAGGCCCATGCTTCTAATCATCATGTTCTACTGCCTTTGGTACTTTTTATGATTGAACTCAATTATAAATTTTGGGGGCAAAGCTGAAATAGCACCATAAAAAGACAAACTTGACTAAGACTACTGAAAACTATTACCGTAATAATGTTGCTTTGTGCTTTTTGTACGCAAGGAAAGCCATCTCTAATGCTCTAATCTTATAGACATATTCTAACAATCCAGTTAGTGAGTGTAAAATGTTAAATAGACAGTGAATCTAAGCAGATTTATATATAATCAGAACAATTACCTGATTCATAGCTAAGGTCATTAAGGCCATTAAAAAGCATATGTGCAAATTGGGATCAGGAGCCATATGACAAGTGTGTTAAATTTCATTCTAAAATAAGGTAATAAATACTGAGTGCTCAAGAAATGAGAACATTAACAAACACTGTTATTCTACCTAATACAAAAGGAATGGAAGAAGAACCAACAAACAAAAACATTTGATTTTTGTCTCAATCCACAGAAAGCACTATATTTAAATCAACCATTTTAGAATAAAAGTGCTGGCAGTAATTCAACATAGTTCACTTTGTCTCCTGAGACATCACTGCAGTGTGTTATATTGAAAAAAAAATCACACTTAAACACATTCTCTCTTATAAACTGTTAAGAAGTGTCACTGTATTATTATTTCATGATGATGATTACTATTTCATGGTCTCAGCACGTATGTGACTAGTTGTGGGTGGGACTGGAATGACTAAATGCATGAACTAGTTGTGGGTGGGACTAGTTGTGGGTGGGATTGCAGTGACTAAATGCAGTAAGAAATGCTTGAAGCATAATTTCCTTGAAGATAAAATTTAAATTACATTTCCCCAAGACTCATAAAATTGCATGCAAAACTACTAGTTGAGTCCTGGAATCATCTTTTGAAGATATAACAGTGGAATCAAATTCCTGGCTATAGAACCCTGGCCGATGCCAATAGAAAAAAATGGACAGGATCATTTTCAGCAATGGTAGGCATTTGAGAAAAAACAAGAAAGAAGAAAAAACTAGACAGACATTAGCTATACTTCATGCCTACCACCTTGAAAAAATGATGAAAATTACAAACAGAACAGGATTCCTAATAAAGTTACCCCTGAAATGGCTCTTTGAAATACCATGACCCCTGGGGTGTGGTCATGCATCTCTTCCAATTAAAACTAACAATGCTGTGGGAAAAATTTCCCAAATACTTGCTTCACAGCTCCTCCATAGCCCTCCTTAAAGCCCCTACCCCAGTTCTAAATCTTGCTCTTCTCCCTTGTCCCCACCTCACTGACAGTTTCTGCCTGTACCTTATTTCCAAAGCTCCTCTTCTATATGTTTACATGGTCACCTAAAATTTATGTTGAATTGAAGCATGGTGTAAACATTACTGTAAAAATATGCCTGGAACATAGTTGAATGCACTTCAAATTCAATATATCTAAAATAAATTCCATGTGTTTTCTTCCTCATTCTCTACCTCCAAAATATACCTCTTGACTGTTCTATTATTATTAATGACATCACTCTTCTCTAGTCTCTCCAAGTAGAAAAATACAAGAAAATTTTCCTTCCATTCATATGAGAAACAAAAACAAAATAAAACCTGTGTCATTAATTTTTCCTTCAAACTTCCTCTTGCATCCGCACTTTCCTTTCCATTATCACCCCCATCCCACTGGTTCAGACATTTATCTTCATACCTGAACTATCTTAAGCACCACCGAAGTTGCTACCTTTCATATCCGAATCAACTCTGTACACCGTAAAAGAGACTTACCTTCCTTCCTCAATCTCTTCATACACCTTGTCCCTCTCTAAAACTTTTAATGTGTCTGTGTTGCTTCAAGAATAAAGTCCAAATTTCTTAACTTAGCATACGAGTCTCCATCTGCCTTCCATTGATCCTTTCATTCACCAAATGTTGGGGAAGGTTTGGCAAACTGGAATTCTCACACACTCCTGGTAGGAATGTAAAATTATACAACCACTTAGGAAAACAGTTTGGTAGTTTCTTTAAAAATTGAACATTCTCATACTATAATGATCCAGCTATTCCATTCCTAATTACTTATCCCCCCCCAAAATGAAAGTACAGGTCCAAAACAAATATTTGTAAGTCAACATTCATAGTAGCCCTATTTGTAATGGCCCCAAACTGAAAGCAATCCAAATGCCCAACAAAAGGTCAATGGAAA
This sequence comes from Enhydra lutris kenyoni, assembly GCF_002288905.1. Taxonomy (NCBI): domain Eukaryota; kingdom Metazoa; phylum Chordata; class Mammalia; order Carnivora; family Mustelidae; genus Enhydra; species Enhydra lutris. Next base: position 5,056,704 of record NW_019154087.1, on the reverse strand, counting down.
AACAAATGGTGCTATATCCATCTGATGAAATACTGCTCAGCAAGAAAAATAATGAACTACAGATATATACAACATAGAAAAAGCTCAGAATCATTATCCTGAGTGATAAAAGCCGGATAAAAACACTTGTATAAAGTTCTTAAAGATGCATAATAATGTACGGTAACAGAAAGCATATCAGTGGTTGCCTAAGAATCCAGAGGTAGGAAGTTAGGAGGACTGGAAGGAAGGAATTACAAAGGTGCTCTAAGAAACTTTAACAGCCATGGGGATGTTCATTATCTTGATTGTGGTGATGGTTTCACAGTTGTGTACTTATGCTTAAAACTCATCAAATTATATAGGTTAAGCATTCACTGTGTATTATGTATCAGTTACACCTCAAAAAAGCTGATCACTCACCTTCCAAAACACATCACTTGAGTCAAACTGGTCAACTACTTAATACAAAAATGCATTATGAAGCTTGATATATCTGTATTTACCTGCTACCATCCTTCCACCTTTAGGAACACAGCTGATAACACTCACATCTCCTCTACTGAGACTTCCCAGACCACTCCAGCTTGTAGCAGAGTCCTAATTCTCTTATTTATACCTCTGTGATCCTGGTAATTTACATAATCTCTCTAGCCTGTTTCTTCATTTCTTAAACATTTATAATAGTAGCACCCATTTGATAAAGTACAGAATATAAATTGGCTGGCCTAATACCTAACACATAGTAAGCACCCAAGCTTTGTTGTCTTAGATTTACTATATATTTCATTATAATTTTTCTTATATGAAATGTTTTTAGAAGGGATGGTAGAGTCTTCCCAATAGTGCCTACCAGAAATAGTTCCATATAAGTCCTTTATGCAACAGACAATAATTAGTTGATTTGATTTTCCTTTTCCTGATCATATCTTTTTCTCCAGTATTGGGGGAGAGGTAGGGAGAACAGGGGAGAGCAGAAAGTTTTGGCGAATACTATCTTGATTATTCCAAATATTGTGGTTTTTTTCTGCTAGAGTAAGCTTAAACTGAGTCCAGACATTATCTTTAAAAAATAAAATGTATTTAGCCATAGTCTTAGAATTTAACTTTATTTAACTCCAAATAATAAAATAATAAATACTAAGCATTTAATATCTATATGATAAAATATAAGGAACTTTGTATAAAGCTCAGGGTCACAATACTACAAAGTGGCTAAAATATAACTTGAAGCAATACCTGCTGATTGTTTTTACTTACATCAGTTGTGTTTTGAATAACAAAATTCAGAGTATAGTCTCCTAATAGCCAATTATTCATATATATTAATTGACTTAGACAATGCTACATTTTATTATAGGGTGCTTTCTTCTGGAAAGTGAATCTCAAGATGCTTTGACTTCTTAAAATATTTATTGTTCACTAGATTTGGTAAAATTTTCCCTTCAATGGGAATTTTTCTTTGGAGAAAGTGAGAGAGTACTGAGCGCTGCCATTTTATGATTTCCCTTTGAGACAGGGTAACTAGTTTGGTAGCACTGACAATGCCCCTCATTGTTCACCTAATTCAATATCAGAACTATCTGACTTTTGGGGCACCTGGATAGTTCAGTCAGTTAAGCGTCTGTCTTTGGCTCTGGTCATGATCTTTACTTGGATAGCTTCTCTAGTTCTCAACATCATCTCAGGGTACTGGGATCAAGCCCCACATTGAGCTCCCTGCTCAGCAGAGAGTATGCTTCTCCCTCTCCCTCTGCCCTGCTTGTGCTCTGTCTCTCTCTCTCTCTCTCTCTCAAATAAATAAATAAAATCTTTAAAAAAAAAAAAAGAAGAAGAACTATGACTTTTGTTCCAATGGGGCCATGTATATTTAATTAAGAGAGATGGGCACCTCCATTTAAGCAATAGGAAGGTAGATAAAGTAGACAATATCACCAACAGATACCTAATTAATATTTTGAAAGGTTATGTCTCAGGCAAAGCTTCACCTCTAGAAAATCCAGTACTGGGTGAAATCCAGAACACCAAGGCCAGTTTAACTACAAATACAGTTACAAGTAGAAATGCCAATACGCATAAACTATATATTGGTAATCTCATCATATAGTTGGACCAATCACAGATGATCTTTTCTAAACACTATTTAAATAATAAGCATGGGATCCTCTGAAAGCAATCATTGATGTTTTTAGATAAGCTGCACTTCAGCAATTAATTCAGAGGTTTATCACATACTTGACCAATGGCGTTTGTAACATTACCCCCATATTTTTATTTTCTGTAATAAAATTAGCACTGATCAAGCATTAATTATGTAACGAGCACTATTCTAAACACTCTGCTTGGGTTAGCTCATTTTATATTTACAAGTCTATGAGATAGGTACCAATCATGGGAGATAAGTGATAAAAGTTAAAATAAGTAGAGGTATCAATATCATTATTAGTATTGTTAATAATATGCTCAAATATGGATTTTGATCTCACGATAAAATTTTAAAATTGAATTTCAAACAACTGTGTCACTTGCCACTCAGGAATCTAGCCAAGTAAAATTCCCCACCATGTCTTTAAGATGTAGATGCTTAGTGTTTTGGGCAAAATAGGAAAAGATTTTCATGAATTCAAAACATAGCTTCCTTCTTAAGAAAGTACATAATTCAAACTTTGGAGCAGTCAAGATGTACATGTCCCTTGCAGTATGTAAATAGGAGTATAGTTTTACTCTTAGAAAATATAAGAAACAAGGGTACCTAACCCTAGAAATCTTTAGAACAATCCACAAAGGAGAATAAAGTTTGGACTACTATGGCTTTTTGTATGTTCTAAAGGATCTTTGTACTTCAAATACTTTTAAAATCATATTAGTTTTATAAAACTCTATTTTCTCCATCCCCAAATCTTCCTTTCCCCACTCTAAACCAATCAACTCAAGGTCTTTGGGGACTGCCAATTTGGAACATCCTCTGGCCTTGACAATTGGCAGCTGGGATCAATCAGTTCATAAAATCCAACCTGTCAGCTAAAACCAGTCATATTTTTTAAGCAAGACAATCTGTTAAACAGCTCAGGTTGTAAATCCATGAAAAACATTTGCAAAAACACATTTTGTGCTTGCTCTTCCTACGTTCTGAGGCTACAGATGTTACAGAAACCACCATTCTGGAAACTCTCCCAACCATCTATTATCCTTCCCTGAAAATTTCAAGGTATCTTCTGGGCTCTACAGCTAGCAACAGACCAGCTTCTGATAGCCATGGGTAGGAATAGATATCCTCAGTGTGGAAGGAATCCTTGCTTCACCTCGGACAGTTACATAGTAGTTTCTATCTGATGTGCAATTGATCCAGTTTATCATAAGCCAATGTCATCACTGTGCAGTTAGGCTGGCTTCCAGTACTGGCTCTGTCCTAAGAGGAAAAATTTATTGTATAGATTTCAAAGCAACTGCAGAGCTTCTAAAGCTAAGTGATCTTAGGCAAGGCACATCTTCTCAAGCTTCAATCCTTCTCAGTAAAATAAGAGGGCTGGAATAACCAAACTCCAAATTTCTTTCCAATTCTATAATTCCATGATTCTACTTCTTTCCATCATGTTTTTACCTAGCAGGAAGTCAAAGATTCTCCCTCACCACAGCCAGCTCCTTCGGGTCCAGGATCATAGTGGGTCCAACCCCACAGAACAACATGCCACAAATAATGACTGCTTAAATGAAAATTTTTTTCTGGCTTTATTTTACTCAACAAAGTGTGGGCAGGTTTTAAGAGAGATAAAGATTATCAGTACCTTTCAATGGCATAACATCTTGACAGTGCCTACCATTACTATCTAAGTGAGTGGCCAGATAGACATCAGGCAACTCATAGCTCTCCTTGGCCTTACTCCAGGTAAACATCAATCACTGATGATGCCTCTTCCCCCAATTAAGCCAAGACCACTCTCAGAATCCTCAACTCAGTCTTCCAGACAGTCACCACCAATTATTCAGAATCAGCATGCATGAAGAGCACATTTAAAATTGGGACTTATACACTAATTAGTACCAATCTGAACCCAAATGCTGTCTATACCTCTCTAACTGGATAGGTCCTGAGACATAAACCCATTCTCTTCCAACAAATCATTTCCTTTTCTCTCTACATTATTATTTTTATAAATGGCAAAATCAGTAATCCAATCTTCCAAATGAGGTAATATTTGCCCAATACTTACATCTAAACAACCAAGTCCTGCAAATTTTTCTTCCTAGATAGTAGTTTTCACTTTTATTCTCTCCATTCCAAATAACACTTTCCTGCCCCCAAAACCTTATCATTTTTTTTAAAGATTTTATTTATTTATTTGAGAGAGAGACAGTGAGAGAGAGCATGAGTGAGGAGAAGGTCAGAGAGAGAAGCAGACTCCCCACGGAGCCGGGAGCCCGATGCGGGACTCGATCCTGGAACTCCAGGATCATGGCCTGAGCTGAAGGCAGTCGTCCAACCAACTGAGCCACCCAGGCGTCCCAAACCTTATCATTTTTATTCAAACATATTGTGATCATATATTTAAGTAAGTTACCTTGTCAATGGCCTTGAAAACATCATATTTCCCTATCTTAATCATTAGTAAATCCTATTGCATATAAGCACAACACCCTCAGGTTATTCAAACAACTTACACGGCAGCTCAGGGTTTCATAAACATGTAAAAGCTACATGGCCTTTTATGACCCACCCTTGGAAGTCAGATGGTATCACCTCTACTATACTCTATTGGACAAAGCAGTCACAAGCCCACCCAGATTCAAGGCACACTTGATGGAAGGAATATCAAAGAATTTATAACCATGTTTTAAAACCATGGTACCCATCTCCTTTTTTACATATGATGATCTAGAAAAATTGAACTAATAGTTCCCCAATTACGTCATTCCACATGCTATTTTCCCAGCATGGGATACTGTGATGGTTAATTTTATGTGCCAGCTTGATTGGGCCACAAGATGCCCAAGCAGTTGGTTAAACATTATTTGTGGATATGTCTATGAAGGTGTTTCCAGAAAAGATTAACACTTTAATGAGTAGACTGAGTAAAGCAGATGGCCCTTCCCACTGTGGGTGGGTATCATTTACTCCACTGAGAGCCTAAATAGAACAAAAAGGTAAAGGAAGGTTAAATTAATTCTGCCTGACAACTGAGCTAGGACACTGATCTTCTCCTGCTCTTAGCACTCTTGGTTCTCAGGCTTTCAGACCCAGACTGGAACCTTTACTACCAGCTCTCCAACTCTCAGGCCTTCTAACTACACCACTGGCTTTCCTGGGTCTCCAGTTTGCAGACAGTAAATTATGGGACTTCCCAGCCTCCAAAATCATGTAAACCAATATAATAAATCTCTTCATATGCTGATTCTTTCTCTCTGGAGAACCATACAATCCCCCCTCCCCTCCCTGGAAAATCCCTATTCATTCTCCTAATATCACCAAAATACTACTTCCACTGTAAGAGCTACACAGACATCAAGCATCAAGTGACGGAGAACTCCCTCCATGCTCCAGTAAGATCTTACCTCCTAGACCACTGCTTTTAAAATAAAGAGATGAACCGGGATCTTAATAAGATTCAGATTGATTCAGTCAGTGTAGGATGGAGCCAAAGATTCTGTATTTCCTACAAACTCCAGGTGATATCCATGTTGCTATACCAACCACACTTTGAGTAGACAGAGGCCCCTAAAAGAGTCTACCCAAATTGCCAGCTCAGGGTAGAGTGCTTCATCCCGGGAGAGGACTGTGGTACAGAGGCAGGCTACGAGGCATGCATCCAAGAGAGATGCCAGAGTGGAATGGGAAAAGTTGCTGCAGGCATACACAAACAGGCAGATTGTTAAGAGGCAGGCAAGAGGAAAATTTAGGGTACAAGTCAAAGGAGAAGAGCAGAGAATGGGGTAAGCCCAGAGATAATGAAATGGGAATACATAAAAGGTTTTTATTGATGAGAGATGGGGGGGGAAGCTATTAGAGGACAAGGCTAAAAGTAACATTTTCTAAAATATTTGTCTGTCTCTCCATTGAGGCAACAGTATGCACACTGGCTTTTTTAAATCTGCATATCTATATCTAAACATTTCACTTTCTTTCAAGCGTTTAACAAATTGTCATGTACTTAAGGAAAAATTTTTCTTAGGACTTATACAAGGAGAAGGGGAACTAGAGACACTGAGTCCCCTCTCTCTTTATTTTCATCTTTTGTTATATATTAAGCTTCCATGTTGTTTCACTTGCAAAATTCTTTCCACCACTAAAGAATAAAAATTATACTATATTTTCCATAACTATGTCTTCTCATACAAAACACAAGAGAACAGAACAGCATACAGTGTCTGGTTGCATACATGCTAATGAGTGTAAATATCCAAACAATAAAAATTAAATGAAGGCAAATATATCATCACACCATTCCTCATTCATCTACTGCCTGAGAGTCTAAGAATGGTGTTGGCTGGGAAAAAATATGGCACTGACCAGCCTGTTAGAATTAGCATAGTGCTACTGTAATAGCAAAAGAATTAATAAGAATAACAGGCCTAGTTCCAATACACATGGTGGAAAACTTCTTGCTGACAGAAAGATACAGGATAGGATTCATCATGGCATTCCACTGAACATTAAAAGTAAAAACCACAATTCAGCTGTACCCCAAAGAATCTGAGAATTTGGGAGACTTTTGATTACCCCATTTTCCAATAAGTGTCTGGACTAGAACCTGAGAAGGGTCACATCCTCTCCCAACTAGTGTTTGTTAAATAAATGTGTTTTGAGTGGTGTGAGGATGTCTTCCTTTATTTCATATTTATGTTGTTAGACATGGGATAAATTCAAACACATTCTGTTTAATAAATTCATATAATCTTTCTTCTATCTTCTATTGAATTTGGGAGTGTTACAAAATTTCAGATTCCAAGAGGGAAATTTTCTACAATTTCTTTCACATGCAATTCAGTTCTCTTCCTTCAGAGAATTAGCACCAGGCAGACACTCTAGACACTCCCTGAGAAGACGTTATGCATATTCCCATGGCTACATTTTGCAGACATCTCCATCTTAACAGAGATCCTCCCCACTGTTTCCCCCCCCTCCCCCATGGGTTCAGATACACAGTTTTCTTTATTTAGTAATGAACTCTATGGCCTATGCAGATGAAGATAACAGAAATCGAATGATGGGACCAGCCATACTCTGCAGATTACTGAGTAAGAGAAAATAATAATCACCAATAAATTTTAGTCCTATTTTCCCAAGTGATGATCCTGAAAAAATAAAAACCATCCACCCCACTCAGTAGTAGTTAAGGGTCACTATTTATACACACCAATAGATGAGTATATGTGGGTTACATTAAGAGATGGTAGTTGACAAAGGGCTGTGTAATATCTCACTTTTGCCTTTCACCAGCTACCCCTTACCAAAAAGCCCTCAAAGACCATGACAAAGGCCAAGAAACCTTTATTACTAACAGTCATTTTGGTCCCCAAATCCCATTATAGAATTCTAGTGAGATGACTGACATCTCATTGGAAAACCCAACCTCCTAGGAGGATCTAAGTAAACAACCTTCAACATAAAGCCGGGACCCAGCCTTCAACATAAAGCCCAAACCCAAATCTCAAATCTACCCATCCAAGGCAAATAAAGGCCCACTTTTGTGAAGAATAAAAGGCCAAGAGAAAGAAATGTCTGAGAATTTTTTCCTAATATCTAGGGTAGGCTTTTCTATACAGTACACGTTCTCTGGACTGAGGGAAGGGAAAAAATGCTGAGGAAGATGATTCCAGGCCTACGTTACCTAGACCCACGGGAAAAGAGAAAGCACACTTTTCCGACACAGGCTGTCATTTTGGTCAATCCAGAGCCACACTCCCACCTCTTCAATGTAGAATGTGGTGTATTTGCAAATGAGGTAATCCTTGAGATGAGAAAAGAAAAGGGCTCTGAGTTCCCTCAGAGGTCAAAAGGGCTGACAAAAATCTATCTAATCAACAATTCCCAACTAAATATGAGGAAGAAGGAACAAGTTATCTTTATATCCCAATAAAAATCTAATACTAGCTGCTAAAAATCATAGAGTTTGAATGAGAGATGTTACCAATACAAGTACACCATGCATTTGATATGAAAGCAAGAAAAAAATAGAAACACTACCAAATTAATTTTAAAAAATGTGGGTAAAAAGTGGAAATACATTTAGTACTCATATAATTATTTATAAATGCTTATTCAGTGAATAATCAGATAAGATCAATTTTCTCTCTTTTTAACTAAATTATTTTGGAGTTAAGGAATCAAAACCACAATTATTCAATTAATTTTTTCCTTCTGGACATACAATCCTAAAACAGGATCTAATACCTGGGTTCTAAATGAGCCAAAGGATAAGTAACAAGGGCATAAACTCCTTCCTGCCCCCAATCTTCCCACAGGTACTACTAGTTCAACCACAGACTGGGTCTGAGAATAGAGTCATTTTCCACAAATTCCTGTAGAGCTGAGACAGCTCTTTTGAGTCAGGTGTGTATCCTGGCAGACACAAAATGGAGATACAGAGGAAATGTTGGGAATAGAAGAAAATATATATCCTAGGTCCTCACCCAGTGTGTCTGCCTTGGAATAAAATAAATGTTTCACAGGACAACATATCCTCCAAAGTTTCTTACATATTACTATATTCCCTGTAGCCCCCAAATTATCTTTCTATGAAACTCATTCCTATTGTGAGCAATTAATGGAATACTTCTCCTTATATATAATGTCTCTCTTTCTTATTAGGTAAATGGAAATGTTGCAAATAGCTTATGAGGGTGGTCATACTCACCCATACAGTGTAGTGGCGAGATTTTAGGTTCATGTTTTGTCAACACCGTTGTCAACACTGCGTTAAAATCCTTGTAACAACCAGCTCAGTGTATATGTAGTACCACAATGAGTTTCTCCAGAAAATTTAATGTGTGAGTTACAGGGCCCAAAAATTGGTCATTTAGGCCTCCTCTGTGGCAGAGAATACTCTAATTATAAACTCCATGAAAAACTACAACTAATTTTTCTGGAGTTCTTTCTATGTGCCATGCCTGTTAGACTTTGTATACATTCCCTCACTGAATCCACACAATCCAGTGAATGAGATATCATTATATCCTCATTTTATAGATGAAAAACCTTAAAAAGATCTGAATTTAAACCAAAGAACGATGACTCCAGCTTGAGCATTTAACCATTATTTTATCCTTATCCTGCACCGACAATAACTTAGTCTGGGGAAAAAAAAAAAAAAACGCAAAAGACATTGACTATGCAGGCTATTCATGCCCTTTGCAATCCAGTTCTCTTGGTTGCCTAATATGAAGTATTATATAATTTATTTTTACCCTCCTAGCTTTTTTTCCAGGGTGATGAGGGACACATAACCCTAGCTGTGTGGGTCAAGTAGCATATCCCTGGAGATTCCATCCACCTGACCAGCAAGAGAAAGATATGCACAGATTTATTTATTTCTTCTCTCGGTATAAAAACAACTTAAATTTCTCCTTGAAAGCCCAGTTGCATGGTTCATATGTTCCAACTGGCTCTTCTCCTGATTCATGGTGGCTACAGAAGGGAGGTGAGGAAATCCACTTGCTGGGGAAAAACCAAGCAATGTTGTATTAATTAAGTTTGCATCACTGTTGTAAATATGCCCAGGGGCCAGGGTGATGAGTGCATTTTATAAATCAAATAAATGAATAATAACTTCTAGAGGTTGCTAAATATAAAATGTTTGAAGAACAGAAACTGAATAAATCAAAACTGTGACTGAGGGATACCCTTGATAATTAAAACATACACTGAAAACCTTAACCTGATTCATAGTCTAAATTAAACTCCATTTCTAGATGGCATTCCATCTTTATGAAATTCTTTATTACGACATAAGGTAACCACATGAAAGTCATCCTTAATGAACTCAACATTTTTTAACTTTCTGAAATAAAGACCAAAAAATAAAGAGAAACATAAAAACTGCCATATTTATAGTGATTCTCCTGTATGTACCACCTCTCAAATGTTAGGTCTTTGCTCTTGTTTTCAGGGACGGGCTTTAAAATTCAGAAATTCTTTCTCTAAGGAAGAAAGGAAAAAAAAGGGAGAAAGGAAAGAATATTGGAAGTGATTGAGGAAACTAATGGAGTAAAGAAAGAAATGAAAAAAATGAAAGGGAGGATTTCAAATATCTGTAAGAACCAACACATTGGAATTAATTTATTAAAATGCAAGGTTAAATGCCACCTAGCCAAGAATGAATTGTTTATGTTTATGATTCAAAATACCAAGAAATAAAGCATCAATTAAAATTGGGTCAAATAAAGCTGAAATTTACTGCGAACCTTCCAGCACGTTATTTTCATTTCCAACTTTTACTTTAACTTGTTTTTAACATGTTTCTATAATATGATTATTAATCAGCCCAATGGTATTCTGTTATATACTGTGGGCTCACCAGAACACAGTTAGACTTGTTTTAAAGAAATAAGCTCTATTTGTTTTCAAACTAATAGAAAGCCTTTTAATTGAAACAGAAGATCTGAAAGTGAGAATAATTTGCCCTGAATTTATATCCCTTGAAATCCTGAGAAATCCAAGAAGAAAATGCATATCTCCTTTTCCTACTGACCTGAAACAAATGATAGTAAGGAAAGAAAAGGGAAAGGGAAAGGAAAGAAAGAAATGTACAATCTAAAGACACACACAGCTATCAATTCCCTCACCTTTTAGGGCAAACAAACAGCATTTCACCCCCGTCTTTGATCTCAATAGCTTTGTCTTTTTACTCTAGTGTGGCATAGAGACAGTATCATTTTATGTGGGTGGCATTACATGAAAAATTTAAGGAAACACTGATGCAAGGACTTACAAGTTTTGCTGGGTATATTAGTGCCTCAAATTTAATCATCTTGTGAATCCCCCCAAACTTCTTAAAAATTTACTTAGTTATAATTAAATTTTGTGTGCATCACCCTTTTTAGCCACAATGTGATTAAATCCTTACAGAAACATTTGTCACTTGCTCTGATTTCTTATTAGTAAAAATGCATTATTAAGCATTTGGGAAAATGTAGTATGTTAGTTGATGAATGTCAATCATTCTGAAGTCATTTTCCAAATTAAAAATGCCTTTTTCTTGGCTAAAAGAGACCTTTCTTAAATCATGTGTCCTGGACTATGAGCTGGGGAATAAGGTCTCAGCCTTCTTTGCATAACATAATACGGCCAGCTGACACAAATGTGTCTCATGAACAAAGGCTCATGACATCTGCTATTCTGGCACCAATCATGAAGGCACCACGCCCACCTTCTTCCACATAATTGTCAGCATGCCATTAAACTCTAGCTTCTACATTACTGTTAGAAAGTTTCCCACAGCACCTCCCTAAAGCACAGAGCACTAATATTAGAGACAGGACTTCCATGGAGTATTGCAGATTTACTGGAATTCTACAAGAACACTACATAAAAAATAAATACAACCCCCAAAACAGAAGATTTTTAGTTTTCATGATGAGAACTATAAAATTCAGGAAAAAAAATATTTCTTAAAAATTTTGAATTGTTTTGGCACAGCCACATTATCTAATAAGGATTTATAACACAAAACAGAGAAAACAGAATCACTGATTTTTATATGAACACAAAACATATATTTCAGTTTCTAGTACTCACTATTAATAGATTTTTTTTTCTCTTAGGGAAATAATTTAGTAGGGTGTTGTTTAGGAGTACATTTGTACATGAAAGAAGACTAACAATATCCAGAGTGATCAATCGTTGATAAACTTTTAAAGCTCATGCTGAGCCAAGTGACCACTAGAGAATTTGGTGTGTGTTTACTTGTAACTAGTTTGTATTGAATATACCAAGGCCACAGATTCACAAATGATGCCCACTAAACTAAAGTAAATATAGAGACCAGAAAAACTTTTTCACTGAAAATTCACAAATTTGTTCAGACAGATCTGGGAAATTATAATGTTAATAAACTAAATGCATGTGACTGATAATAGATCCTGGCTTGTGTGTACGAGATTTGTGGTTTTGCCATGCAGATGACTACAATGAAATCTTTTTACTCTGTAATTTTTTATCTCATCTATTTAGTACTCAGGTTGCTCCCCTAAAACCTTAGCCTATGGTTTGATTTTCAAATCTAGCAATAAGTTAGTATGAGCCAAGCCCAAATATATCTCAAATAATAGACCAACATTTCATTGGGTTTCCTTTGATGTTGCATTGCACTGTGCACGTCTTCTGGCAGAATGGATGAAGGCTATTGATATAAGGTATCCAGTCAAAGACATGTGTTTACAATTATGACCTTCAAAATAAAGAGAGGATACAGAACCATATCCCTGGGGGTATGGAAATTACACCATTAGAGAAGCATGGCCAGAGGCCAATGGTTTGTACTGGTATACCTAATGAACAGTGTATTTCCATCTCCCAATGTGCATTCTATTTATAATAACATAAAGCTATTTTTTAGATGAACAGAAAAATTAGACATACCTGGCACAGCCACATAACTAAAGGCTTGAAAATATTAAATTGATAGAGCATAATAGTGTCTGGCACAAGGAAAAGTATGCTTAGATGAGGGCATGCTGGGAAAAGGTGCTTGCATATACCACAAGCAAAATTACACCCTGCTGTGTAGGAGAGAGCACACAGCACAATATTTGGAAGATGAGGTCTCTACACCACACTTTGAATTGTTACCAAATAACAGCTTCAGAATCAATAAGCAAACTCTTCCAATGACCTGGATAATAGGCAATTTCCAAGTTTCAAGGGCAGAGTGGTAGTGTAAATTCTATGATGTCAAGGCCAGTGAGAGAAGGGTGGACTCCATATTAGACTCTAAGCTTATAAAATTTGGAAGAAACTTAAGAGCTGCCACATGTCCTGGCTCTTGCTCAAATCCCCTTGCCTGCACTGAGTTGGGAGAGAGAAATATGAAAACTCCTCACCATGGGGGTCACCAGCCCAACACCTGATCTATTGGTGCCAATGTTGGTATCCATTGGTATGTCATTTCTACTTGTGAAACAGGATGAAGAATGTAAAAGTGACCATACAGGAGACAGACAAACATGGAAATCTGGCAAGTTACCTCAGCTGCACTGAAACACTGATATTTGCCATATGTTATTTATTATACCAGAAAGAAAATGAGAAAATGGTATGAGGAGCAGCTCTATAGTCCAGGAAAAAAGGCAAAAAAGTAATGGGCAATGTAGTGGAAATAGGTATTTCACAGTGAAAACTGCCTGTTGTAGCTCTTTTTAGAGCTACACGTTTAGAACTTTTCAACATATCACCTAACAAGTCCATCAAAAGTATATTGTCCTTAATTTCACAGTAAAATCGCTATTTGTAATTATTGTCAATATAAAGCAGGTTCATATGAATCAAAAGAAGAACATCATAGCCCTTCAGCCATAATTGCTAATGAATTTCTTCTCATATTTATTAATCTATCCATTCCTTAAAGCTGCCTTGGTTCTGAACCAACATCTAATTTCACATTTTGTCAGGGATGTAGGAGTTCAAAAAGAGACCAAATAAGAAAACTAAAATTTTAAGAAATGAGGTAAAAAATATAGCTTTTAGTCACTTAGTAAATTAGTATAAAATGTTAAGATTCAGAGGCTTAATATTATATTTCAATGTTATGAAGCAAACTGGTTATCTTAATATAGCAGACACAAGAATAACAACAACAACAACAAAATGATTTTCTGCACTTTCTCAAAAGGGCTTTGGGACTTCCAGAAACTATAGATCATGGCAATACATTCAAAAGCACTTAACCTTGATGATAAAGATGAATTCCTTACCTTAATATTTATAAGGCACTGGAATGTTGCAGGGAGATCCGTGAAGCCTCCACTGATACACAGTTTTATTAACAGGGCATAATTCATGAGTCCAAGATTGTCTAGATAACAACATATCCTGGGCCAAAAGGAGATACTGGGAACAAAATTGACTCAAAGCTCTAAAATTCCACTAGTGTAAAATGATAACAGTGTAATTTGCATTACAGTTGTTTTACTTCTCTTAGTCCCTCAAAGGTTAAAGAAGTATGGGATAGTAATGCCTTAAACCAGGATCTTCAAAGATCCTTCTAGTCTCTCTCATTTTAAAGATATCCACGGCTACCATATGCAATATGTAACTGAAATAAAAAGAAGCTGTGAGCAGAGAAATCTAAATTTACTCCCAACTCTTATATCCCAAGTTAAATTGATGGGCAGATCTTAAACCATCTTACATTTAAATTAAGTTTGACCCTGTCCCCATACTTTCATATTTGATCTGTTCTGACATTACTGTTGCACAAGACAGGGACACAGTGTCACACAGATATATTCCTTACCTGAATAGGTTCATCTGTGTGCTTATTAATAGAATTTTTTAAAGTGGGGTGGGGCACCTGGGTGGCTCAGCTGGTTAAGCATCTGACTCTTGCTTTCAGCTCATGTCATGGCCTCACAGTTTTGAGATCAAGCCCCATGTCCAGCTCCGTGCTGGGTGCTGCTTAAGATTCTCTCTCTCCCTCTCCCTCTGCCCCCTCCTCAAAAAAATAGAATTCCATGCTTCCTACCAAAACAAAAATGCAGAAGTTAATTTTTTATTCTCTTATTTGAGCCATGACAAATAGATTTTGAGATCATTTTTCCTTGCGGTAATCATCCTAAAAATCCCCAATGTAAGTCCCATGAGAAAACAAAACAAAACAAAACAAAACAAAAATTTTTTTGAGGAAAAAAAGAAAAAAATAACTCTTTTTGTTTACCTTAAAAGAAACAGTTTGGGGCTCCTGGGTGGCTCAGTCATTAAGCATCTGCTTTTGGCTCAGGTCATATTCCCAGGGTCCTGGGATCGAGCCCCGCTTCGGGCTCCCTGCTCAGTGGAGAGCCTGCTTCTCCCTCTCCCACTCCCTCTGTTTGTGTTCCCTCTCTCACTGTGTCTCTCCCTGTCAAATAAATAAATAAAATCTTAAAAAAAAAAGAAACATATTGATTCAAATTGTTGAAAAATGGAATGAAGCAGCTTCTTACTTTTGCTCAGTCATGGAAATAGGTGTTTCTACCTGAAAAACAGGATCTTAGTGAGTATTTGACCCATTGGGTCAATTATTTCTCTCCATGTCTTGGGTAGATGGGTGAGAATCACCCTCTGGTAGTTAGTAGTTGACCAACCTGAGATATTAAACAGAAGATCTATGTTTCTGCCTTTTCAATCAGCAAAGTTCATCTGCTTTATAACAGTCTGAAAAAAACAGAATAGGATCCCATGCAAGAACTCTGATAAACCCTGACAGTGAAAAAGCTGGGTCTTCCTGGTCACTAGTCATTGTGAATCTATTTTATGTACAGAAGCCTTCAGCAACAACAGAGGGCTGCTCAAGCATGGACACAAATAAAATGAGTGCCTATCCTTGGATCTCAAAGAATGAACCTCAACTCTCCCAGGGACAGCATCAGGAATAGCCACATGTTCATCTTTGCATAGTGAAGGTTTTATAAATTATATTCCTAAATCCCACTCTTAAAAAAAAAAAGGCAAAAGATAACTAAAGAAAACTAAAATATGTGAGGCATTTTATTAAGGGATATCTAAATACCCTAAGTTCCCATTATGTTAAAGACTATTTCAAGATTTTTTCAATATCTTGGCCCTTGGCACTTTGCAGATTTTCAGAATTTGGATGAAATGCTTAAAAATGAAACAGAAAAGGGATAAGAGTGGGGTCTCCAAGTTAGTGGACAAGAATGGAGTTCCTTTATGGTCATTCAATCTATTAAATTTTAGGAAATTTGGGAACTTTAGAAAAGTTAGAAACTATAGAGAAACTTAGGAAAATTTCATTCCAAAACTGAAAAAAAGAGTAATATAGAGAAACTACAGATAATATATATCCACTTCCACCAAATCACATACACGCACATTTCACCACCCTATACTAACATGGCACCTTATCAAAAAACTTACAGTGCTGCACTGAACTATGCTTAAACAGATGAGCTTCTCAGGCAAGAGCCATTTCTTTTTCTTTTTGATAAATCCAGAGCCCACATCAGACTTTAGCATAATGCCTGACAAACCACCTTAGTGACACCGGTTAAAAAGAATTGTTTCTCTCCATGTCTTCTCGTTTAGGCAAAAGACAACAGGTTTAGGATAAGAAACAAAAGCATTGAAACAACCTAAGTGTCCTCAATAGAAGAATGGATAAGGAAAGTGTGGAGATATATATATATGGTAGAATATTACTCAGTCACAAAAAAAAGGATGAGATATTGCCATTTGCAACACTATGGATGGATCTAGAAGGTTTTGTTTTTGTTTTTTTGTTTTTGTTTTAAGATTTTAGCAAGAGAGGGAACACAAGCAGGGGTAGTGGGAAAGGGAGAAGCAGGCTTCCTGCCAAGTAGGGAGCCCAATGTGGGGCTCGAACCCAGGACCCCAGGATCATGACCAGAGCTAAAGGCAGACACTTAATGACTGAGGCATCCAGGCACCCAGGATCTAGAGGGTATTATGTTCAGTGAAATAAGTCACACTAACAAAGACAAATACCATATTATTTCACTCATATGTAGAATCTAAAAACAAAAACAAAAAAAAGGAATAGCAGGCAAAATGGGGAAAGAGGCTTCCAGTTATGGAATGATTAAGTCATGGGGAAAAAAGGCACAGCATAAAGAATATAGTTAATGATATTGTAACAGTGTTGTATAGTGACAGATGGTATCTACACTTGTGGTAAGCACAGTATAAAGAGCATAGCATAACCTATAGAGAAGCTGAATCACTATGTTGTGCCCTGGAAAATAATGTAACATTGTACTCAAATTAAATAAAAATAGCATTGAATGTCACAGTCCATGAGAGGAATAAAACCACATCATCAAATGCATGATTAATTTACATCTTCTAAGAGGAGTTAAGAGTAAAACTTCTACAGAAAATTCTAGTGTTTTTTTATTTTTAATTCAGTGTCTAGATTTTGTTTCCTGAAGAAGCCTAAATCAGTAAAAGAAGACTAACTAGAAATTTGGTCAGTTGTATTCGCAGTTAACCTATGACATATTTACTCTTCACGGGAAGATCAGTGATCTAAGGAAAGAGTGCTTATCCCTTGGAAGAATGGAAATTGGCCTAGCCAGATTTCATAGGAATAATCAAATCTTGGTTCACAAAACCTATCCTACCTAAAACCTTCCACCTACACTTTACAGTTTTCCTGTATGCCTTTGGAGTAACCTGACACTAAGTGCTTACCATGTGGCAGGCATTGTTCTGAGCAGTTTACAACATTTGTATATTTAGTCCTTACAAGTGAGAAAACTAAGGCACAGAGAAATAAACAGTCTTGTGCAAAGTTACATCATTAGTAAGGGGAAGATCTGGGACTTGGTCCCAGTCAAGTTGGCTCCATAAACAAAATCTTAATCATCATACTATACAAGGCAGCCCCTTCACTTTTGGTTTGGTGTGGCAGTTAATGCAGGACATAAACTCCTCCAAGTCAAAATTCAAACTCCCCCTCAAGGTTATGCTTCTCTGTTGTGGGTTCTCTCCTCACTTCTCCTCTTCCCAGGGATTGTATCTGGGTATGAAGGGATTGCTATATATCATCCTTACAGTAAAAGAATGGATTTTCATTTTCTAGATCTATGTTTACCTCAACTATATCATCACACCCTGCTTGGTCTTTGAGTGTTGGCTTCTTATCCCTCTGTTTTCCTCCTGATATAACTAGGTTACCCATTTCCTTAGGATGAGTGCTAGCATCATAATGTCATTCTTGCCATGGGCTCTAATTGTGACGTTTACCATATTCTGTGTCCTCCAAACTTGAATCTAGGTCTCTTCCAGTCCATCAGAACTCAAACTTTTTTGACTTACACTGGAACTTATGTGAACTTCTGAATCTCCTATTTGCCAGTTTGGCCACAGAAAATTGTATTTCAGTTCCTTCACCTGCCTAAGCCCATCATACTGCCATTCCTGTTATACTACACCAATCCATGTGGCACGAGGCCATCTAGAGACTTCCTTTCTCCAGCATTCCATACAAAAAGTGTTTAACTCTTCCCTCTGCTTTAGGATTCAAATATATATTTGCTGATCCCTGTCCAACCTCTTAGGTTGTAACATCAAGAGTGGGAAGGGCAGACTATCAGAGTGAGGGGAGTGCGAGGGCCTACAAGTCCTTACAACCCACCTCTCTTGCTCTCCTCCCCTTTCCAGAATTCTTTTCCCCAGTTCAAGGAGGTCTTTCCTTATTCCTGGATAGTAGAAAAATACCTTTGTATCATTTCCTGTGCCTTCCTCACCATGAGTTTACAGTACTCCAATCCTTGTTTTTCAGCTTTGGCTTCTTTTCTCTCAACACATTTTGGCCTTTTCAAATGAAATATTTAGGTTTCTCAATGTTTTTTCACTGGAATTGGCCTCAAAAATCCTATTTCAGATGCCAAAAGCTGAAAATTGACTCCTTTGTCCTTTATGGGTGTTTCCTTTCCTCTAAAGCCCTGGATATCTAGGCCTCAGCAAGTAAAATATGCATTAAGAAATACCAGGAATGATAAATAGTTCATGTTAATCATCTTAGTCAGTGAAGGACAGTTTTATTGGGCAGATATCTTATACCAAGCCATTTAATATGATTTGAGCAAAATAGAAATCAAAATGTTTTTAAGTCGAATTAACTACTATAAAAGTGAAATTCTTAGACTTTTCCCACCATCTTCCTTTTCTAGAGTTGTCTGAAAAAACATTAGAAATTATGGGAAGACTTTTTTATTTATTTTTATTAAGTTTTTATTTTAATTCCAGTAGAGTTAACATAATGTTATTATAAGGAACTATTTAGCCAGAGCGATTCCATCCGGTTAAACAGTGATTTTGTTGTTTATGCAGTAAAAATTAACTGAGCCTGCCCACCCACCCTCTCAGGCAACTTACTTAAAAGCAAGTCCGGGAAACCAGTCCCAGGTAACAAAGCCCAAATACAAGGGCGGGTCAGACCAGGTGGAGACATCCAATCAGTGGGGTGTGCATACTGTCTCCCTAGCTACCAAGGAGTGTGGGCCCTGCCTTTTGGGCGCCAATTCTGACCAAGGTGATAGGCTAGTTCAAATAGCTACTATGGGGTGAGTTGTAATTCAATTGGCCACCCGTGTGTGACCTAGCATGACTGTGCAGCTTTCTCTGTGTGTTACAATCTCACTGGCCACCTGTGTGTGGCCAGGCTCAACCACATGGCCTTTGCTCTATAAAAGTTAGTCTGTAAGGCAGGGAGGGGTCTGTAAGAGGCGGACCCGACCAGTCGGTTTGATTCTCCATGCTTGGTGCGAAATAAAGCTTTGCTTGACCTTCGCTTTGTATCAGTCTCACTCTTTTGATTACGGACCCATCAGTTATATTAGTTTCAGGTGTACAATATAGTGAATCAACAATTCTGTATACTACTCAGTGCTCATCACAATCAGTGTATGCTTTAATCCCCATCACTTATTTCATCCATCACGTGGCACCCATCAGTTTGGTCTCTTAAGAGTCTATTTCTTGGTTTGCCTCTTTCTCTCCCTCTCTCTCTTTTTCCTTTTGTTCATTTGTTTTGTTTTCCAAATTCCACATATGAGTTAAATCATATGGTATTTGTCTTTCTCTAACTGAGGAAGTCTTTCTCCTGATACAAAAATCACTGAATAGAGAGGATTTAGTGAACTACGATTTAAACAGGAATCATCTGCTAAGATTTAGGAATCTGAATATTTAATATTCATTCAATATTAATAACTCATTTATCCACTCAATAGATATTTATCACACAGGTGCTATGTACCAAGGCCTGTGCTAGGGTTGAGTATACAGGAGTCAATAAAATAGATAAGAACACTGCTATCATGGAGGGTGCAGTATGTCAGAGGAATGACACTGAATAAACAGCATCATTAGGATTTTTCCCTGAGGATGAGATTTACTCTGCTGGAAGCAAGGAGCAGTGGGCAGTTAGCTTTCCAGTATGAAATAACACAGGTAAAGCCCAGAAATGGGAAGGCAGTTTGTGAGTGTAAGCCCTCAAGGCCCTGAAAGAAACCTCTCTATCATAGAGAGGGAAGAGGAGCACTGTAGAAAACCAAAGTGGAGAGATAACTAGTGACTAAACTCTCCATGGACTTATGGGTTATGTTAAGGATTTTACACATGTTCTAAGAGTACTGGGAAGCCCATCGATAATGTTAGTCCATAGAATGAGGTTATAAGGACTGAGTTTGAGGAGTTTTACCATAATCTGGCCGTGGAAAAAATGAACAGAAGTGGGATTAAGAATGGGTACAACAAGGGATGCGTGGCTGTCTCCGTTGGTGGAGCACACAACTCTTGATCTTTGGGGTCATGAGTTCAATCCTCACATTGACTGCAGTGCTTACTTTAAAAAAAAAAAAAAAAAGAATGGGCACAACAAAAATACCTTTATGGGGATGATGTGGAAGTTGCTAGATAATGGTGACTTGGACTTGGGTAGTGGTAGTTGAGATGAAGAGAAGTGGGGTTATTTGAAGTATGTCTTCTAGTAGGATGATATAATGTGGTAATAGGTTAGGTATGGGGGGTACAAGATAAGGAAAAGACTTGAAAAATCAGTGAGGGCAGCAACCATGACCTTAATATTCATTATTACATTCTTGATATCTATCACACTTTCTGACACATTAAAGACACACAGTAGATACTTGTTGAATGAATAGGTGTGCAAATGGATTGAGGTGCTATACTTTTACTGACCTGCAGAACACTGGAGAAGGAACAGATTTAGAGCTTAATACCATGAATTCAGTTTTGACAGTTTGAGATGCTGTCTCATTTGGGAGACACTGGGAGAGAGGACTGTAGACACTGAATATAAAGGTCTGCAACTTAAAAGAGAGATCTGGCCTGGAGATACTCATTTGGGAATTGGTAGCATATGAAAGGTAATGGAAGCAGAGGAATAGAGAATATCACTTAGGAAAAACATATTAGAATGAGAAGGGAAGAAGGCCTAGAAACCCAGCTCTGAATGTCACTAACATTTAAAACTTGGGGAGAAATCTATCTCCTATTTCCAGCAAATGTTTCTAATAGTAATTTAGTGTGTCATACTGAGCACATCAAAAACTTAAAACTGAAGAACACTTCTGCATGAATAAACATTTTTTGAAAATCTTTCTTCTCTCAAATCATCTCCTAGGTGCTGGAGATACAGACCTAAGGCATATTCACTGCCTTTGAAGAGCTTAGTGACCCAACTGGCCATGTAATTGTGTTCTGAATTGATCTAAATTCTATGATACCTAAGAGGAAGTGGCCAAGATTAAACATTTTCTGCGTTCATCATAAAGAGTGCTCTTGGCACAGTTACAGAAAAATAAAGTTATATTTCTGTACATCTGAGTCATAGTTTATACATTTTAAATCTGCTTTTTAGGTAATGACTAATTTAAAACATTATATGCTCTTTTAGAGATACAGAGAAAGAGACATACCAAAGTGATACAGAAAGAGGATTGGACGAAAAATGAGAGACCAGATCTGCAAAAGCAATTTCCTGAATGAGTCGCTCAAACAATGAATTGCTTTGTGTAAAATGCCTCACAAATCTCTCCCCCTCTGAAAGAAGTTAGCCTGAGCCAGATATGATGTACTCAGAGCAGGTCTCTGGGACTCTTACAACTACTCCCTATTTGAGAAGAAACTAATTGAGGCTTCTAGGTCCACAAAACTGATTCCTAAAAAAGTATAGTGTTTAGGCTTAGGGAGAGAACCTTCCCCCAAGCTCTTACGTGAATTACCCTTCAGAATATAATTTTCAAAAAAGTAATTATAAAATATATGTGTGTAGATATAGATATATGCCCTTTCCCATTCAATCTCATGTGATCCTGGACACACCACTGTTTGGAGTAATCCAAAGTTCTGCATGCTGGGCTAGGTTCTGATAGTGGCTGTGCCCAAGGGTCCTTTAGGAGAGATTAAGCATCTCCCATAATCTCCATCAGTCCATCCCAAACAAACATACAACCTAAGTAAAAATAAATGTGCTTGCTCCATCAGTGCAGTCCCAAGAAAAGCCCCAGAGGCCCTTCCTCCAACCAAATTTTGATCCCTGGTCTCTTCACATTTAGAAATTCTAGGGCTGCCATAATTAGGAACTAAGAGAACAAGAAGGTGTCATGGAGAGATGAAGTAATTTGCTCATATCAGGAAGAGAGTAAATGATATAATGAGTCCTTAAACCCATATCTGCTAATTCCAAAATCATTTCTCTATTTCCTGTTGCCAACCAAACCACTATGTTAAACAAGTCTAAACAGTAGGTATAAAAATTGGGGAGAATAAAGGTGGAGAGAACATTTTTACCTGAAACTCTTCTAACTCTAATGATTTTATGCTTTGTTCACCACTATATACTTAGCTCCCAGCACAGCACTAAATGATCAACACTCAGCATGTAACTGTTGAACAAATATGAGTTAAATAACTAATTAATCAATGAGGTGATAATTAATCATTCTCAATGATAGGATCTACACTGCTAGGGAGTACATTTTAATGTTGGTTCTACAGAATGTCTGACATTTTAGGCTAAGTTTTAAAACTATATTACAAGAATTGTTTAAGATACACGGAATCTGCCAAATTGTGTTCTACTTGAAACACCCTTAACTGCAGTGTTCCATGGCTTTAGAGTGATAACACATATCACTTTTCTACAGCAATATAATGTTTGTTCCAGCTGATTTGTAAAAGTGGTATCTTCTTTAAAAAAAAAAAAAAACAGATGAGGCAAAAACAATCCTCCCGGAAAAGTATAGTTATCCACTTCTTCAAAAAGAAATGCAGCAAAAGTCACAGATAAATATCAAATAATGCTATGTGTTTTTAAAACTCTATAGTCATTAAAAGTTATACAAGTCTAGTCATATGAAGTTAACAGGTATTCTTTAAAAAAACAAGATACATTTTTACTGCCTTACAACACATTTACCCTTAGAAGTTACCCAGAAAAAATTTCCCTTGATGAGGTTCAATCACCTAGAAAGATCTAAATCCTAAAATAAAGTTTTTTTTGGTACAATATACAAAGAGCAACAGAAAAAAGTATTTTTGATTGCTTTAAAAATGAAAAATGTATATTCTTTCCACACTCATAAAACTCAAAACCAAGTAAATATTTTTTTCAAACATTTTCTCCAAAAGTTTCCAAAGTGAGACTATGCATTGATCATGAATCCAATCATTTTTCAATTATACCTAAATAACCAGATAACAGCTTCTATAACCTTATCTTCACAACACAGTTTTCTTCCAAGGAATGCAAGGAGATATCACATCAGTCACTCATCTATTTATTTTCACTAAAGTCATATCAAAGTCCATTATATAAAACTTAAAAATAACAAAAGCAAATATTTATTTTAAAATAAATGTCCCAAATTCAGTTTCTGTTTTTCAAATTCAAAGCAACAGTTGACTGATGTCAAAGAAATCAAAACCACCCATAAAACATAACTAATAACTATGATAATACTATTTTTAAAATCTGGATTCATGTCTCTTTTTATCTAATATTATCCAA
This sequence comes from Enhydra lutris kenyoni, assembly GCF_002288905.1. Classification (NCBI taxonomy): domain Eukaryota; kingdom Metazoa; phylum Chordata; class Mammalia; order Carnivora; family Mustelidae; genus Enhydra; species Enhydra lutris. Next base: position 5,033,017 of record NW_019154087.1, on the reverse strand, counting down.
ACCAGAAAAGAACCCTGTTTAGGTTTTCATTTTTTCTTCATTAGCTGGCCATAACCTTTCTTCACCCTATTTTTTTTTCCTTTTTGAATGTCTTGTACCTCCTAATATGTCATTTAAATTATCTATTCCACTATCCACTAGACAATAACACCAACAATCTGAAAATTATTCTAAGATAGTAATTTATAACATTGCATTTTAGATATTTTTGCATAATTTTGATTCCCTATATAAGTCAAATCCTTTCCTGCATGCTGATTTCTTTCAGGGAAAAAAAAAAAAGAAAAATTATTACCTCACACAAATTAAAGATTTCTTTGTTTCCAGAGGAAATGTTGCATGTATACTCTTTAGCTCTTCTCAGCATACTAGGACTTTTAACAATAATTTACCAGGCTATACCATCCATGATGTATCATTATATATTACATAGTAGTCTCTTTGGAGGAAGAGATATAAAGTGGTTGTTCCCACAAAAAGAGAGAACAGATCTCTATCACAGACAGACAACATATTAAAGTTCCAAGAGCTCTGCAAGATGGAGGTTAATCTGCCCTCTGGGTATGACTGCCTACTCAGTACCAACAACAGACAGCCCTTTCAATTCAACAATCAAAGACATGAAGACAGTAAATTTAAAAACCTTTTTGAAGTTTCCAATCTCAAAGCCTACATGCTATATAGGAGTATCCTTGATATTCTGAGGTAGGAAACCATAACGTAAAATAACAACTTACTCTTTTCTAGGCAAATTGCTCATGTCCTCATGGTACCACAAAACAGTATAGCTTAGGCCCTATAATTGACATTTTTAAGTAATAAGAATGCAAAATGGGTAACAATTATTCTATAACTCAAAATATGCAAAACCTTTTGTTGGATACACATAACTCAAAACCACTAGAGCTATAAAGCACATTCTTGGAATTATCAACTTTTATCAACCCCAATTTAAGTAGTATTTTTTCCAAGTAAAGGTAGTTTAAAATTATGTGTCTGTGTAAGAGTAGTAAGAAATGTATCTGTTTTGTTATTTTTTTAATTTACTTTAAATTTGTTTGCAGATGTTGCCATGAATGTTACCAAACATTTTATCCTCTGTGCTCTCATGCTGCTAACCACTTCTTTTGAAAAATTTTTCTAACTTCCTAACATCAGAATTTTTTATATTTCACTCAAAAGTCAAGAAAGTCAAGACTAATACAAAGAATTCACTCAGCAAATCTATTATTTTCATTAAGAAGATGTTTCTTTTGGCCATGACTTTGTCTGCACTCCATCCTAATACTCTTCTGTTCAGTATCTGTCAAATAAGAAACAAGCTAGGATTCTGTAAACTCTGGCTGCTCCATATGGCTTTATCCATTCCTTCAGGATTCACAAGAGAGATGATTTGCCTGGTGGTCTTCTGGCCCAGCCACTAAATAATAATCTCACACTTATAGAATTTCCAAGAAATCTATAGTATTTAGCACATAAATGGATAATATAAGATGTTAAAAGTTTGTCTATAATTAATCACAGCCCTTTCCCTAGGGATTCTACCCAGCTTGTGAGATCAACATAGAGTATGAAGGAAATAAAAGATGACTCACCTAAATATATGACTTCTGGCATGCTTCATTCTCCCATATATTCCCCCAAATTGTGACCCTGGAGCCATTTTCTTGCCACCTGAAGAGAGAGAAAGGCAATACTTTTATCTTAAAAGCACCATAACCAACAGCCAATGGAAGTACCATGGTCAATGGGCTTTCCCCAGAAAGATAAATGAACAGAGTGGAAGCTGGAAGATTTACATCAAAACTATTCCCTACTTGGGAATGGAATGAAAGTCCTTGTAGAGAAATATGGAGAGAGAGATATGTTCTCTCCCCCTTACAGAGGAGTAGGATAAATAGTAAGAAAATACTTTAATTTTCTCCTGGTTGAAGAGTTCGATACCAATATCAATTTCATAATTAATTTTCTTCAGTACATTTTGTTGCCCAAATATCCAGTCTGTTCTATGCATAAATTTTCACTCAATGTAGCTTTTACACAGTACGAAACATAACTAGACACTGACATCTATTATATATCTTAGTATCTCCATATAGGTTGTTGTTGTTGTTTTTTTAATGGAAAAGTGACCTGGTTGCTGACATAGTGAGGAAATAATAAAGAACAACAAAATGAGATTGGTTAGAAATCCAGTGAAAGGACCTAGTTATATATATTAATTCTGGATCTTATTTCCAGATGACTAATCCTTTTTTATTAATTATTTTTATTAACATACATTGTATTATTAGCCCCAGGAGTACAGTTCTGTAAATCTTCAGGCTTACACATTTCACAGCACTCAGCATATCACATACCCTCTCCAATGTCTATAACCCAACCAACCTCTCCCTATCCCTCACCCCCAGCAACTCTCTGTTTGTTTTGTGAGATTAAGAGTCTTTTATGGTTTGTCTCCCTCCAGATCCCATCTTGTTTCATTTTTTTCCTTCCCTACCTCCCAAACCCCCTGACCTGCCTCTCAAATTCCTCATATCAGAGAGATCATATGATAATTGTCTTTCTCTGATTGAAATATTTCGCTTAGCATAATACCCTCTAGTTCCATCCACATCATTGCAAATGGTAAGATTTCATTTCTTTTGATGGCTGCATAGTATTCCATTGTATATATATATACCACATCTTCTTTATCCATTCATCTCTTGATGGACATCTAGCCCCTTTCCATAGTTTGGCTATGGAGGACATAGCTGTTATAAACATTCAGGTCCACGTGCCCCTTCGGATCACTACATTTGTATCTTTAGGGTAAATACCCAGTAGTGTGATTGCTGGGTTGTAGGGTAGCTCTATTTTCAACTTTTTGAGGAAACTCCATGCTGTTTTCCAGAGTGGCAGCACCAGCTTGCCTTCCCACCAACAGTGTAGGAGGGTTCCCTTTCTCCACTTCCTTGCCAATATCTGTCATTTCCTGACTTCTTAATTTTAGCCTAGATGCCTAATCCTTGAAGACTGGCTTCCATATAGCATGGACTTGAAAGATTCAAACTTCGTGTCTGCTTTTTTGCTTATCTCTGTTACACCCACATCACACATAACTTTAAATGTTAAAATCTCCAAGGGAGATTAAAATCATAAAGACGAAATCACACTGTCATGCAAAGTGTTCTACAATGTGACCTTGAGAAAAATGATTTGCCTGGGTTTTAACTTCCTTGATTATAAAAAAAAAAATTATCTTCAAGGTCACTCCAATTTAAAATTCTTTAATTCTAAAATTGCTTCATATAGCTAAATTTTATAAGATAGTACCTGTCTTAAATGCAGAAAATAGCAGGAATATTAATCAACTTTTGAGAGGGAGTAAATGTGGACAATTATGTTTCATTTTATTACCCAGTATATAATTGTTTCATTGATAAAGATACACAAAACACACAGAGCTTTTGGACTTCTGATTCCTTAGGTGACCTCATTTAGTCTCATGCCTTTAAATGTTGACTATATATGAACAATCTCCAGTTCAGACCTCTCCTCTGAACCCAAGACTCATCCCATTTTGTACTTGACATCTCCTATGATATCCACTAAGCAATTAAAGTTTAATATGCACATCCAAAACCAAATTTTTACCTTCCCTCCCCAACACCACAAATATCCTAATATAGATGTTTTCTTCATCCCAATAAATCACAAGCCTATTCTTTGAATTAATTAGCATCTTCTCTTAAATGGTAAAATTATTCCTGACACTCTTCTTACTCTTAACATCACATCCAAATCAATTTTTTCAGCTCTGCCTTTGAGATATACACAAATCTGACCACTTCTTACCACCTTCATAGCTACTACCCTGGATCAGTGTAGAATCTCATTCCTACATTATTAAACAGCCTACTTTTACTCTACTTTTACTCTTGATTCCCTTGAAGACTTTTCTCCACATAGCAGGCAAAGGAATCCTTTCATTCTGCAAGATGGATTGAATGACTCCTGCTCAGAACTTTCCAATGGCTTCCACTCTAGGTTAATAACCAATTCTTGACTATAAGTCTCTAATTCATTCAGTCTGGCCTCCTGCTCTTCTTTGACTTCATCATCATTTTCCTCTTACTGTACTCCAGCCAGATGGGCCTATACCCAAATAAATTTTTCTTTATAACAATTATCATAATGTGACATATTATATATCCACTTTTAACTTTTGCAGTCCTGTCAGCTGGAATGTAAACTCTTCAGAGTCAGAGATTTTGTCCATTTATGCATGGCTATATCCTCATAGATAAGAATACTGTCCAGAAATAGTAAATCATCAATATGTCTTATAAAATAAATAAATACAACTACTTCTTTTTCACAAAGTATTGTGTTATGCACATCTACTGAGAAATTTAAAAGGACAAAAAAAGGGAAAATTTTGCAACAAAGATATAAATTCTTAACATATCTATTATATAAAGATTTCCAAAAAATCAATAAAATAAACACAAAGACCAGAATAATAGCTAAGATATTGTATTCACAGACACTTGTTCCCCATGTTTTATACACTTCTATGGACTTTTCAACTGTTAAACTTTCAGTTAGTAATATCCTTTCTCCCTTTTATTAACCATCTTTCTAAATCTAGATTAAATAATATTGCTTTTGTGATATTCTGAATGAAAGAAACAATACAAGTCATAAGTGTACATGAACATGCTTGAAATTCCTATTAATAAAAATGTGGAATAAAATGACAATAATTTTCACTCATTAAATTAAAACTCAAAATATGATGTTGATTAGAGTTATATCAAAATTGATAGTCTCATATATTATTTGTTAGTGGAACTGAAAATTGTAAAATGCTTTCGATAAGCAATGAATACTATATTTAAATATACTCAACTGGGACGCCTGGGTGGCTCAGTTGGTTAAGCGGCTGCCTTCGGCTCAGGTCGTGATCCCAGCGTCCTGGGATCGAGTCCCATATCAGGCTCCTTGCTCGGCAGGGAACCTGCTTCTCCCTCTGCCTCTGCCTGCCTCTCGGCCTACTTGTGATCTCTCTCTCTCTGTTTCTCTCTCTCTGACAAACAAATAAATAAAATCTTTAAAAAAAAATAAATATACTCAACAGATTTTTTTAAAGGACAAAATATTAGAAACAGTTAAACATGAAAATGGTATGCATTTATTAAATATTGTGGTATGTAAAAATAGATTATTCTGATTTCTAAAATATGCTAATGCAGATAATGTAAAATGAAAACAAAATGTCAACAATATATTAAGCAGGAAAATAATCTCCTGGACCCAGATTCTATCTGGAGTTTGTAAATTATGCTGTTACTATCTTGGAATTAATGGCTTTGTAAGCCCCACCCATTGTCATTCCTACACAAAGTCTTGTTCTCACTGCAATAGGCCCCAGCAGCATTATAGACAGAGCCATGACAGCACAGCTCAGCTGTGTCCTTCTCTAAAGGTAGATGACCGCAGCAGATACATCATGATCATCATCAATGTATGATGGTAAACATCCATCCTGAAGAAAGATATATCCATATTTAATACCCTGGAATCTCAAGTCATAAAAACCACTGTTATTAGAGGTAGCATAGCATGTAGGGGAAAACATGTCCCAAAAGATTACTGTAGATGATATCTAAAGTTTGGTTAGAAGCCAGAAAATTTTAGACTCAGTAAACCAATCAAAATTCCTATTAATCTTACGACCTGTCAGTGGAGAATGATGAAAAAGAAATAATGAAAACCAATTTGAAGTTATTGACTCTGAGGCTCCCGCAGTTAAAAGATGATCAGGAAATTCTGAGTAGGTATGAAACATCTTTTAGTTTCACATACCTTACACAATATTTCTGAATCATGGAGTAGAAGATGTAGGAAATCAAGCTGTTCTACAGTTCTGCTCCTTATTAAACCCTTCTGCCCTTTGCTTTGGAAAACACACTTTGAGTTATAGTTCCTGGGATGCTGAGGGGCCAAGGGGCCAGAGGACACCACATTAATTACACTGTATGATTATTAAATGCATTATTTCAGAACCACATCTGTAGACAGATCTGTTTATACTGGGAAGACATGCCCAAACCTGTTCTGCCTGATTCCTTTATAGCCTGTGGATTCTCTTTCTCTTAATGTAAGTAAGCTGAAAAAAATCAATCATACCCTTTCTCAAAAGGAAAGTGTTAGCAGTTCTCTACTGAGGAAAAAAATCATGGAGCAATATACTTTTTCAAGATGTAGAAAGATCAGCTGGAAGAGTAAATGTGAAGTGATAGCCAAGAAATTTTTGAAAAAGAAGAATATTTTTTAAAAATTTGCTCTACCATAAATCAAAACTACAGTAATGTACATTAAAACAGCATGATATTGGGTATAGAAACAGAAAACTAGAGCAATAAAACAAAACTGACAGCCTAAAAACAGAAATCCATGTATGTAGTGTGTGTGCATATAATGTATGATAGATACAGATATATTGATATGGATATAAATGTTCAGATAGGGTAATAATTGAAATCGGAGGCAAAAGTAGTCAATAAATGGCAGGTGATAACTGCATATACATTTAGAAGAAATAAAGTTTTAGAGTCTCATATCACAATATGGACCACTATGATTTCCAGAAAGATTAAAGAGAAACATTTTTTTAAAACTGTATAAGCAAAGACTTAATGAGACCTAATTTTCTTCTTATACTTCTGACAGTTTAAAAATATACATTTATCTCATATCAGTAAAGCAGAATAGGGAGTCCTGAAATGCACCCATCTTTCTCTGATCAATTTATTTTTGAGCAGTACCAAGGTAATTAAAAGGAGAAATGAGTCTTTTCAACAAATGGTACTAGCACACCTATCTATATACAAAAAAATGCACTCAATCACAGCACACACCAATTACAAAAATTAACTTGAAGTAGAATATAATCTAAGTGCAAATAAAATTACAAAACTTAAAGAAGAAGATAAGAGAAATCTTAATGACTTTGGGTTAATCAAAGATTTATCATATAGGACCAAAGAAGCACAAGTTACATAAAATTGATAGATTGGGCTTTACCAAAATTAAATTTTATAGACACTATTAAAATATGTTAAGAAAATGAAAAAAGCAAGCCACACTCTGGGAGAAAGTATATGCAAATCATACATTTGACAAAAGACTTGTAAATATAAAATATAAAAATCTTTTATAATCCAATAATATGAATGCAAACACCATTTTTTAATGAGCAATATATCTAAATAGGTAATGTACCAAAGAAAATAAACACAGGACAAATTAACACTTGAAAAGACACTCAGCATCATTAGTCATTAGGGAAATGTAAATAAAACCACGATGAAATACAGCTACATACACATTGGAATGGTTAAAATTCAAACTGACAGACCATATTTTGGCAAGGATGTGGAACACCTGGAACTCAAACTGCTGGTGGAGATGGAGAACATACAACCATTTTGGAAAACCATTTAGTAATGTCTTGTAAAGTTAAACATACACTTACTATTTGATGCAGAAACTCTACTTTTACATATTTATTCAAGAGACAAGAGAATACATGTCCACATGAAGATTTTAATTTGAATCATCATCAATGATTTGTTCATAACCACCAACTGGAACAATTCAAATGTAAATCTTCTTTAGATAAACAAATTGTAGTATGCCCATATCATGGAATATTAATTAGCAATAAAAAGGAAACATCTACTGATATACTCATTGACATGGGAATCTCAAAACACTATATTATGTGAAATAAGCCAGACACAAAGACCACATAGTATATGTTCATTTATATGAAACTTCAGAAAATTTAAAACTTTAGTGTTAAAAAAAAAGATCAGTGGTTACCAAGAACTAAGGGCAGAGGGAGGCAATTAATTACAAAGAGCGATGAAAGACCTTTTGGGGGTTTTATAAATGTCCTATATCATGAATTAGAGTGCTGATGACATAATATACACATGTCAAAACTCGTTAAAACTGATTAATTAAATATAAATCATATCTTAATGAAAGTGATTTTAAAAATAGAGCAGAATGTCGGGTGGCTGGGTGGCTCAGGTAGTTAAGCGTCTGCTTTCAGCTCAGGTCATGATCTCCGGGTCCTGGGATGGAGCCCCATGTCAGGCTCCCAGCTCGGCAGGAAGTCCGCTTCCCTTTCTCCCACTGCCTCTCCCCCTGCTTGTGCTCCCTCTCTCTCTCTCCCAAATGAATGAATAAAATCTTTGAAAAAAAAATATTGCAGAATAGAAAATTTGAAATAGTCATTATGTGCTTATTACATGTTTTTTTATATAGAAACCCCAAGAGAATCTATCAAGAAGGTATTTTAAAAATGTCAGCTATTGTTGACAATTCCACAAGATTATAGGACAAAAATATAAAACCTTATTATACTGGTACCCATATGAAAGCGAAATATAACAAAGGAATTCATGTGAAAAGACTTTCAAAGAAAACACAGACAAATATCTTCATAAATTTAAGGCTAGAATTTATCTGACAAAAGAATTCATAAATTAAATATTAATTTCTTCCCTCATACCAAAATTTAAAATTCCTATGACAGAAGATACTAGTTATCTATTGCAGCTTAACAAATTATCCCCAAAACTTTGCAGGTTAAACCATAAACATTTATTACCTCATATAATTTCTCAGATTTAGGAATCTAGGTCGGCTTAGCTCTGCAATGCTGGCTCAGCATTTCTCATAAGTTTGCAGTCTAGGTGTCAGCCAGGCTGTGGTCTCTGAAGACTACTTGGACTACTTCCAAGTTCATTCACTTGGATGTTTAGCAAAAGGCTTCAGTTCCTCACAATACAGGTCCCTGCATAGGACTACTTACAATATGATTTTTGCCAGAACAAGTAAAACATGCATGCATGATATAGAGTGGAAGAACCCAAGATGGAAGTCACAGTTGCTTTTTGATCTACTCTCAAAAGTGGTCATTTTTCCCATGGTCTGTTTATAAGAAGCAAACCATAAATCCAGCCCATACCCAAGGAGAAGAGATTAAACAAGGTCTGGAATACCAGGAGGTACTGATCATTGGGAGTCAACTCAGAGGCTATCTCCAAAAGACACCATTAAAAAATTAAAATAGAAGACACTGACAAGGAGAAAATATTTGCAATTCATGTAGCAAAGTAACTGCAGCGAGGACACATAAAGAAATCTAAGCAAAAAAGGGGGAAAAGAAAAGGCAAAACAAACAAACAAAAAAAAAATCCAAAGGCAAGATAAGCAAATTTAACTAGAGCCCAAATACACTAGCAAATATTTATCTGGAAAAGTGCTTGAACTTATAATAATTAGAAATAATGTAAAATGAAACATATATTATTTCATACCCATTACATTAGCAGAAACTTAAAAGCCAATCAATACTTGGCAAGGATTGGGGCCGTTAAGTGCCTCATATATTTAGATAGGAGTGTAAAATTACTTTGGAAAGCAATCTTGCAATTTCTAGTGGAGTTGACAACAGAAATATCCTATGGCCATGGTATAATCAGATACATAGACTATAGAAACTCCTACACATATGTCCCAGATAACAGTCTTTTCCAGACAAGTAAAGAATGTTCACTGCAGCTTTGCTTGCTTTTACAAAATTCTAGGAACATCCTAAATATTCACCAAGAGGGTAATAAATCAATTATAGAAATGAAAACTATATAACCAATAAAATGAATGAATGAAATCTAAGTATATTTATATACACAGATCACAAAAACAACACTGAATCAAAAAGAAAACTGTGGAATAATATGTAAAGCATAGTCACATCCACAAAAATATTTCCAATATACACAAAGCACAATCATACTATTTACAGATGCATAAAATAGTAAAAGTATGAAAATATGAGTTATAAGGATAAATTAATAACTTCATGACAGTAGTTGACTCGGGAAAAAAACAAAAGGGCATTATCTTAATAACACAATTGGGAAAAAATAACAATGTTTGTTAATTCCAGATGGCATTATATTGTCCTTGTTTCTTATATTTATTAAATTTATCACACAATATACTACTTGAGTACCTGGGCACCTGACAACCTAAATTTGAGTAAGACATACTCCTTTTCCTAAAGGAACTTTCACTCTTATATCAGTAAGCTCTTATTACATAAGGAACCACATTAAAATTCAGTGACTTTAGGGTGCCCTGGGTAGCTCAGTCAGTTAAATGTCTGACTTCAGCTCAGGTCATGATCCCAGGGTCCTGGGACTGAGCCTCACTCAGCAAGGAGTCTTGTCCCTCTGCCCCTCCCGCCGTTTGTGCGCACTCTTGCATGCACACTCTCTCTCTCAAATAAATAAAATCTTTTTTTTTTAAAGACCTCAGTGACTTTTTTTTTTAAGATTTTATTTATTTATTTGACAGATAGAGATCACAAGTAGGCAGAGAGACAGGAGAGAGAGAGAGGAGGAAGCAGGCTCCCTGCTGAGCAGAGAGCCTGATGTGGGGCTCGATCCCAGGACCCTGGGACCATGACCTGAGCCGAAGGCAGAGGCTTTAACCCACTTAGCTACCCAGGCGCCCCAAGACCTCAGTGACTTTAAAGAATGATTATTTATTCTCCTGTACCTGAGCTCAGCTGAAAAGCTGCAAATTAAATTGTACTACTGGGGACAATCTACTGTGCTTCACAGTGATCTCAGGGGTAGCCTAAGCATGTCTTGTTCATGATGTTGGCAGAGATCATATTAAAAAACAAAACAAAACAAACAAACAAAAAAACCAGAAGCCCCTGAGGGCATCTTGAAGCCTAGACCTGTAACTGCCATGTAGTAACCCTATCAGATATGGTTGCACAAAGCAAGTCTCATGACGAAGTCCAGATTCAAAGAGTGGGAAAGACGCACCAGCACCATGATTTCCATAACAGTCATTTCACAGCACTTCCACCTATTCCTCCTCTTTTTGGTCTTAAACTTCTTATTGGTCTTAAAGCTTTTATTAACGTATTTCTTCCTAATGCTTTCAGCATTAAAGTTTAGGCTTCTAAAAGTTAAAAAAAGATTCTTCAGATGGTAGTTAATAATGAACGTAACTCAAAAATAGCCACTTTTTTCCTAGTTAGATATTTCCAGAGGAAAGTACATGAAAATAGCCATATTTCCTTTCATCTTATCCACCTTTAAATGAAGAAAAATTAATTTTTTAAATTCCATTATTTCTTTCAAAATTTCATGCCAACATAGAATAAACATAGTAACAAATAAACATCACTCCACTAATTCTTGTTCTTGTTAGAAAATGTTTAAGGCAAACAAACAAGAAAAAAGTCCATAACAAAGAAAACAACATTACTACCTTACATTTGTTTGTATGGCTTGTCAGGTGGGCAGTTATTAATTTATTGCCATTTTATAGATGAGGGTGTGAGATACAAAGAAATTACAGGGAATTTTTAATGGAATTACATTTTTTTTTAAATTTGTGTAAAAACACCAGGCTATGGATCAGGATGTGTGGATCATGGATCAGTCCCTCCTAGGACTCTTTTTATAATATCAAGCTACAACAATAGATGAATATGCATTTTTCCCCTGAGTTCAAGATAATTGTACAAGATGACAGCTATCTGTCTGAACAGGCATGACTGAAGAGACCACAGTTCACTCCTCATGTCTTACTAGCCCCACCTCTCAGGTTATAATTTTCCACAAGCCTTTGCTTAAGAAGTTATTTTTTTATTTTTGTTTATTCCTTTGACAGAGACAGATCACAAGTAGGCAGAGAGGCAGGCAGAGAGAGAGGGGGAAGCAGGCTCCCTGCAGAGCAGAGAGCCCGAATGCGGGGCTCAATCCCAGGACCCTGGGATCATGACCTGAACTGAAGGCAGAGGCTTTAACCCACTGAGCCATCCAGGCGCCCCAAGAAGAGTTATTTTAATCTTTACATAATTTTTTCTACTTTTTAAAATTTATTTTTACCAAAAATTGACATTTCGCCCATGCCAGTCTGATTTTTATTTAATCCTCTTACTTCCATAGAAATTCATGTTATCAGCTGCTGCTTTTCTTCTGAGCCATGCTGTTTCTGTTTTCTGGGGACCTCCCCATGTTTTTTTAGTATAGTCTATAGCACTAAGATTTCTAATAACTGGGGAGAAAGAAAAACAAAATACCAGTTGTAGTCAACTAAAGAAGTAGATCATTTTAAAGAAACTTCCTCTAATTTTTCCTTACAGTTGAAACTGCCAGTCCTGCAATGGTTAATTTTATGCGTCAACTTAACAGGACCACAGGGTGCCCAGATATTTATGTAAACATTTTGCCTGTGTCTTTGAGGGTGTTTCTAGATGAAATTAACATGTGAACTGGTAGACAGAAAAGCAGATTTCCCTTCCCAATGTGGGTAGGCCTCATCTGATCCACTGAAGGCCTGAATAGTATAGTTCTCAGGCCTTTAGACTTCACTGGAACTTTATCATAGGCTTTCCTGGGTCTGGACTACTCAGCCTCCATAATCATGTGAGTCAATTCTATATATAGAATAAAGAGCTCACTACACACACACACACACACACAAACACACACACACACACACACACACACACACAGGGATATGGACAGAGGTAGATATACACATTCATATGCATACACATATAGATTTTTCCTGTTGGTGGGGCACGTGGGTGGCTCAATCAGTTAAGTGTCTGCCTTCCACTCAGGTCATGATCCCAGGGTCCTGGGATTGAGCTCAGCAGGAAGTCTGCCTCTCCCTCTCCATCTGCTTGTCCCCCAGTTCATGCTCTCTCTCTCTCTCTCTCTCTCAAATAAATAAATAAAATCTTAAAAAAAAAAAGTTTTCTCCTTTTGCTTCTGTTTATCTGGGGAACTCTGAGTATAGAAGTACCAAAACAAAATCCTAAAAAATTCCATAGCTGACGTCTTAAGGAACCAATCAGCCAATATTCTGGGTTATTAAGTACTTATGTAAAGATCTTGGTATTTAAATAAATGGCAAGATGTCATGAGGCCAATTAAATAACAATTTGGTACCTAATATAGAATGATGGAATATTACAACTAGAAGGGAGCTTAGAGGTTACCTAAACTCAAACCTTCGCAGCACACATAAGAAAAAAAATTATAGAGGTTAAATGACTTGCTATAGCCAAAGCTAAAGATAAACATAGGTCTCCAAATTGTCTTTATCCAATCTTCTCTCTGCTGCATTACATTGTTGTTTTAATAGTTGTGATTATAGTTTGACTTAAGGCCTCTGAACTTTCTCTGTGGTCTCTCATTATGAACATATGAATACTGGTTGGAATAAAGTTTAACCCTAAATCCCACTAAACAGCAGTCAATCAGCAGCACATACCTACTAATCACTGATACTGACTGAATTAAATTCACAATGCAAAAGCTTCCCAATATAAAATTATGGTAATTATAAGTAAAGAACAGAATATATTTTATTGTCTCTACATTTACCTAATCTTAAAACATTTTTCCAAATATCTAGTGGACAAAGTCCTTCTTGTTGAGACAATTTCATAGTATCGTAAGAGAAAACATCAAGAAATTTGATCAACTCCACAATTCACAGCAAGAAGCAAAGCTTTAGGATGTGTGACTAAGAGCCAGGCACATGAGACAAACTCCCTGAAAGACAAAACAAGCAGAAACTGAAAAATACCGAGGAAACTCTCCATACACTAACCACCAAAGGAGATTTAATGCTACTCATGGAGGGCATTTGGATCTGAGGATAGAACCCAGATTATCTAACACCAACTGGGTGCTGTTCACCTTAAAATCTAGGTTTAAATATGATATAGTCTACATAGAATTTCCAGGATTTAAGCTATTCAAGATGATCAGATCTCCCGAGTTTAGATATCAACAATTTTAAAAATATGATCCTCCTCTAACAACTTTTGGATGCACTGTCTTGATTTCCATTTCATCAAATGGCTTAAGAAATTAATGCGCACATGCACACACACAAAATATACACATATATTTACACGATTATTGTTCATTACAGTCACTGGAATTATATCATCAGCACACACCCTGAATTGTACTTCAGTTATTACCATTATGAGCTGTCATTTAAAAATCCTTTTAGAACAATTCCTTTGTTTGCATGTTTCTGAAGTCTAGTATCAGTCAAAAGAGAAAAGATCTCCACATAACTTCTCCAACGTCTTTATAAAATAGTACTTTTTTCCTCCTGTAAATTTGTATTCATCATATAGTTTTTGTATAAAAGCACTGGCAATAACGATTGATCAAAGAGAAATGGAACTTTTGCTGGAGAAGTAGAATTAATATCTCTTTCTCTCTCTCTCCTATCCCTGTAATGTTCCAATTCCCTCCTAGGAATGCCAGGAATGAAAGGGAGCTCGGTTAGGTTTCTATGGCTTTTTCTTTTAGTAACTGAACCCAAACCTACCTGAATCACAGCAACCATAAATGAGTTAAACTAAAAGAATTTGCTGAAGAAGTCAATTTTCTGACAGTTCTAAATATAAGTATTGCTGATCCCAGAAAAAGCCTTTGCATATTCTTCAACTTGTATAGTCTAGAAGGAACATGAGTATAAAGTACTGGTAGAAAACAGTTGCTCCAATGTAGTTTACAACATATTCTGACCAACTGAGTATGGCTGGGGAGCATACTAAGCTCTGGGATCAATTACATCCAGAAGTGAAAAATGGTCAAAAAAATATCTGAGTGGAATAACTCACTGAGGAGCTATAGAAGAGCTAATTGTACTGATAATAATGTAGAGACAACTTGTTTGTTCCAGTTTAATAATCTTTGTATATAAAACCCAGCAGCAAAGGGAAACAAACATATTGTGTACAATATGAACCATGCCATAAAAATGATGCCAACATTTTTTTTAATCTATCTTTATTGTCCTATACTGATGCTAGTCAACATATTTCCCCCACCTTCAGATTATCATTAACTAAATGCCCTTTAGATAACATGTAACCATCCCATTTAGACTGGCTGAGTACAATCATCCTTTATGTGTATTAGGCAATTCCTCCTTATAACACATGTCAAGTTCTCTTCTTGTCTCATATTAAAATTCTTCAGGTTTGATTCTAGTTGGGAAATATGTGTTAAACTGCTATATTTATTTATTTTGACACTCAAAAATTATTTTACTTGCTATAGAGCAGAAGTATAATTTAAACATCTGCTGCTGAAACACCCATCTTTGATATAAGGCATGCCCATTGGCAAAGAAATAAGTATTCCCAAAAATAAATACATAATGCATACTCTAAACACATTTGTACCACACACTGAAAAATGAAAGGAACAGATTTCCTTTTGGTTCATAGATAAATGTATCATTTCCCTGGAAAACAAGGCTCAGCCAATTTGTCAAAATTATTGGGCTCAAAATAGGAAGTCTTTTTTTTTTTCAATCTACTAGATTTAAGATATTTGGACTTCATATAACAGAGGGGATTTAAAATAGCTTTTGCGTGCATGTTGTCATTCTGAAAACAAGAATTATAAGCACCTGCTTTTAAATTGCTCCCCATATGCTCCCAAACCAGAGAGATCTAAACCAGAAGAGCTCAATTCATGTCTTCTCTCTCATTCATAAATTTCTAGGTCTTCAACCAAAATTGAATGCAGTTTATATCTGTAATATTTATAATGAGCTAAGTTTCATATTCAACCTACCCCCCCAAAAATGTTAAAGTTATGGGGGCATTGTGAAATTATAATATAAGTAAATTCCAGGTGGAATTCTTAAGTTAACAAAGCTAAGAGTACTTGATCTTTACCATATTAAAGATAACCAGATCCAAGCCCTAAAGTCTACCACTTCATCCATAGTTCTGTTATTCACCTTTGAAAATCAGCAAGCGATAAAAAATCTTTTCTTAACACTTAATAAACAGCAAGCATATATTCTCTTGATTTCTCATTTTTAAAAATTGATATGAAAGCACATGTAGAATAGTAAATCTTGTATTCCATTTAAAAGGACCAGTTTTCTACACATTATCCTGGAAAGTCTTTCTATCTTTCTGGAGAAAAGTAATTTCACAGATGTGTCTGAATAAATAAAAGAAAATTTCAGTTGTCTAAAAAAAATTTCTCTCTAGTCAATGAACCAGAAACAATGATTGCTTGGAGAAGCATATAGCTTTTTTAGTTTAGTTAACTACTCCACTGAGCTCTGGTCTAGAATCAAAATCTTAAGTATCTTTTCTTCCTGTCATATATTGCAGAGACAAAAATACTAGTAAAAGCACTGTTTTTTTCTATGAAAGTATAAAGTCATATGGGGTCCATATTTGCATTTAAACACACACTTTTTATCTAAATATTTGTTGTCATTTTAACTTTTATCTTAATCCACAGATTTATATATTTGCTTGTTATTACTGGCTTATATGTTCAGATTTTATATGGGTATCACATGACTTTTTTATTTACTATAAATTAGAAACATCCAGTACTCTTCATCACTATCAGTGGGGTTTTTTTGTTGTTGTTTTGTTTTTTTAAGATTTTATTTATTTTTTTGACACAGAGAGAGAGCACAAGTAGGCAGAGCAGCAGGCAGTGGGAGAGAGAGAAGCAGGCTCTCTGCTGAGCAGGGAGCCTGATGTGGGGTTCAATCCCAGAACCCCGGGATCATGACCTGAGTTGAAGACAGATGCTTAACCAACTGAGCCACCCAAGTGCCCTTATCAGTGTGTTTTTTATGTGGAATTCTCCACCTCTGCTATCAAACAACCAACTCAAGTCAATACGTATCAGCTTGAGAATCAGTCTCAGTCATCCCTTATCCCACACCCCTATTTTCTTTTTTTTTTTTTAAAGATTTTTATCCATTTGACAGAGAGAGAGAGAGAGATCACAAGTAGGCATAGAGGCAGGCAGAGAGAGAGGGGAGGAAGCAGGCTCCCTGCGGAGCAAAGAGCCCGATGCGGGGCTTGATCCCAGGACCCTGAGATCATGACCCGAGCCAAAGGCAGAGGCTTTAACCCACTGAGCCACCCAGGCGCCCCCACACCCCTATTTTCTTAATGCTCATAGTTCTACTCTTGGTTTTTCTCCAATTACACTGTGACACCTAATCTTTCATCCTGCTGTGTGGGTTTCATCACTGCCAAATAACTTAAAGATACCTTTTTTGGTCTATTTTCTCCTCACTCCTAAGTGATTTTAAATTCTCCTATCACCCTTTTTGTTGGCCCACCTCATCTTTGTTCCTCCATTTCTAATTTGAAGAGATCTTGTTATTTTATACGATTTTAGATAATCCTGATGTGTAATAGTTACTTTTATTCTTATAAAGATGGGCTTATTTTTAGCAAGTTGCAAAAAGGTAAAACTTAAATTTTAAGGGCACCTGGGTAGTTCGGTCAGTTAAGCATCTGCCTTCAGCTCAGGTCATGATCCCAGGCTGTCTGCTTCTCCCTCTCCCTCATCCCGTCCCCTCTCCCCCATCCTCTCTCCTTGCTTGTATTCTCACTCTCTCCCTCTCAAATATATAAATAAGATCTTTTTAAAAAATTAAATTTTATTAGGTTCAGCAAGCTCTCTATATAACATGTGGCTTTTTCTAAACCTAAATTAGTTGAGCTATAATTGCCTAGATTTCATATATAAACATATGGAAATGGTAAATAAAAATTTTTAATTATTTTCCTAAAATAACCTTTCTTACATGATTCAGCCTAAAGGGGCTGAAAAAAAAAATAAAAATAAACACATCTAGTATTACTCAGGACTTCAGGAAAAAAGTTATGGGACAGGTTTCTGGCTTCGTAGCATGCATTAGCAAATTTTTTCAGCTCTTATTAATCATTTCCCCAAAATGTGGCTCTCAGTCTGACATTCTATTAGACAATGCCCAGCTTAAATCTTAAACCCAAGGTTTATGTCAATCTTCACTGCTATTTTTAATCACATGGACTTATTTAACTTCAATAATGTGGTAATTACTACCTAATGCATAAAACAACTAATTTAGAACTATTTATATGATTTTTTTCATCAATTTAGAGTTTAAGATCCAATGATACTAGTTTATTTAATGCTTTTCTTAAGGCTTTTATTTCCGTATTTGGTTTTTTATTGCTACCTAAAAGCAAACATCTTACACCACCATTGTTTGTTTTCTTAACTTTTAATTATTCCTTATTCTAAACCATACCCATGAGACACAAAGTTGCTTCAGCATTTTACATAAATTTACCCCAGAGTTTCAGTTTTTTCTATTCTCTATTCTGACACATCCTGGTATACAGTCAATCTACTTTATTCCAGGGATCTAGCCAACCCTGGAAGCTTTGCCATACATAGCAAACAGGCCAGCCCATCACATTATAACTATAATCTGTTCTGTTGGCAGCTAGGGCCATCTCAGGAAACTTAGATCCTTGTGAAGCATGGATCTGGCCTATCCCCCCACACTACTGACACACACAAGACTCTCTTAAAGATTCTTGCCAAAATAAGCAACATGAGAATTCACTACCCCAAGGTCAGAGCAAGCTTCCCAAGAAGAATCCAGATAGGAATAAACTATGGGTCTAAGTGGGTCAAGACTGAAACCCACAGCAGTGTCCAGAAATAGCTCAGGTTCTGGGTTTGTGGCTATAGGAACACTTCAATAATTATCTTTTGCCATATACAAGACTTATGGCTTCCAAACATAGCTCATCATGAGAACTGCCCAAGGAGGTATTTTAAAATGCAGAAGCCTGGGCTTTAGCTTCAGAAGTCCCAATTCTGAGGTGGGCCCAGAAATATCACCCTCTACCACTGTTTATCCTAATTTAGACAACTATTTTCATAACAGAATTAACTGTAAAGAAAAATCTAATCCTTTAGAATTGCCCTACAACAGTAGTATATTAGCATAGCTTCCAACAATAAAAACAGCAAAAGAGACCCTGTACCCATATCTTCCTGTTGATAGACTGTTACAAACTTGCATGTACCAGGTGTCAATGGAGCTCTTCTAAGTGGAGGACAGTATAATATCAGTTGTTATTTAAATCCTGGCATACATGTCACCTATTACTTTATAGCTTATGCCATATTACTTAGACAAAAGCAAGACATGTGAAATTATTATTAAATTTACAGATTCTGAAGTTATTACTAAACTGTGAGGCATTAAGTATGATATTACAGTATAGTCTAACCTTATGAATATGTGGCAAGAACAGAAAAGAACTAATAAAATATCTACATATGAAGTGAAAAATATTCTTACTATTCAACTGCTAATGGAGAACAGAAAGATTCAAACAGGTTTTCTGGCAACAGATAAATCTTAAAAAGTGAAATCCTCTTCAAAATAACCAATATCATTTTTTAAAAATGAGCGACTATTCATTGTATGGATTTGAATTTGGCTATACTTGGTTGTCAGATGTCCTCAGTATTTGGATAAGATTAAATATTTTATAAACACATCAATACTGAAGTTCAAACAAACATTTTTACCTCCTTTAAAGATCTCCTTCAGTAGTCCTCTCAAGAGGTATAAATTTGTTCCAGTAATATAACTTAAATGAGTTCTATAACTCATGTGGAATGACCTTTACAGTCTATAGAAATTTAAACATTATTACTTTAAAGTCACTCCTTGAAAATCTTACAGTCATAGAATTACAGAGATAAAATATATCTTTATATGTTCTGGTCACATTCCCATATTACAGTTGAAAAAGGAAAGCCTAAAGAAGAGAAGTAACTTCCTTAATATTGCAAAGCTAGTTATACTTGCAAAATGAGGACAATTACCTGGAACTAGTTACTAGATCCACAAATAAGCTGCAGTCTTACCTGAAACTCTGTAAGATCTCCTATTTCTGCATTAAAAATATTTATTAGAGAAAACAATGCACATATGAAATGAAATGAAATTCAGATAAAAAATGTCTGTCCACAAAAGGAAAGGATATTAGTTTGAGCTCCTCAACACTCATTAAGTTAAATTCCTAAATTTAAGCTCTGTATGAAGTTATTCTAATTCCTACATGAAATGTGAACATAAGTTTGTTACTAACTCTTGATTAATACCACAAATGTAAACACAGTGATTCAACAGAATATTGTCAAATATATCCAAGGCTAAATAGCAATTTATATAAACTCTTCATTAAAACCTACCCAAATAGTCCCTGGTGGAGGGTAGATGTTTTAAAAGGATTGAATTTAACCCCACGTCCAAAAACATTTTTATTTTGAGTATAATTAGTTAGTATTCTGCGTGGCCTAAACAGTCACAAATTTGCTGAACCAACAGTTATACTTGATTTTGAAAAGAGAAATAATAAGATAATCTCATTATTCCACAAGCACTAATTCAGAAGAATATTTAACAGTTCCCAATTACTTAAGGCACAAAATGCTCATCCTAGCATTTAAAGCCTTTCCCAATTTCAGTCACTGGGAAGTGACATGCTACAAAATAAATTTAAAATGTATTTATAATTAGCACATCAATTAACATTGGTCAAAGTTTGAGCCTGAACATCTAGACACCAAGCCTGACTCTGAAGTGATACCACCAGGATACTATTGCACTCAAACAACCAATATCCTGCCATAGTCTTTCATCCTACTTATTCCTATCCTCTCTACCACAGACATCCAAACACCACCACGACAACCACAGCCACCACCAGTACCACCACTACCCTTACCACCACAAGTGATACAGAATGAATAAGTGCTACCTTTTGATAGGAACATCTGACATTATACCTCTGGAGCCACTGGGATATTTCTACTGCAAATGGAAAATGAACCTTAACAGCACCACCCCTCAGATTACATGGCTGGATCACTCCAGAAGGAAATTTTGCCATATATTTCACTATCCCACAGCCCTTTGTGAAGATTCTACAAAATTGAGCCATCAAATTAACTTAACAAAAACCAATTGTTCTAAACCTTGATATAGATCAAAGCAAGCTATTCCTTTCTTTTACATTTCTGTACTTTTTTTTTTGTCTCTTCTTTCTAGATCTTCTTTATCTCCACAGTTCCTTCCACTGTCCCCTCCAGTCAGTCACATATCTTCTCTAGAACGGAGCACTAATCATGCATATAGAACCACATTCATACATTATCACCAATGTTCCTGAATGTCCCAAAATAACTTATGTATAATGAAAACAGGTAAGACTTGTCAAAGGATACTACAAAATGAAAATAGTATATTATTACCTTGAAGACTTTTAATAATTCCTGAAATTAATAAAATAAAGGAAATACTATAATACTGTTTTAATGTGCAAGTTCTATTATAACTGGCTGTTGGTTGATAGATTATGTTGAGCAGTGGGTCGTGAGAAATGAGGGAGAATAAAAAGTTTGATAAGCACTAATTTTAAGTAAGTTGTATGAAATCTTGGAGAAAATACATAATGTCAAATTGCTAGCCTCTGCTTATCCTCTCTTCCACCATGCCTAAGCTCTCTAGTCTGACATACCAAACTATGTATATTTTTAAATTTCCTCTTTGCTATATGAATCATTAATAAAAAGCTAGAGATAAAATATTGGTTACTACACATCTAGACAAGGAAGAACATAAAAGCTAACAGAAACACTATAAGATGCTGTTTCAGAAAGCAAAGTTCACAAACTACCTGCATAAGGTGTTCATTAAAAACAAATAATTCTAAGTGCTACCTGAGATATATTGAAAAAGAATCTGTTAGGAACTGAGAATTAGCATTTTTAAAAGCTATCAACTGATTCTTAGGCACAATAAAATTTGAGAAACACTGCTCTAAGAGGTATCGCCAAATAGCTTGTCAAACACAAAAGCAATTTATCCTCCATGTTAATAAAAATAATTTTAGGGGCGCCTGGGTGGCTCAGTGGGTTAAAGCCTCTGCCTTCCGCTCAGGTCATGATCTCAGGGTCCTGGGATCGAGCCCCGCATCGGGCTCTCTGCTCAGCAGGGAGCCTGCTTCCCCTTCTCTCTCTGCCTGCCTCTCTGCCTACTTGTGATCTCTTTCTGTGTGTGAAATAAATTTAAAAATCTTTAAAAAAATAATAATAATAATTTTAAAAAATATATACATAGGCAACATCCTGTAATGAAGTATCCAGAAGACAAAAAGCAGGAATTGCTTTAGACATTGAAATCATTGATTTCTTTATAAGTCACTCTTTGATTTCTAATAAATCTTCAAATACTAATAAAAAAATCAAAATGATTTTCCTGTTTTTCCCTCTCAAGTGAGAGATAATTCAAATAACATTCTCTTATCACATTCAGTTTATCTAAATGACTATTCCCAGTCATTATGCATTATATTTCAGCTTACAAAATATATAATCCAAATTTGTTTTCTCAGATTCACTTTTTTTCACAGGTAGCATAATCTGCCTTGTGACACACTATTTGTACACAAGTTTGCAGTTACTAAGCCTTAAGACTGAGTACTTCTTGAACTGGTATCAGAATGAGATTTGCTAACCCCTTTGAATATCAGATGAAGAAAATCTATGTAATAATAAAATAACTGTAAAATGAGAAACAAGTGTTATAAATTAGACTATCCCATTATAGCCTCTGAATTTTTAATTACTTGATTATAGATGATGATTATTTTCATTTCATAATGTCCCAGAAATATAATCAATGACTTCAGAAAACAACACTGTCTATATATAGAAAGAGCACCAGGGTGCCTGGGTGGCTCAGTGGGTTAAAGCCTCTGCCTTCAGCTCAGGTCATGATCCCAGGGTCCTGGGATGGAGCCCCAAGTCAGGCTCTTTGTTCAGCGGGGAGCCTGTTTCCTCCTCTCTCTGCCTGCCTCTGCCTTCTTGTGATCTCTGTCTGTCAAATAAATAAATAATGTCTTTAAAAAAAAAAGAAAAAGAAAGAAAGAAAGAAAGAAAGAAAGAAAGAAAGAAAGAAAGAGAACCAAAAGTTAAAGTTAAGATGTAGTTATTAAATGTATAATGACAGTGACAGTGTGGAGGATATAAATGCATGGAATAGGGCTGCCTGGAAGGCTCAGTCAGTTAAGCATCTGCCTTCAGCTCAGGTCATGACCCCAGGGTCCTGGGATTGAGCCCCACATCACATCAGGCTCCCTGCTCAGTGGGGAGTATGCCTCTCCCTCACCCTCTGCCTGCATCTCTGCCTACCTGTACTCTCTGTCTCTCTGCCAAATAAATAAATAAAATCTTCTTTGAAAAAATGCATGAAATAGACTACTCTTTGACAACCATTCTTTATTTCATATTAAACTTGAGCAATTGAAAAGATTCCCCTTCCAAATCAAGTAAGATGGAGGCATTATTTTTAAGATATCTTAAAATTTTTCAAATTCACTATTAATAATCAACAGCCCAGAGATTGTTATTGTTGTTATTGTATTATTATTAAGGAATAATCTTAATGATTTTCGGGGTGTGTGTGTGTGCGCGTGTGTGTGTTTTGTGTGTGTGTTGTGTGTGTGTGTGTGTGAGTGTGTGTGTGTGTGTGTATACGTAGATGTCCTTGTCTTGTTCCTGATCACAGAGGAAAAGCTTTCAGCTTTTCACTGTTGAGTATGATGTTAGTTGTGGGCTTGTCATATAGGGCCATTACTTTACTTCTATTTTATAGAAGGATGATTCACTTGTATTAGAAAGTTATAGAGCATGAAATGATTTTTACAAACGTAAATTCAAGAACAAAACAAACTAAACACTATCATCTAGCACCTAATTATATTAGTCAATAAAAATTTAGTTTATGTACCTGTCATATATATGTATTGTAGAGTAGCTCTTGACAAGCAACACAAAATTTTAAGTTTTAAGAAGTAATGCACAAATTATCTTCCTGTGTTATTCTAGTTGTATACTCTAATAACTAATAATTTTTTAAAATTTTAAAAAAATTTTAAGAGAATTCAGCAATAGAGTAAGTATGATCACATAATGTCACATATAGTACTTTACAAGTGGTCTCAAGTACTTGGTTCAGTGCAGATACACCAACAATATTTGTTGAGTAAATGAAAAGTGGAGTCCAAAAAAAAGGAAAAAAAAAAAAAGAATCTTGCAAACTCAGAAACTTACCTAATCTTGCACACAGAGAAGTAATTCTCCAATAACCTACACCAGATCAGGAAAAGCCCTAATCTAATCCCAAGAATTCCTTAAAAGAAAAAAAAAATCACAAAATCAAAATAAAACTAAAGGGTTATTTCTAGTATAGCCTAAATTTTCTTATAGGTCACAAGAATTACACAACTGGAGGAAGATAGTTTATTCTGAGTTGAGAGGATGAGATATCTCCTTCATAGAAAAATATGAAGGAGCTGGCTGTCAGTACAGACATTTCCAAATTTACTAATTAGGTAAGACATTTACTTCTCTTTATTCTCTTCTCTCACTCACACCTACTTCTCTGTCTTCTTAGTTGTTAAAAGAAAGCAAAATGAAGACAAGGCAGAATTCTGGTCTTATATCTAGAAAGAAATCCAGCTGCCACATTCAAGCATAAAACTAGGCTACCAAAACATTCGCTCACCTCACTTTATAACATTCAGCGTGCAAAGGTAGTTGGTTTACCACTAAGCGACCTCAGCAATACACAATAAGTATACAAAATCACAAATAGTATTCACTATACATTGATTTACTATACAAATGTTTAGCTATACCCATATCTATAGAGTATCTATTAAATATTACTTATTAAAATTTTCATGACCCGTAATGAAATCTATACCAAAGGATCAGATAAGTAACAGAAAAAATATATGAGTCCTTTTATCAGAGTTCAGCATGAATAAAACATAACATTCTGTACTTGTTGTGTGTCAATATAGACAACAGTAAGAAAATGTTTCTTCTAATGGTAGCTTTGGGGGAGGAAAGTAGTGTACGGTTGTGAGAGGGATGGAATAGGGAATGTTTATTTTTTAAAATCACAAAATCAAATAGAAGAAATGATTCCCTAAAATGGTCCAAAGTTTCTTTGGTTGATGATATTTGATCTTGAGTTTTTTTAAATGGAGTTTATTTTTCAGAACATCTCCAGCTTTATAACAAAATTCAGTGGAAAATAGGGTTTCCATATAACCCTTGTCTCCATATACACACAAATCCTGCCCCCACTATCAACATCCCACAACAGAGTGTACATTTCTTACAAGTTATTAACCAAAGCCCATAATTTACATTATGGTTAGCCTAGGTTTTGTACATTCTATGGGTTTTCGCAAATGTATAATGACATCTACCAACTATTATAGTGTAATACAGAATAGTTTCACTTCCCTAAAAAAACTCCTGTCCTCTGCCTGCTCATCTCTCCCTATTCCCCAATATCTAGAAAGCCCTGATTCTTTCATTGTCTCTCCATAGTTTTGCCTTTTCCAGAATGTCATAGGGTTGGAATCATACAATATACAGTCTTTTCAGATTGGTTTCTTTCACTTAGTAATATGCATTTGAGGTTCTGCTACATCTTTTTGTAGCAGAACCTCAGAGTTTGGGGGGGGGGCTTGATAGCTCATTTCCTTTTAGTACTAATTAATATTCCATTCTCTAGATGTACCATAGTTTATTTATCCATTCACCTGCAAAAGACATCTTGATTGCTTCCAAGATTTGGCAATAATGAATAAAGTTATGATAAACATCTGTGTGTAGGTTTGGGTGTATATACAATTTTCAAATGATTGGATAAATACCAAGAAGCATGACTGCTGGACTGTATGGTAAGACTATGTTTACTTTTGTAAGAAAATTTCAAACTGTTTTATGAAGTAGCTGTACTACTTTGCACTCTCACCAGCAAGGAATGAGAATGCCTATTGCTCTACATTCTGACCAGCATTTGGTGTTATGAATGCCCTGGATCTCAGCAATTATTATTGGTATCCCACTGTTGTTTTAATTTGCATTTCCCTGATGACATATAATACGGAACATCATTTCATATGCTTGCTTGTCATCTTTATGTCTTCTTTGCTAAGGTATTTGCTCAGAACTCTTGAGCATTTTTTTTAATTAATTAATTTATTTATTTTTATACACATATATTTTTATCCCCAGGGGTACAGGTCTGTGAATCGCCAGGTTTACACACTTCACAGCACTCACCATAGCACATACCCTCCCCAATGTCCATAACCCTACCCCCCCTCTCCCAACCCCCCTCCCCCCATCAACCCTCAGTTTGTTTTGTGAGATTAAG